>NC_080175.1:45769510-46127010 GCF_950295315.1 Erinaceus europaeus | reverse complement strand
CAGGCTTCACAGCCAATTGGCCCCCACAGCCCCCACAGCCTGCTCTTGACATTTTCCTTCCTTCTTCTGGCTGGAGAAACCTCAGACCTTGCAGCTTCTGGAAGCTTCTCAGGAGTGTGAGGCATGTTCAGCCCTACCCCACCCCAACCCTGTCCCTTTGCTCCCCTCACACAGACTATGGAAGCAGGCAGCCCCCTTGGGGAGCCCAGGACACTCACACTGTGAGCTGGTGCAGGGGTCCACCATCCTCCTCACAGTAGGGGAGCACACAGCCGAACCTGGAGGACACAGAGGGGCCCAGGAGGCAGGTGTGGGTGCTTCTGACTGGCTCCACACTGGCTCCTGGCTCCCATGTTTGTCTGGGGAGGGTACTGAGTCTCTGTGCATGGGCCAAGGTCAGGGCCCAGAAAGTTCCTGTGGGGATGCCAGTGGTCCCCAGTGTGTTCATGCCTCCATGACCCATGAGCCCTCACACTGAGCTGAGGCCTGGGGTCCCACAGAGCCACCACCCCCTTGCTGATTCCTGCACTAAACTTCCCCAAGACGTGATGTCTAGGTGAATGTCACGTCTCCTTTCAGGTGGAAATCAAGTCAGTACAGGCCACTGTCAGAGGGACAGGGGCTCACCCAGGGGAGAGGGAGTGAGTGATTCCCTGCTCAGTCCTCAGCAGGGAGCAATTCCCTGGCCATCCCCCACCCTGCCTGCCCCCAGCAGCCCCTCATTGCTCTGGGTGGGGCTCACCTGGTGAACAGCAGGTCCAGCACCTGCTGGGTGGAGGCCAGAGCTCGGCATGAAGACAGGAAGGTGTGCAGGTAAGAGGGGTCGTGGCACAGGAGAGCGGGCACCAGGTGTGCCACCATCTTCTCCATGGCACCTGCCCGCTCAGGTCTCACGGTGCTGATCCTGCTGCCCTTTGAGCTATGTGCACCCTGGGGACAGAGGGGAACCCAGAGTCAGAGGCACAACTTGGGGGTAGGGTGGGGGGCGTTAGAGTGTCCCCAGCAGGTGGAAGGGTCTCTATGTCTGAGGCAGCCCTGGGACTTGGTGGCCCAGGAGCTGATGCAGAGGACAAGGCACCGGCTCTCAACATGAGGCCCCAAAGGACAGTCAAGGTCCCTGTACCAGAGTCATGCTTACTCTCTCTGTCTCTTCTTCCCCCTCTCCCCTGTCCCACAAATGAATGGGAATGGAGAGAGAGGGCTGGAGTCCGGTTGGGTGATGAGCAGAGGACCAGCAGGTGTGTGAGCATTGCCAAGCACCTCCCCGTGTGAGGAGCACTGTCTCTGTGACTCTCACCAGACACCCCCTTCCAGACACATGGACACATAGGCTGGCCCTGGGGGGTGGGGATAGGACACAGGACAGTGGGTGCTCCCTGAGTACTGAAGAAGTGACAACAGAGGTCCCATCTAGGACTCAGTAGTGACAGTTATGTCTCCATGGAAACAAGTGGCCCCCTGGAATGCAGTGTAGCCTCTGAACCCCCAACTCTAAAAATACAGTTACTTTGCCTGAATCTCACCAGATCCCGGGCTGGCAGTAAGGGAGGTGGGAAGAGAGGACCCAGAGTCCTGTGGAGTCAGAGTCCAGGAGGGAGCTCAGGACAGAGGCCCCAGGGACTTCTGGGAACCAGGATTCTCTTGGGGTGGTCCAGGTGCTGGGCGCAGAGTCCTCCCCACCCTGGCCTGCACTCACTTTCAACCAGTGCTGGACTCTGTTGGCTTTGAGGGCACTCCTGCCCCTCCTGGAGGGTGACTGAGGAGAGGCTCCCATTGGATAGGTCCTGTGTGACACCCTGGGTGTACCTCTGAGGGGACACACCCAGAACCAGGCAGAGAAGACCACCAGCACCCAGCTTGGCCCTGCCTGGTACCCCGAGATTCTCCCCGCCCTGACTAGATGGGTGGTGAGGGGGTCCCAGGAGCCCATGGGGGTCTCCAGCTGCACCTGCCCTGCTTTACCTCAGGGGCTCTCCTGGCCCAGGGCCAGAGGCAGCAGGACTGCAGACTGAGATGGCTGAAGGGGCTGTGCAGCCCCCGACACAGTGATCTCCATGGCTTCCTGAGCCCAGAGCCCTGGGCCAGGGGGACACAGCAAGACATCCTGTCAGCTCAGGGCTCTGTCCCTCTCTGCTGACTGGGGCTGTCCCCAGAACCTGGTTGCCTGGTCACATGCATTCCAAGTTCCATGGCAGTTATTTTCCAGGAAGTGACCTCACTTCCTGGGGTCCCCTGCGACTCTGCCTCAGGAACCCCTGTCCCAGCAGCACTGAGTTCTCTGACTTCTCCCCCTGCACCTGCCATATTGCAGAAGAAATGTCCACAGCTGGTCACCGCAGGCCTGTGGGAAGGGTAGACATAGCCTCCTCAGAACAGCTGAGCTCACTCTCAGCTCCTGGTTCCCTTCCCTTTCTCTTTTTTAAGTGTGTGTGTGTGTGTGTGTGTGTGTGTGTGTGTGTGTGTGTGTGTGAATAGTAGTGGTTTTTAAGGTTGCAGTATTAGTTCCACCCTGAAGCCACTACAAAGTTCCCAACAATAGCCACCATAGTCTGGTAAAAAAAAGTCTTTGAAACACATTGCTTTCTCCTCCTTCTTCTTCTTCTTCTTCTTCTTCTTCTTCTTCTTCTTCTTCTTCTTCTTCTTCTCCTTCTCCTTCTCCTTCTCCTTCTCCTCCTTCTCCTTCTCCTTCTCCTTCTCCTCCTCCTCCTCCTCCTCCTTCTTCTTCTTCTTTTTTGCAAGTTCTTGTGTATCAGTTCTCTAAATCCAAATACATGTGAAACCTTCTGGTAGTTGTCTTTCATCTCTTATTTTGCTAAGCATCATCACTTTCAGTACTACTATCCATTTTGACCTATCAGTCACAATATCATCTTTTCTTCTCAGGGAAAGTATATTTATTCATCTATTTTTTTGTGATTAGTAGTGGTTTGTTGTAAGATTATTGCTCCACAATGCACTCAACATCAAAGTTCTGTGCCCCCCCTTCCCAATGATAACCACCATAAGTCCTCACAAAATCTGAGAGACAATTTGTTTCAGTTTTTTCTAGTTAGTGTTTATCAGTTCTCTAGATTGTTCTCTAGATTGTACGTATTAGTGAAACGATACATTATTTGTCATTTAAAAAAATTTTTTACAGACACCTGCAAAACTGCTTCCCCACTTGTGAAGTGACTTCCCTGCAGGTGGGAAACCAGGATCTCAAACCGGGATCCTTATGCTGGTTCTTGCACTTTGAGAGACCTGCGCTTGACCCGCTGCGCTACTGCCAGACTCCCAAGTTCCTCCATTTTTAATATCTTATCTCACAAATGCTTTGGCTACTTACGTTGTTTTGTTTTGTTTTTGGGATTTATACAAATTTTTGAACAAGATGTTCAAAAAGTTTTGGACACGAGCATTATAAGGCTGGCTACATAGTGTAGTGGCTATGCAGAAAGATGTTCATGCCTGATGCAACAGAGGTTCAGGTTCAGTCCCAGTCCTGCCAGAAGCTAGAGTTTGGCAGCTCTAGTGGGAAAAAACAAAAACAAACAAACAAACAAAAAACCTTTGGGCAGGGGAGATAGCATAATAGTTATGCAAACTCTCAGACCCAGTTTCAGCCCCCACACCACCACAAGCCAGAGCTGAGCAGTGCTCTGATAAAAATAAATAATAAATAAATAACTAGTATTTTTTTTTAATTATGAGAGTCAGTCGATAGCGCAGCATTTTCGCGCAGGTGGCGCAAAGTGCAAGGACTGGCATAAGGATCCCTATTTGAGACCCGGCTCCCCACCTACAGAAGAGTCACTTCACAAGCGGTGAAGCAGGTCTGCAGGTGTCTGTCTCTTTCCCCCTCTCTGTCTTCCCCGCCTCTCTCCATTTCTCTCTGTCCTATCTAACAATGGCGACAACAATAACTACAACAATAAAACAACAAGGGCAACAAAAAGGGAATAAATAAATATTTTAAAAAATAAATTTATTAGTGACTTAATATTGATTTACAAAATTATAAGGCAACAGGAGTATAATCCTCCACTGCAGTTCTTCCAAGGTTGCAGATCTTTTTATCTCATTTTGGTGCAAGGTGTTAAGTGGCCTACTTAGTCAGCTCCCAGGCTACACAATCCCCTTCCTTTCTTAAGGATGAGTAACATGCCACATTGTGGGTGGGCCACATCCTGTGTATCCCCTGATGGACTCATGGACTGTCCCAACCTCTTGGTAACTGTGACTGTGTAGTTTGGAGACCTGGTCGTCCGGCATCCATTCAGGACAGGTTGCTTGTGAGCTGCCTACCTGGAGAGGAGTGCTGGGGTATCTGAGTATAGGGAAGGGCACATGGTTGCAGCAGGGGCTCATTTGCCCACCTCTGGTTGCAGGGTCAAATCCTAGGTGTGTCTGGCACACCTCTATATCACTAAAAGCAATACCTCCTAGAACACCAGGACCCAGTGGTCCCCAGTCTCAAAGAAGTATCACAGACAGGTCCTGAATCCTGACTCTGGGTTCTCACCACTGGGGACCTCAGCTACCAAACCTGTTTTCATGCCCCCTCCACTGCAGCCAGTGACTCACTGGCTTCTTGGTGACCAATGTGGAAGCATGGCCTGCCCCTTGGGAAGGGCCACAGGTCACATGACTCAAGGTGAGGGCACACAGAGAGGGAAACAATTGGTGAAAACTGCCGCTTTTCTAGAATGTTCCAACAAATAGCTGCCCAGGCACTGCTCCCAGGTTCCCTCCTGGCACTGGAAGGGAGGCTTAATTGCTCTCATGCTGAAGTGCTAAGGACACAATGTTTTTATTTTATTTTATTTTATTTTATTTTATCTTATTTATAAAATGGAAATATTGGCAAGACCATAGGATAAGAAGTGTACAGTTCCACACAACTTCCACCACCAGAGCTCCGTATCCCATCTCCTCCCTTGAAAGCTTTCCTATTCTTTATCCCTCTGGGAGCATGGACCCAGGGTCATAATCAATATCCGGTGAAGTATGTCTGAGCAGAGGAAATATGTTCAGGGCCCAGATAATGCACTGGGGAGTAGGAGGGGTCAGGGTGGTGTGGGGTGGGGAAGAAGCTGAAATCTTGCTCAGATGTGGCTGCCAGCTTTCTCAGCTGCCAGACTCATGCTCCGTGTGTGTGTGTGTGTGTGTGTGTGTGTGTGTGTGTGTGTGTGTGTCTACACGCACATTGATAGATGGTACTGCTCGTCTTCAGTTTTTTCCACATAGGGCCTGGATTACTGGGAACAATCCAGCTTATGTGTCCAAGGGCAGAGCAGGCCTGTTTATCTCTGGTGCTGACACACCAGCATGTCTCCTGAGGTCCCTCTCTAAGTAGGACTTATGTCTCCCCAGATGGGAGACTAGAAAACAAGGGCCACCACCAGGCCTGCAAGTAATACACTGCCAGCAGCTGACTTTGCTATATGCTCTGTGTGGATTTTAGGGAAGAAACTGTCTGTTCCTATTAAAAATGGTTATTATGAAATCCTGGCCTAATGGGCTTTGTTGTTGTTTATTTGTTTTGCCACCAAGTTTATTTCTGGAGCTCAGCGCCTGCATGACTCCTTTGTTCCCAAAGTTTCTTTTTTTTTCCTTCCAAAGTTTCTTTCTTCTTTCTTTTATTTTTCTTTTTGGGGAAGAAAAGAGGAGAGAGACCACAGCACCAACACTTATGCGATGTGGTAGCGCCGGGTTCAATCTTTCATTGCACATATGACAAAGCAGCGCACTGTCTAGGTGAGCTACTTCATAGGCCTAGGTAAATTTTTTTCTTTCATTTTTTTATATAGATAGAGGGAGGGAGAGGGAGGGAGAGAGACTGGAGGCAGGCAGTGGTGTACCTGGTCAAGCACACATATTACAGTGCACAAGGACCCAGGTTCAAGTCTCCGGTCCCTACCTGAAGCAGGCAAGTTTCACAAGTGAAGCAGGGCTGCAGGTATCTTTTTGTCTCTCTTCCTCTCTCTATCTCCCCCTCACCTCTAAATTTCTCTCTGTCTCTAATTCAATACTAAATTAATTAAACTTAAAAAAAAGAAAGAGAGACACTGCAGCACCACCTCATGAAGCTTCCCTCTCCGCAGCTGCTCCCATGTGGTGGCAAGGGATTCAAATCCAGGTAGCTTAGCATAGTAAAGTATGTGCTTTACTGGGAGAAGTACCTGCTGCCCTCCTCCCTGTGTTTGAGGCATCCTTTACTTGGACCATGTGACTTTTCTTGCCCTTTCTGATGGGACCCAGGAGCTGGGCTGCAGTCAGAAACTAAAGACATGGTCCCTTTGTGGAAGTGACAGTTGGGGGCATGTGCAAGGAAAGCCAGGTCTTCAGGGGTGACTGGGCTTTTGGACTGTCCCCTAGAGGGTTCTGACTAAGTCTGGAGTGATCTGGGGTGTGCCACAGCTGGGAGTGGGGGGAGGAGTGCTACTATATCCAGAGTGTGATGGCTAGGAAGATGCTGAGTAGACCATAGTGCACAGAACACCTCCAAACAGGGAACCACCTGCTTGACAGATTAATGTTTGGCCTGAAAATTCAGGAGCCAGAAGATGACCTGAGGACCCAGGCTTGTGTTCCAGGACCACATGGGCATGCTATAAATAGCAAGGCACATGGTCCAGAGGTGATGCAGTGTACTCTCAAGCATGAGTTCCTAAGTTCAGGCTCTGGCAGCACATGATGTCTGGTTCTCTCTCTCTCTCTCTCTCTCTCTCTCTCTCTCTCTCTCTCTCTTTCTCGCTCATCTTTCTTATAATAAATAAGTAAATGAAATCTTAAAAAAACAGCAAGTCACCAAGGGAAGCCCCACAGATGATGGAGTGGTACTGTGGTATCTCTTTCTCTCTCTATCCCTTCCTCTATGTGAAATAATGATGATGATGATGATGATGATGTTGACCCGATAGCAAAGGAACTGCATGTGTGGGGGGAAAAAGGTACAACCTGGATGAGTTCCCAAGAGGCCTGGGAGACGAATAACATGTTGGACTCTCAAGCATGAGGTTCTGTATTCAGTCCCCAGTATCACAAGATCCAGAGGGTTGCTGTCTTTTTTTCTCTCATAAAGAAAATATTATTATCCTTAAAAATAGAGAGGGGGCTGGATGGTGGCATACCCGGTTGAGTTACCATGCTCAAGAACTCAATTTCAACCCCCAAGTTCCCTCCTGCAAGAGGGAAGTTTCATGATAACTGAAGTAATGTTACAGGTCTCTTTCTCTCTTTCTATCTCTCTCTCTCTCTCTCCCTCTTAATTTACCCTTTTCCTCTCAATTTCTCTGACTCTAATAAAAGAATAACATATTAAAATAAAGAATAAAATTAAAAGAGGGGTAAACCAACCACAAAAAGGACAAATACTACGTTCTTCCACTTATATGAGGACCAAAAATATCACCTTCATAGAAACAGGAAATAAGAGGTGGATTCCAATGGGCTGGAGGAGGGAAATCAGTTTTTTTCTTTTCTTCACAAGAATCATCACTGGTTTTTGTATGTATTTATGTGTACAATTCATCAACCTGCCAGCCCCAGTTGGTTTTTTTTTTTTAGGTGGGGGGGACTTCCATTTATGATGTTCTCCTCTTTTTTGTCTTTCATGATTTTGTGCAGTGATGAGTATCAAACCTAGGACAAGCAAGGCACATGCTGTGTCACTGAGTCGCCTGCCCATGCCCAGGATGAGTGTTTACTGGGGATAGTCTGTTTAGTAAGAAGAAAAGAGCTCTGGAGGCAGATGGCGGGGTGGTTACATGACAATATGGCTACACTTAATGCTCCAGAACTGAGCTCTTAAAAGTGGTTAAAAAATATTCTTCTTATGTGTATTTACCACAATTTTCAACATTTAATTCATTTTTATTACCACCAGGGTTATCGCTGGGGCTCAGTGCCAGCACTATGAGTCCACTCCTCCCAGTGGCCATCCACTCTTTTTTTTTGCTTGAGGGGAGGGAGCTAGACAGGGAGAGAGAGAAAGAGAGACAGTTTTGTTTTACCACTTGTGAAGAATCCCCCCCTGCAGGTGGGAAGCAGAGACTCAAACCTGGGTCCTTGCACATGGTAATATGTGAGCTCAACTGGGTGTGCCACTGCCCGACTCTGCTTTTCTTTTTTTTTTGTAAATATTTATTTTATTTATTTATTCCCTTTTGTTGCCCTTGTTGTTTTATTGTTGTAGTTATTATTATTGTTGTTGTTGTTGGATAGGACAGAGAGAAATGGAGAGAGGAGGGGAAGACAGAGAGGAGGAGAGAAAGATAGACACCTGCAGACCTGCTTCACCGCCTGTGAAGCGACTCCCCTGCAGGTGGGGAGCCGGGGATCGAACCGGGATCCTTATGCCGGTCCTTGTGCTTTGCGCCACCTGCGCTTAACCCGCTGCGCTACAGCCCGACTCCCTCGACCCTGCTTTTCAACATTCTTAAAAAGTAAATAAAAGTGGGAGTCAGGCAGTAGCACAGCGGGTTAAGCGCAGGTGGCACAAAGCGTGAGGACCGGCTAGGATCCCGGTTCAAGCCCCCGGCTCTCCACCTGCAGGGGAATAGTTTCACAGGCAGTGAAAAGCAGGTCTGCAGATGTCTATCTTCCTCCCCCCCTCTCTGTCTTCCCCTCCTCTCTCCATTTCTCTCTGTCCTATCTAACAACGACATAAATAACAACAATAATAACTACAACAATAAAAATCAACAAGGGCAAAAAAAGGGAAAATAAATATTTAAAAAAATTTTTTAAGTAAATAAAAGTAAAAAAAAAAAGAATGGGGGCTGGGCAGCAGCGCACTGGGTTAAGTGTACATAGTACGATGTAGAAGGATCCATGCAAAGATCCAGTTTTGAGCCCCCTGGCTCCCCACCTGCAGGGGGTTGCTTAACAAGCAGTGAAGCAGGTCTGCAGATGCCTCTGTTTTTCTCCCTCTCTATCTTCCCAGCCTCTCTCAATTTCTCTCTGTCTTGTCAAAAAAAGAAAAAATTGAAAAGATGGCCATAAGAGTGGTGGATTCATAGTGCAGGCACGGAGCCCCAGTGATGACCCTGGAGATACATACATACATACATACATACATACATACATAAAAAAAAACACTTAATCCAAGTGCTGTCAAGTGGTGTCAAGGCTGAAAGACCCATGGAGCAGGGACTGTGACCAGCAGGTACTGGCTTGCATTTTGTAGCTCTGAGTGCGCATAAGATTGCCCCTCCAGCCATGTGTTACCCCAGCCACACAGCCTGCAGAGCCATAGCTGCCCAGAACCCTTCCTCTGTCCCTGCACCCATGAGAGCTACAGAATCCTTTACAAATAGCACTGGAGGATAGGGAGGAGATAGCTTATCCGGTAAACCTCAGACTTTATCATGTGTGAAGACCTGGGTTTGAGGTCCAAGTCACCACATGGGAGTATTCTGCCTGCCATGAAAGGGAAGCTCTGGCTATGGTGGAACAGTGCTGTGGTGTCTTTTTCTTGATGAAAATCATTATCATCATCACCAGAAGCAGTGTGATTGTGCAAAGCACAAGGCCCCAACAGAGGAAATAAAGAAGGGGGGACTGAAGGGTCCAGGGGGTAGCATAATGATTATACCATGCCTGAGGCTCTAAAGTCCCAGCACCACCATAAGCCAAATCTGAGTAGTGCTATGGGGGGGTATTAAAATGGAATTGGGGTGGCAGCCTACATCCCCAAGCAGCTCATGGCAATTCACAACTAGGGAGGTCCTGTCATCTTCCTGCACCAGTCCTCAGATCCCCCAGAAAAAAAGGTATTTTTTTTTTAAGATTTTAAAAAATATTTATTTATGTATTTATTCCCTTTTGTTGCCCTTGTTGTTTTTTATTGTTGTAGTTATTATTACTGTTAGATAGGATAGAGAGAAATGGAGAGAGGAGGGGAAGACAGAGAGGGGGAGGGAAAGATAGATACTTGCAGACCTGCTTCACTGCATGTGAAGCGACTCCCCTGAAGGTGGGGAGCCAGGGGCTCTAACCAGGATCTTTAGGCCGGTCCTTGGGCTTTGCACCACCTGCCCTTAACCAGCTTCACTACTGCCCAACTCCCTAGAAAACAGTTTTTATGACCAGAGATTCCACACAAGAATCAGTGCCTGTCTGGCCAGAGCCGAGTAGTGTTCTCTCCCTCTCCCTCTCCCTCTCCCTCTCCCTCTCCCTCTCCCTCTCCCTCTCCCTCTCCCTCTCCCTCTCCCTCTCCCTCTCCCTCTCCCTCTCCCTCTCCCTCTCCCTCTTTAAAATAAAACAAATAGAGACCAGGCAGTGGCATACCTGATTGAGAACACATTTTACCATGCACAAGGACCCAGATTCAAGGTCCCAGTCCCTACCTGCAGGGGGAAACCTTCATGAGTGGTAAAACAAGGCTGCAGGTATCTCTGTGTCTCTTCCTCTTTATCCCCCTTCTCTCTCAATTTCTCTCTGTCCTATCAAATTAAATAAAGTTAAAAATTCTTTTATTTATTTATTTTTATTTATTCCCTTTTGTTGCCTTTGTTGTTGTTGTTGATGTTGTTGTTGTTGGATAGGATAGAGCGAAATGGAGAAAGGAAGGGAAGACAGAGAGGAGGAGAGAAAGATAGACACCTGCAGACCTGCTTTATCGCCTATGAAGCGACTCCCCTGCAGGTGGGGAGCCGGGGGCTTTAACCAGGATCCTTATGTTGGTCCTTGAGTTTTGTGCCACATACACTTAACCCACTATGCTACAGCCCGACTCCCCAAGTAAAATTCTTTAAAAATAAAATATATTTCTAAAAATAATAGACATTCGGGAGTCGGGCGGTAGTGCAGCGGGTTAAGCACATGGCGCAAGGCTCAAGGACCGGTGTAAGGATCCCGGTTCAAGCCCCCAGCTCCCCATCTGCAGGGGAGTCGCTTCACAGGTGGTGAAGCAGGTCTGCAGGTGTCTATCTTTCTCTCCCCCTCTGTCTTCCCCTCCTCTCTTCATTTCTCTCTGTCCTAACCAACAACGACAACAATAATAACTACAACAATAAAACAACAAGGGCAACAAAAGGGAATAAGTACATTAAAAAATTATAAAAATAAAAAAAAATAATAGACATTCAACCTTCTCACTGGACTCATTACTTCTGAGAGCCAGCAGAGCACTTGGTGTAACATGGTGGCTGGTCTACAGTGAAAGGATAATGGGAAGAGGGGATACCTGATTAATGCTTTGAGCAATAGATCTGTGGACAGCATGGGGGAGACCAGCCTTGATCCAGTCAGCTGGGACAACTCTGGGCCTATGGCACAGACTGGCTCAGAGCAACCCTGCAGCCTTCACAGAGCATCATGGATCCAGAGACAATCACACCGACAGTCTTGGGCTTCCTCCTTCTGGGCCAGTTTCATCACATCAGCTTTCTTCTTGGACAGCTGGCCTTCTCAGGAGCCCCCACAACAGTGGGGGCACTAGGAAATGACAGTTTGCTGTATGCTAAGGGGGTGGTCCCTATTTTCTCAGCCATCCCTCCACTCCTCTCTCAGGAGCTTAGGTTAAAAAATGCACAAAAATTCAAGTCTCAGAATAAATTAGAGGAGAGGAGAATATATATATGAAGGTGATAACCATAGAAATCACTTTTACTCAAAGGCAATAATGCAAAGGATCATAAACATAAGCTGCAAGCGTTGAGGCTTCTCTGTGCCAGTGCCGGCTGCCACAGGAGGGCCCATTTGGAAGGAAGGCAGAGACTTCTCATTCACTCTTGACATATCCCTCAGATTAAAAACTTGAGCCAGGGAAATATGAGTGGAATATGGAGAATTACGAGGGAGCAAAAGCCCCCCAAACTAGGACAAAGATGGAGAACATGAATCACATTTACAAATGTTCCCCTGGCTGACATTCTGCCTGGAATGCAGTCACATATCATGAGAGGATGGGGATAAATAATTCACAGAGGAGGCAAGGTGGCAACCCTGGGTGGAGCATGGTGTTTGGAAGCTCTGTGGCATTGGTGACTGAAGGGCTCCTCCCAGGACTAGCTGCTGTCACCTTGCTCCTGCAACTATCAGAGGAACTGACCACGATGACAAGCACACAGATATCTTGTGCCCAGGCATCTGGCCATCTGCAAAGAGCCAGCCAGACTCCACTGGAAGCAGTCATTTCAGATGGTATGTGGATAACTTTGCTCTCCCTCCTTTTTATTTATTTATTTAAATGTTTATTTATTTGGATAGAGTCAGAGATTGAGAGAGAAGGAAGAGAAGGGGCCAGGTGGTGGCGCATCTGGTTAAGTACACACATTATGTGTGCAAGGACTCAGGTTCAAGCCCCTGGCCCCTACCTGCAAGGAGAGAAGCTTCACAAGTGGTGAAGCAGGGCGATAGGCGTCTCTCTGTCTCTCTCCCTCTCTATCACTCCCTTCCCTCTCAACTTCTCTCTGTCTATATTCAATAATAAATAAATTAAAATATAAAAAAGAAAGAGGAAAGGAAGAGATAGAGAGGAAGAGACACTTGTGGAAGCACGTTCTTCAGGAACACATACTGGGCTGGGGAAGCAGCAAAATGGTTATGCAATGACTTTCTCATCTGAGGCTCTGAGGTCCCAGGTTCAGTTCCAGCACTGCCATAAGCCAAAACTGAGCAGTGCTGTGGTCAAACAGGCAAACCTTGCTGCCTCCAAGAAAGCCCAATAGGCTGGGAAGCAACTCCCTCTGTGTAGATGTAGTGCTAAAGCACTTGGGTACCATGTGTCCTAGGCATCAAAGGTGCCAGGGAAATGCCAGGTTGCTCCCCCCACCCATACACACACACAATCAAATGGGCAGAGATGCAGCCTGGGGAACTCCCAGGTGACTGTGCTGTAGAGAACATGCAGGAAGCTCAAGAGTCCAGCTGCTGGTGTGGATCCTCACCGCCATTTCTCAGCTGGGTGACCTTGAACAGTGGGAGAATTCTCCTGTGCCTCAGCTTCCTCATCTAGGGAAATAGCATGTGTGCTAAGCTTAGGAGCTAGACATCAGGTTAATAGGCACTTAGCTTCCGAAAGGCTCTTCAAGTGGGTTGAACGTGCCCTTTGATCTGCTTTGGGAAGGGTGTCTTCCAGCTTTGTTTACCTTTGCAGGCTCTGGGTCTAGGATAGCTGGTAAGACATTTGGGTGTTTCTTCAACAGGAGTCTTCCAGCTTTGTAACCCCAAGGTGTGGAATGCTGAATTTCATTAGACCTAGAGGAGAAAAGGGAGAGCTTTGTGTGGCAGTTCCAGGCAGGGTATTCCCCATCTCTTCCCCTTCCTTTTCTGTAGGCCTCCCTGAACATGTTCCTTTCTGCACCAAGATGTGCGCAGCCCTGATGGTGTGCATCTGAGGAGCACTAGGAAGTGAGGACTTAGGAAAAAGCTTCTGCTACAGTGGAAAAGGCAAGTCAGAAATGGAATGTTTGCGAAGTTGTGATTTTATATAAACATGAATTTTTTGGTAAAAATTATGCACATATGTCTATAACACATATTTATAATATAGACTGGGCCAGGAGATAACTTTCCCAGTACAGTGTGCACTCTCCCATGTGTGAGGCTTGAATATGAGTCTCAGCATTGTACAGAACATGGGGCAGTGTTGTGGTATCTCTTCTCTCCCTTTATCTCTCCCTCTCATTCCCTGTTCTCTAAAATAAAAAATGAAAAGAAATTATCCTGGGAAGGAGCAGGAAGTGGTACACGCAGTCGAGTGCATACAATACCATGTGTGAGGACCCAAGTTCAAGCCTCTGGTCCCCACCTACGGGGGGAAGCTTCATGAGCGATGGAGCAGTATTGTAGCATATCTATCTCTCCTTCTCCCTCCCCATTTCTCTCCATCTCTATAATAAAAAGTAATAAAGAAAGAGAAGAAAAGGAATAGGGGAAAAATATGGCTTCTGGGACTGGTGGAATCATTGTGCAGGTACTAAACGCCAGCAATAACCTGGAGGCAAAAGAAAAAGGGGGGAGCAGTTGGTGGTGCATCTGGTTAAGTGCACACATTACAGTGAACAAGGACCTGGGTTCAACCCCCTGGTCTCCACCTGCAGGGAGACAGCTTCAGTAGTGAAGCAGGGCTGCAGGTGTCTCCCTGTCTCTTTCCCTTTCTATCTCATCTTCCCCTCTCAATTTCTCTCTGTCTCTATCCAATAGAAGTAAATGAAAATACTGAAAAAATATCCTGCTGAGGTTGCTTATTGCTCATGCCCAAGGCTCTGAATCTATAAATGATCTGAAAGACTATGCAAAGAAATACTAAAGCAGCAATGCCTACACAGTGGAATTAAAACTGTTCTTGTTCTTTACTTTCAAAGTAATGTTCCTGGTTGGGAGACAGTTCATCACGTAGACTGTGTGCCATGCCATGTGTACAGCTCAGATATGAACCCAACATCATGTGGGAATGCCATGGCACCAGGGAAAGCTCTGGGGGTGTGGTCTCTCTTCCTCTCTCTCTGAAATAAACAGAATGACAGAGTATTCCCAGGTGCAGTGAAACTGAACAAGTGCAAGGCCCCAGCACTTTAAAAATAATGTTCCAGAATAATGCTATTGAAAAGTAAATAAAACTATGTAGGCATATGTATAACATATGTATGATTGACCTAAAAGAAAAACAGTAAATGATTTAAATTTTTAAAAATATTTATTTATTTATTCCCTCTTGTTGCCCTTGTTGTTTTATTGTTGTAGTCATTATTATTATTGATGTCATCATTGTAGTTGGATAGGACAGAGAGAAATGGAGAGAGGATGGGAAGACAGAGAGGGGAAGAGAAAGATAGACATCTGCAGACCTGCTTCACCACCTGTGAAGCGACTCCCCTGCAGGTGGGGAGCCAGGGGCTCGAACTGGGATCCTTACAATGATCCTTGCACTTTGCGCCACGTGCACTTAACCTGCTACACTACCACCCAACTCCCAGTAAATGATTTTACCACCAAAATGGATTTATTCAGAAACTATGACAAACAGGCATTGTGGAAGGGGCAGTTCCAATGGGAGCGTGTCCCTAGAATGCAAACTAACACCTCTTCTACAGCACTATAGAGGAGCTGCTGGAGTGGCATCAGTTCCTTTTGGTGACATAAAGCATGCTGGGCATAGTAGTTCTCTGCCACCTGTACCTGGGAACTCTTCAGTGGAACTGACTTTAATAGGGTGGTTATCTCTCTCTCTGTGTGGTTATCTCCCTCTCTGTGTATATATACACATATATGGACAGATGGACACATGCATATGTATATCTATATATGCCAGAAAGGAATAATAAAGAATAAATACACAAAATGGGGAAATACTAAAAGTGGTACCTCTGGCCTGTGGTCTGGTGAGTAATTTTAATTTTATCCTTACATTCTTGTTGATATTTTCTAATGTCCTCCAACAAATATTGACTCCTTTTATTTATTTTATTCAATTTAGGAAGAACAGTCAAAGCACTCTGAGGTACTGTCTAAAATGACAAATTATACTTCTGGGGCTACAGTGTGGCGTGGAGAACAGTCTCCCTCTCCCACCCCTTCCCCAACTTAGCTGTCCTGGTCATTTTGCACATCAGATACTTCTCCACTTTTCAATTTCTATTAAACATATTTGTCGAACAATCAAGAGGTAGGCCACAGCAGGGCTAGGGATTGAACTTAGTCCTCACACATGCATGTCCTATGTTCTACTTAGTAGGGAACCTCTCCAGGCATCTCCTCCTCCTCCCTCTCATATATATACATACATATATATATATATATATTAATGATTTGTGAGACTATAAGTTAATAGGACTGTATATTAACACCATTCCCACCACCAAAGGTCTGTGTCTTCCCTCCCTCCCCACCCCAGTGAAGCTGAATATCTACCCTCATCCTCCACCCAGAGATTTTTATTTTGGTGCCATACTCCAAACTCAGTCAGATTCTCCTCTTCTTATTGCCACAAGGATAATCTATTGGACTCTATACCAGCACAACGCCACCACTCCCAGTGACCATTTCCCCCTTTTTTTCTCGATAGAGCATGAAAGACAGAAAGACATATATAGTGGGAGAGAGAGACAGAGAAAGGAGAGACACCACAGCATCACTCCACCACTCATGAATCTCCCCTCAAAGCTGCTCCCAATTGGTGGCCTGAGGTCTTTGCACATAGCTTGCAGATATCACCCCTTGAGAGATGGGGGTGCCTTTCCTCATAAATTAGTTTCTGTGTAGGGGCTGGGCGGTGGCACACCCAGTTAAGCACACATAATACTAAGTGCAAGGACCTGTGCAAGGATCTGGGTTCAAGCCCTTGCTCCCCACCTACAGGGGAGACACTTCACAAGCTGTGAAGTAGGTCTGTAAGTCTATCTATCTATCTATCTATCTATCTATCTATCTATCTATCTATCTATCTATCTACCTACCTACCTATCTATCTACCTATCTTCCCCTCCCCTCCCAATTTCTCTGTGTCCTACTGAATAAAATGCAAAAAATGGCTGCCAGGAGCAGTGGATTCATAGTGCTGGTACCAAGACCCAGTGATAACCCTGGAGGCAATAAAAAAATAGTTTTTGTGTCTAGCATTAGCGTATTTGACACCTGTAGTGAGTGCCACTACGAATGGAACCTGCCAGTGATCCATTTGGTCCCTGAAGTTGGGGACCCAGGGCAGGGAGATGCCAGAGGTGCTCTGTACCAGGTCTGTGTGACCCCAGGGCTGTAAGGAGCCATTTGTGGGTGCCCCAGGTCCCCTTTCCAGGGTCAGCCTCAGACCACTCTGGACAGTGATCACGAGAAAGCTAATTAATTGTCCTGTGTCTCAGTTGCTGGCTGTCAAAGTGGAGCTGAAGCTGGGCCTGAAGCTGGGCCGGTAAACAGTGCTATTAAGAGGATTACATGAACTAATTCTCATGGAAAGGGCTTGGCTCCTCATAAACACTCCTGATAAGGATTACCATATTTTGGTTGCCGGCACACTTCTCTAATCCCCCAATTAAAGGCAGAGGTGGTGGAGGTGTCAGCCTGGGTTCCCCCAGGATTGCTAGACTGAGAATCACTGATGAGCTGTAAATATTTCACACAACCACAAAGCAGGGAGTTGAAGAGAGACATCTGGCTCCATTATGTGCATTTTCATAAAGGTTGAATCTTCTTGTAGGCAATACGATCAATGCAAAATAAATAAATAAATAAAATTATGTTCTAGTATTTTTTTATTGGATAACAAATTTTCTTAATACTGTCTGTGTTATAAAAACCTTCCTTTCCCCCCTTTTCCCCTAATTATTATATTATTGGGGATACTCTTTCCTTTTTAAAGATGCTGTCTTTTCTTGGTACAGATCATATGTTATTGTTCTTAAGACTGATGTATGTGTTTATTAATGAGAGAGTGGGAGAGAGGACCAGAGCATCATTCCTACACATGCAATGCCAGGGATTGAGCTAGGGACCTCATGCTTGAGAGTACAATGCTTTGTCTACTGGGCCACCTGGAGCACATCTTGGTGATCTTACCTCCAGGGCCCTTGGCAAGGAAGGATGCAGTTTGCATTAATGAACTTATGACCCACATGGACACTGGCTTTTGTCCCCTCTCCACAGAGAATCCCTTGGGGTCTGATCCAGTAAGGAGATATAGCTGTACCCTTCTCTGTGTCTATCCAACACTAAGTAAATAAGGATGCCTGTGCTGATTGCAATGTCCATGGTGTTCTAGATTCTAGGCTCTCCAAACAAGCCTTTCACTATTCCATGCAAGACAACCCTCTCATGGGAAGAAAAGGGCTGGAAGAAGGCCCTGTTTTCACTACTATCCCCTTGCCTGGTGTCTTCCCTCCTGGCTCTGTCTTGGGGCTGCTCTGTGCCTCTGGTCATGCCAACACTGTCTACTGTTTTCACACAGTAGAAAGAAGGAACATGGGTGGTTTGTTTGGTAAGAGATGTTTTAGGGCCAGGAAGATAGTCTAGTGGTTATGCTAAGTAAGGGTTTACATGCCTGAGGATCTGAAGTCCCAGGTTCAATCCCCAATACTACCATAAACCAGAGCTAAACAATGTTATACTCTCTCTCTCTCTTTCTCAAATAAATAAATAAGTAAATAAATAAATAAATAAATAATAAAAGATGTCTTCTACTATATTCCCCAACCTCCATTTAAAAATTAAATAGGGGGGAGTCCGGTGATAGTGAAGTGGGTTAAGTGGATCCCAGTCACTTTCAAAGCCAGCAACAAGCAGCTCCTGACAGCTTTGCTGTTGACTGGCTATGGAAGAAGGGCAAACGCTAGAAGAAGAAGAAGTGTAGGTGACGAAGCACAAGGACCGGCTTAAGGATCCTGGTTCGAGCCCCCGGGTCCCCACCTACAGGGGAGTCACTTCACAGGTGGTAAAGCAGGTCTGCAGGTGTCTATCTTTCTCTCCCGCTCTGTCTTCCCCTCCTCTCTCCATTTCTCTCTGTCCTATCCAACAATGACGACATCAACAACAACTACTATAACAATAAAACAACAAAGGCAATAAAAGGGAATAGAAATAAATAAATAAATAAATAAATAAACAAATAAATAAATAAAATAGAGGCACCAGGCAGTGGCCAGCAGTTTAAGCGCACATGGCCTGAAGCTCAAGGACCGGCGTAGGGAACCCGGTTCAAGCTCCTGGCTTCCCACCTGCAAGGGAGTCACTTCACAGGTGGTGAAGCCAGTCTGCAGGTGTCTATCTTTCTCTCCCCCTCTCTGTCTTCCCCTCCTCTCTCAATGTCTCTCTGTCCTATCTAAGAATGAGAGCAATAACAACAATAATAACAGCAAGGATAAACAACAAGGGCAACAAAAGGGGAAAAATAGGCTCAGTGGATTCATAGTGTAGGCACCGAGCTCCAGCAATAACCCTTGAGGCAAAAATTTAAAAAGGGGGTCGGGCAGTAGCACAGTGGGTTAAGCACACATGGCAAAGCTCAAGGACTCACATAAGGATCTCTATTGGAGACCCCGGTTCCCTACCTGCAGGGGAGTCGCTTTACAGGAGTTGAAGCAGGTCTGCAGGTGTCTATCTTTCTCTCCCCATTTCTGTCTTCCCGTCCTATCTCGATTTTTCTCTCTAACCTATCCGGCAACAATAACATCAATAACAACAATAATAATAATCACAACAATGATAAAAAACAAGGACAACAAAAAAGAAAATAAATAAATAATTTTTAAAATTTAAAATAAAAATAAGTAAAACTTAAAAAAATGAAATAACAGGGGACCAAGTGGTGGTATACCTGTTTAAGCACACACATTACAGTGTGCAAGGACCCGGGTTCAAGCCTGATTGCACATCTTAAAGACCTAGAAGAAGAAGACCAAAGGAACTCTAAAGCAACCAGAACTACAGAAATCACTAAAGTTAAGGCAGAAATCAATAACATTGAAAATAAGAAAACCATACAAAAGATCAAAGAAAGTAAATATTGGTTCTTAGAAAGAGTGAACAAAATCAACAAACCTTTAGCCAGACTCACAAAACAAAAAAGGGAGAAGACCCAAATAAATCATATCATAAATGAAAGAGGAGATATCACAACAGACACTGCAGAAATTCAACATTATCTTGCAAGGCTTCTATGAACATCTATATGCCACCAAGCTAGAGAACCTGGAAGAAATGGACAATTTCCTAGATACCTTACAAACTTCCAAAACTAAGTAAACAGGAAGTAGATAACATGAACAGGTCCTTCACAGCTAATGAAATTGAAACAGTTCTCAAAATCCTTCCCCCAAAAAAGTCCTGGACCAGGTGGCTTTACAAATGAATTTCACAAAACCTTCAAAGAAGAACTAATACCTCTACTTTTAAAAGTCTTCCAGAAGATTGAAGACACTGGAATACTCCCTTCCAGCTTCTATGAAGCCAACATCACTTTGATACCAAAAGCAGACAGGGACACAACCAAAAAAGAAAACTACAGACCAATATCTCTTCTTCTTCTAGCGTTTGCCCTTCTTCCGTAGCCAGTTAACAGCATCAGGTTGAGCCTGATGTAAAGTTTCGAGACCTCCTTTGAATCTGGAGAGGTGGCAGTCGTTGACTATGTGGGACATAGTCTGTCTGTAGCCGCAGGGGCAGTTCGGGTCGTCTCTGGCTCCCCAGCGATGGAACATAGCGGCGCACCGGCCATGGCCTGTTCGATAGCAATTGAGGAGGGCCCAATCATAACGTGCTAGGTCAAAGCCGGGTTGTCGCTTGCAGGGGTCTGTGATGAGGTGTTTGTTCTTTACCTCAGCTGACTGCCAACTCTGTTTCCAAGAGTCTGGAACAGAGAAGTTCAGTGTAGGCGTAGGAGACCAGATTGGATGACGAGACATCAAGCGTTGGACAGGGTGGGCTAAGATATCCGCGCATATTGGCAGGTCCAGTCGAGCATAGACGTGGGAAATGAACTTAGATGATGCCACATCCCGACGAATATCTGGCAGGGCGATGTTGCTAAGAACTGGCAGCCATGGAACTGGGGTGGAATGGATGGTTCCAGAAATTATCCTCATGGAGGAATATAATTTGGAATCAACCAAGTGGACATGTGGGCTACGGAACCATACTGGGGCACAGTATTCTGCAGTGGAATAGCATAATGCCAGAGATGATGATCATAGTGTGGAAGCACTCGCGCCCCATGAAGAGCTGGCCAGTCTTGCAATGATGTTGTTCCTCGTGCCCACCTTTGCTGCAGTTTTTATGAGATGTTCGTGAAATGACAGAGTGCGATCGAGAGTAACGCCAAGATAGACTGGCTGGGCTTCATGCCAGATTCTCGTATTGTTAAGTTGCACATTAAGCTCACGCAAGGCCGAGGCATGGTGTAGATGGAAAACAGATGATACCGTTTTTGCAGTGCTAGGGATTAGTCGCCATTTTTTACAGTAATCAGATATCAGAGACATGTCTTTCGTGAGTGTTTCCTCGAGGATGTCGAACTTGGATGCCTGAGTTGCACAGCAGATGTCATCGACGTAGATGAACTTCCTTGAAGAAGTTTCTGGGAGGTCACTGATGTAAATATTAAATAGCGTAGGAGCCAGAACAGAGCCCTGGGGGAGGCCACTTGAGACAAGTCTCCATCTGCTAGACTTGTCACCCAGATGCACCCGGAAGCTTCTGTTTTGGAGAAGAAATGATATAGTGTTGGCCACCCATGGAGGCAGGCATCTTGAGATCTTGACTAGGAGACCATGATGCCAGACTGTGTCATAGGCTGCTGTGAGATCAACAAAGACAGCACCCGTCTTTAAATTCTTCTGGAATCCATTTTCAATGTAAGTTGAGAGGGCCAGGACTTGTTCGCAGGTAGATCTTCCTGAGCGGAAACCAGCTTGGGCGGGTGATAGGAATTTCTCTGTAAGAGGAGAAATTCATGACAGAAGCAGCCTCTCAAGGAGTTTGTAACACATGGAGAGGAGAGAAATTGGTCTATAGCTGGCGGCCAGTGTTGGGTCTTTCTTTGGTTTCAAAACTGCTATTATCTTCGCACTATGCCAAATTTTGGGCATAGATTCGGATTCCAAGATGTGGGACAGGAATGTAGTGAGCCACTTCTTTGCCGTGGGGCCCAAGTTAAGAATGAGTCCTGGGGTGATGTTATCATAGCCAGCAGCCATTCCCGGTTTAACCCTCTTCAAAGTGTCTTCCAGTTCAGACAGTGTAAAGGGAGAGAGTTTTGGAGATGGACAAGATAACCGGAAGTGGGATGACCACTCATGGGAAATTTCTCTTTTCCAGACTGGGTCGATCTTAGCACGTCCAACTTGAGTTAGGTGACTGGCCACTGAGTTTGGAGATACGGGAGGATGGGAGAAGGGAGAGGGTTGGCTACCAGCACCCAGACTATGAAGAAGCTTCCAGGCCTCCCTACTTGAGTGGGTGAAGTTCAGACTTTCCGTGAGTTGTTGCCAGCGGGCTTGGCGTGCTGCATCCAGGGAGGCAATGAGATGGTCGGCCACATCTGGGTCACCCGACTCATCATACTGCTTTAGTAGTTGCTCGCATTCAGCATCAAGACAAGGCGTATAGTTTGCCCAACTCCCATGAGTAATAGCTTGGGAAGCTGCTTTGAAGATGGCTTGGCGGAAGCGCCTATAGGAATCTTCAGAGGGGATAGAGTTAATTGGAATTGCAGGAATAGATTTGTTGGTAAGATCACTGAACAGACACCAGTTTGCTTTCCAAAAGTTCCATCTTAGTTTCTCCGAGCACAGAATCAGTGGGAGCTGGAGACCAATGTGGATGATAGCTGGGCGATGATGACTGTACAGGAAGTCCTTGAGAACTTGTCTCGTAGCGGGAAAGGCTTGTCCGTTGACTGTGATAATCCAGCACAGGTCGGGCGATGAGTCTTTATTCCATCTAGCACTGTGAAAAGAGCCTGGCTGTTTAGGATCGTATAATAGGGAGAGGTCATTCGCTGAAGCCCAATCGGCTAAGATGGAGCCGTCAGCATGAGTGGAGGAATATCCTCAGTCTTGGTGATGACTATTAAAGTCTCCAACGTAAACGGCTGGGTGATTCGGGCTAGGCAGGACCTCATTATCCCATGAGGCACTGGGAGGCTTATATATGTTGACGAACTGAATAGATCCAATAGTAATGGAGTCGTAGCAGGTCGAAGAGGCCATGTGGTAAACGTCCGCAAGATATGATTTGGCATAGAATACTCAGCCGTGTTTAGGATGGAGATTATAGCATATTAAATTGAATCCACTGATGGTGAATCGAGCAGCTTCATCGACTGCTATGTGTGTTTCTTGTAGGCAAATGACATCTGCCTGATGCTGTATCACCAATTGACCAATAAGAACGCATTTGGCAAAGGACAGCCCCTCAACATTAAGTTGGAGGACTCAAAGAGCAGGACCAAAAACTTGAAAGCTGTCAGGAGCTGCTCTGATGAACGTAGATGTTAAAATATTGAACAAAACTCTAGCCAACCAGATACAGCAGTATATTAAAAAGATTGTTCATCATGACCAAGTGGGGTTTATCCCAGGCATGTAGGGTTGTTTTAATATACGTAAATCAATCAATGTGATCCACCATGTCAACAAAAACAAGACCAAAAACCACATGGTCATATTAATAGATGCAGAGAAAGCCTTTGGCAGAATACAACAACCCTTTATGATCAAAACACTAGAAAAATGGAAATAGATGGAAAATTCCTGAAGATAGTGGAGTCTATATATAGCAAACCTACAGCCAACATCATACTCATGGTGAAAAACAGGAAGCATTTCCCCTCAGATCAGGTACTAGACAGGGCTGCCCACTATCACCATTACTATTCAACATAGTGTTGGAAGTTCTTGCCATAGCATTTAGGCAGGAGCAAGGAATTCAAGGCATACAGATTGAAATAGAAGAAGTCAAACTCTCCCTATTTGCAGATGACATGATAGTATATATAGAAAAACCTAAGGAATCCAGCAAGAAGCTTTTGGAAATCATCAGGCAATACATTAAGGTGTCAGGCTACAAAATTAACATTCAAAAGTCAGTGGCATTCCTCTATGCAAACACTAAGTTAGAAGAAGTTGAAATCCAGAAATCAATTCCTTTTACTACATCAACAAAAACAAGAAAATTTCTAGGAATAAAGAAGTGAAAGACTTGTATACTGAAAATTATGAGTCACTGCTCAAGGAAATAGAAATAAACACAAAGAAGTGGAAAGATATTCCATGTTCATGGGTTGATAGAATTAACATCGTCAAAATGTGCTGGTCCCTTTTCGGGTGCCAAATGCTGGGCTAGCTTCACAGGTGGGAGAGAGACGACCAGGGACTCATGGCTGAGCTGACAATGCAATTCAGTCTTTATTGATGAGCGGGGATGCAGTGCAATCAATCTAATCTCCATTCATTAGAAAATCCTGTCCTTTATATCTCCTGAGGCAGAAGTGTCAGGAAGAGGAAGTACATAGGATAGGGAGTGGGGAGAAGGAAAAAAGCACATGAACCAGTAGGGATTAAATGGTGGAAAACAGGATGTGACTAGGAGAGGGGGTGGAGTGGAAAACGAGTGCAAACCAGTGGGAATTAAACCAGTGCAGGTCTCAGGTAAAGCAGTGATTATGTAAATAGACCACAGCTTTAAGCAATGCAAGTGAACCTAATGTGATGATCAAAACAGAAGGGGTATTAGAAGCAGAATTAGAAGCAGACCAACAAAAATGAATATACTACCCAGAGCCATATACAAATTTAATGCTATCCTCATCAAGATCCCAACCACATTTTTAGGAGAATAGAACAAATGCTACAAATGTTTATCTGGAACCAGAAAAGACCTATAATTGCCAAAACAATCTTGAGAAGTGTTGTATGCTTTACATTGGGTAGTTCTCCCCCGCCGAGAGAATTGGATCAGTCCAGTTAGTTTTCGCGGGCCCGCTTGGCCCCGCCCCTAGGAACCCCGAGAGAGGGTTCCAAAGTGGAAGAGTTTCAGAGTTCGAGAGTTGAAGAGTTGAAGAGTTCTAGAGTGACAGAGTTCAGAGTTATGAGTTCCAGAGTTCCTGAGTTGCAGAGTAAGAGAGAGTGCTTGCGCCGCCGCAAAGAGACAGCAGAGTTCTGTTTGGTGATTAGTTTGGCTTAGTTTATGAATTGTTGTTCCTGAATAAAGAAATACAGCTTCCCTGCCCAGCCGTTGTCTCCGCGTGTGAAGCTAGCCTGGCCAGCTAGAGCCTCCGAATTTTAACAACAAATGGCGCCCATGTGGACCTGACCTGCGCATCTCTCAGATAAGTAAAGACAATTTGGCTACCTATGTACTATGGCCTTCTCTTCCGCTTGTGAAGAGATCTCCAAAGGCCTCTGCTCTTTCTTCATGAGACTGTTTTGCTGTTTCTGGAACATTTATCTCTGGACCACTCTGTGGTTTCCACTCGCTCGGGCAAACTCAGAACAGCCAGTGGGAAGAGCCAGCAGGAGGGAGGCGAGGCGCGGAGCTGCTGTTTCCACCTGGTTAAACAGCCAGCCAGCCAGCTGTGCCCAGACAACCCCGCGCACCGCGCCCGCAGCCCTGCAGCCCCACAGCCCACAAGAGGCTGACGCCAGCACACAAGAGCCCCAAGAGCCCGACGCCAGCACGCTAGAGCCCGATGCCACCACGCAAGAGCCCAATGCCAGCACGCTGGAGCCCGATGCCAACACGCTGGAGCCCGATTCCACCACGCAGGAGCCCGATGCCAGCACGCAGGCCAGCCCACAGGAGCCGGTTCTCCACCACGTGGCTCAGGGCACTGGACGCGTGATCCCTCCACGCTGCTCAGCCACTGCGAGCAGGGCAGCAGACATATCAGGGCCATGGGGCAGGGCCGCGGCGGCCTATCATGGCCGCCACCCCTGGGCACCTAGGCCCACGCCTTCTACAAAACTGGCCTGCCTGCCCTCTTGCTATGAATTCTGGAACGATCCCGGACCTCCCGGACCCCCAGGCTCCCTGCCGAAACTGGGCACACGAGATCTCCAGCTGCCGGTCCGGTCTGAAGGCAGACAAGCTGGAGTACGCAGAGATTCGTACAGAGATCACAACCTGCAATTCCTAGAAGTGAAGCTGCGCGAAAAGCCACCTCCGGATGGTGAAACCCCCCCACAACAACTAAGACAGTATAGATTTAAATTCGTGTTTAAAATGACATGTCTTCATAACAAAGGTTTCTCTCCTTGTGTATTAATGACCATGTTTATGTGTATGTTTAAAGTTTGGTAAACAGTAACTTTAAGGCTAAATTCTTACTAGTCAAAGTTAAATGAAAAAGGTTTTCAACGTAATTCTCATAAAGATAAAATTAACTTACATTTAAAGTCTGAGGTAAAAATTAGTTAACAATCAATATATTTTAACTAAGTTGGTCTAAACAAAAGGTTAAATAGACTTGTTGATATGTAAAACTCTCCATTACCTTCTCTATTAGAAATGGTAGATCGCACAATGGCTATGCTAATTATTCTCATGCCTGAGGTTTCCTTTCCTGACTCCATCTTGAATGGGTGTAACAAAAGGTTAAAAAGACGTTGTTGCTATGTAAAAGTCTCAAATTCCTTCTCTATTAGAAATATGCTAATAACAAGTTTTGTTTCATAGTAAGTAAATTGCAGCCAGCTGCCTTTGGGACTCTAGGCCATTCCCCGCCCCCATGCAAATGTCCGTCGAGAAAGTACGCCCCCCAGAGGCAAGAAATGTTTTTTTTTAAGCTGATAAAGTTTAGCCCACAGAGGCAGATATGGCCCCCTCAGGCCTTCCCTTAGCAGCACACTGGTTCTTGTTACTTGCTTGCATGTTTCTCCATGTTTGTGCCAGTTTCTTTTTATAAAAATGCCTGTACGATATAGGTTTCTGTTCACCCCACACCCTTGATACTGTAGCCATTTAGTTAAAAGAAAAGGGGAAATTGCTGTATGCTTTACATTGGGTAGTTCTCCCCCGCCGAGAGAATTGGATCAGTCCAGTTAGTTTTCACGGCCCGCTTGGCCCCGCCCCTAGGAACCCCGAGAGAGGGTTCCAAAGTGGAAGAGTTTCAGAGTTCGAGAGTTGAAGAGTTGAAGAGTTCTAGAGTGACAGAGTTCAGAGGGTTCCTGAGTTCCAGAGTTCCTGAGTTGCAGAGTAAGAGAGAGTGCTTGCGCCGCCGCAAAGAGACAGCAGAGTTCTGTTTGGTGATTAGTTTGGTTTAGTTTATGAATCGTTGTTCCTGAATAAAGAAATACAGCTTCCCTGCCCAGCCGTTGTCTCCACGTCTCTGTTACCCGCCCGTGAAGCTAGCCCAGCCCAGCAAGAGCCTTACGAATTTTAACAACAGAGAAGAAAGAACAGAACTGGAGGCATCACACTCCCAAATCTCAATTGTATTATAGGGCCATTATCATCAAAACTTGCTTGGTACTGGAACATGAATAGACACACTGACCAATGGAATAGAATTCAGAGCCCAGAAGTAAGCCCTTACACCTATGGACATCTAATCTTTGACAAAGGTGCCCAGACTATTAAATGGGAAAAGCAGAGTCTCTTCAACAAATGGTATTGAAAACAATGCATTGAAACATGCAGAAGAATGAAACTGAACTACTATATTTCGCCAAATACAAATGTAAATTCTAAGTGGATCAAGGACTTGGATGTTAGACCAGAAACTATCAGATATTTAAATGAAAATATTGGCAGAACTCTTTTCCGCATAAATTTTAAAGACATCTTCAATGAAATGAATCCATTTACAAAGAAGACTAAGTTATACATAAACCTATGGGACTACATCAAATTAAAAAGCTTCTGCACAGCTAAAGAAACTGCTACCCAAATCAAGAGAGACCTCACAGAATGGGAGAAGATCTTTACATGCCATATAACAGACAAGAGGCTAATAACCAGAATATATAAAGTGATTGCCAAACTCAACAACAAGAAAACAACCCCATCCAAAAATGGGGGGAGGACATGGACAGAATATTCACCACAGAAGAGATCCAAAAGGCCAAGAAACACATGAAAAAATGCTCCAAGTCTCTGATTGTCAGAGAAATGCAAATCAAGACAACAATGAGATATCACTTCACTCCTGTGAGAATGTCATACATCAGAAAAGGTAACAGCAGCAAATGCTGGAGAGGTTGTGGGGTCAAAGGAACCCTCCTACACTGCTGGTGGGAATGTAAATTGGTCCAACCTCCTCTGTGGAGACAGTCTGGAGAACTCTCAGAAGGCTAGAAATGGAGCTACCCTATGATCCTGCAATTCCTCTCCTGGGGATATATCCTAAGGAACCCAACACACTCATCCAAAAAGATCTGTGTACACATATATTCTTGGCAGCACAATTTGTAATACCAAACCCTGCAAGCAACCCAGGTATCCAACAACAGATGAGTGGCTGAGCAAGTTGTGGTATATATACACAATGGAATACTACTCAGCTGTAGAAAATGGTTACTTCACTGTTTTAAGCTGATCTTGGGTGGACCTTGAGAAATTCATGTTAAGTGAAATAAGTCAGAAACAGAAGGATGAATATGGGATGATCTCACTCTCAGGCAGAAGTTTAAAAACAAGATCAGAAGAGAAAACACAAGTAGAACCTGAACTGGAATTGGTGTATTGCACCAAAGTAATAGACTCTGGGGTGTGGGCAGATATAGGTCCAAGAATGATGACAGAGAACTTAGTGGGGGTTGTATTGTTATATGGAAAACTGAGAAATGTTATGCATGTACAAACTATTGTATTTACTGTTGAATGTAAAACATTAATTCCCCAATAAAGAAAATTAAACAAATTTGTTCCCTTTTTCTTCCAGGTTCAGTCTTCTCTTCCTTTCTAAGCGACTGATGACACCATTACTACATCTAAATGTCCCTCCCCTTTTCTTTCTCTCTCTGGATACTGATGGAGCTAGAGTTGAGAGCCTTCTCCTTCCTCCTATTATTTCTCCCCACTAGGAATATGGATCAAAATTGTTTTGGGGGGGCTGCAGAATGTAGGAATTCTGACTTCTGTAATTGCTTCTTCACTGGACATGGATATTGGCAGGTCAGTTCATCCCTCCAGCCTGTTTCTATCTTTCTCTATTAGGCTAGAGCTCTGGAAAGGTGAGGTTCCAGGACATACTGGTGAGGTTGTCGGCCTAGAGAAGTCAGGATGGAACTATGTCAACTTCTACAACTTGGTGTCTGGAAGGTGACAGGACATAAAGTGAGACAAAATGGTTGGTAAATTCTCTCTCTTTTTCAGTGATAAATAAATGTGTGTGTTTTTAAGCGGAATAATAGGCTGGAGAGACAGCATATTAATTCTGCAAAAGACTTTCATGCCTGAAGCTCTGAGGCCCCTGACTTAATCCCTAGCACCATGATAAACCAGAGCTGAGCAGTGCTCTAGTCTTTTTCTCTCTCATTGAAATAAACTAAATAAAATATTCTAATTAGGGATTCAGGTGGTAACACAGCGGTTAAGCGCAGGTGGTGCAAAGCACAAGGACTGGCGTAAGGATCCGGGTTCGAGCTCCTGGCTCCCCACCTGCAGGGGAATCGCTTCACAGGTGGTGAAGCAGGTCTGCAGGTGTCTATCTTTCTCTCCCCATCTCTGTCTTCCCCTCTTCTCTCCATTTCTCTATCTTATCCAACAACAATGACATCAGTAGCAACAACAATAATAACTACAACAATAAAACAAGGGCAACAAAAAGGGATAATGAATAAAATATTCAAAAAATAAAAAATAAACAAAAAAGTGCAATAACACTGCTGTTGGTTTCTGTTTATCAAAGTATACATAACATGCCCAGTGCAAAAAAAAAAAAAAGGATGAATAAAGTAGAAAGGTATGTGTCAGAGGGTGCAAAGAGCAAACAGAGATATCACCATATTTTTAGATGGATGAAATGGGGAATAAGGAAGACAGATTCATTTGGATCCTTGAATTTCTAACTCATTGATGCCAACCCCCAACCCATTACTTCCCTTTCTTTTCTCTTTTCACCTCACTGTCAGGAAAACATCTGACCTGCCAAGGAAGGTGGTTTGAATTTTGCTAAAAGCGGTACTGATGCTCAGATGAAAGCAGAAGACTTTCTGCCTTTCCTGGTTTCTTTAAGGCTGAGCACAGCTTTCTCCAGGCAGGGATGGAGATGGCCACATATATCTCTGTGTGGAAATAAGAGCTCAGTCAAGCACCCGTGCTTCCTCAAGTTGCCTGACCTCTGGTGTTGCTTCTGATTCCTAATGACAAAACACATTAGAAACGCTTGATTGATTTAGCGGAGAAACGGCAAGACTGGAGGATAGAATGCAGTCTGTCTTCCCTGCAAACAGCCCTGCTGCTCTTGTGTTTGGAGCGATGAGGTCATTGTGGTGGGTCAGCAGCTAAGACTGGATAGGGTGCTAATCCAACCTTCTTTGTTCTTCCTGGGCAATGTACTCAGGACCCAAGGCATTTCCTCTGAGCCCCCTCCCCATATATTTGATCCCTGCCCCACACACATCTCCCCTGATTTCTGTTGTATTTGACCACCACAAACAAGTTTTTATATTCTCTGCCTACTCTATTGTCATTTCTGTTTTCAGTTACTAAAGAATCTGAGTCATCTGATCTACCTCCACATTTTCTGCAAGGTTGCTCTGCTGTTTCAGATCAGAGCTAGGCCTGGAAGCCCCTTACTTTTCTAGTTAAGCATCTTCAGCTCAAGGTTCACCCTTAACAGGATATCAACACTATCCCTGTGTTCACAGCTTATATCTGATCAATTTGTGTGCACTTTTCCCTCCTCTTTCTGAGATTTGTAAAACTTATTTTCAAGACAAATGCCTCTAATTTAGAGTTTTTTTGGGAAGCAGGAGATGTCCTTGCTTGTACAGAATTGAAGACACTGGAAATGGGAACTGTGGGTCCAAGTGGCTGGCTGATTATGCACCATGGTAATGAGATCACCCAGGTGGGAAATATCAGCCCTTGAATTTCCAGCCTGTCATTCATCAAAAACATCACTGCCTTCCAGAAGCCAAGCCTGGAGTCATGTTGTCAGGGACTCAGCTGGGGTTTGGGGGTTTGAACAGAATCACCCACAATATATGCGAACACAGCTTCTTTTAAGTGGGCTGATTCTGACAAATGATTCCACCAATTCTGAAACCTTTGGTTTGAGAGTTGGGCTGTCACAAACTCCCCTTCTGGTTTTATCTGAATCACAGAGTTTTAAACCTGAAGTGACCTTACAGATTCACCTTATTTGAGTCCCTCCTCTCTCAGATATGGGGACCAAGGACAGAGGATCTGCTGATATCTACAGGAATTGGTGGTGAGCTGGGGACCAGAATGTACACATATCTGACTTTGAGTTCAGGGTGAATGGCCTCTTGGTTCTAGGGTTGTATTTGTTAAGTTTATTTTTTTATTATTATTTTTTAAAATATTTATTTATTTTCCCTTTTGTTGCCCTTGTTGATTTTTTATGGTTGTTGTAGTTGTTGTTATTGATGTCGTTGTTGTTGGATAGGGCAGAGAGAAATGGAGAGAGAAAGGGAAGACAGAAGGAGGAGAGAAGGATAGACACCTGCAGACCTGCCTCACCGCTTGTGAAGGGACCCCCCCTTACAGGTGGGGGGGGCTTGAACCGGGATCTTTATGTGGGTCCTTGCGCTTCACGCCACATGCCCTTAACCCACAGCGCTACCGCCTGAATCCCATTTGTTAAGTTTAATGCCCTTATATGCCAACATGTAGTTGTGTTTTCTCCTGTAATTTAAGGGAGAGGGGGAGTCCTGTTCTGTTTTGTTAGATGGGAGACAGGAGAATTGCACCCTGTATTTATCTACCTGGCACAGTGATTTATATTTAGACATGTGATATAAAAAAACCATTGCAGACTTGTATCAAATAGCTATAGAAATAATATTGTCTTGCATTCCCAAATCTGAGTCAAAATACAGATCCTGAGTCTTTGTCTTCCTACTCTTTGTGACTGAGTAGGTCTGATTTGACTCCTTTATTTTATTTTGCCACCAGGTTATCTCTGGATTCAGTACCTGCATTGTACCTCTGCTTCTTGTGGCTAGTGTTTTCTTTTTAAATTTTTTTATTTAAAAAAGTTAAAAATATATTTATTTATTTACTTATTCCCTTTTGTTGCCCTTGTTGTTTTATTGTTGTAGTTATTATTGATGTCATTGTTGTTAGATAGGACAGAGAGAAATGGAGAGAGGAGGGGAAGACAGAGAGGGGAAGAGAAAGATAAGACACCTGCAGACTTGCTTTACCACTTGTGAAGCGACTCCCCGGCAGGTGGGGAGCCGGGGGCTCAAACTGGGATCCTTAAGCCAATCCTTGTGCTTTACACCACCTGTGCTTAACCCACTGCACTACTGCCCAACTCCCCCTTTTAAATTTTTTTACAGGAAACAGAAATTGTAAGGGGGGGATAAGAGAGCTTGAGAGATAGAGAAACACCTGCAGCATTGATTTGCTACTCATGAAGCTTCTGCTTTGCAGGTAGGGGCTCTGGACTTGAATCTGGGTCTTTGAGTATGGTAACGTGTGTGTAGCAGGTTGTGCCGCCAACCAGCCCTTCATATTGTCTTAGTAAGTGAAAGACAAGGAGAGAGACAGAGAGAAGGAGGGACACTGCAGCAACTGCTCCACCACTTGTGAAGCTTCCCCCCTGCAGATGTTCCCATGTGCTGACCTGGAGTTCAAACCTGGATTCATGTACATGGTAACATGTACACTCTACCGGGTAAGCCACCTGCCAGCTCAACAATAAGTTTATTGAAGGCAGGCATGCACACTGCCTTGGGATTTTAAATTCCCTCCCACACCTGACTCAACTTTCCACATGAAAAGGAACAATGTGCATTAATCTGAAATAGAGAATTAAAGAAATAGAGATTAAAGAAAACATTACAACTGATCAAACATTTTTTTCCCACTTGTTCCCAGAAAAAAACTATGATTGATAATGTTAAATATACTAGGTATAATCTCTTTCTGAAGCCTATGCTGCCTTTTCAAGAACCCTTAAGAAGCAAAAAGGTAGGTTCCTTTAATTTCAGAATATTTGGAATCTGTGTTTTTAAACCCACTGATGCTGACAATAGCTTAAATCAGCCAGATTGGGGGATAGCAAATAGTGTCCTCTCTGTGGATATCAGACAATATTCATCTGTAGTGATTTTGCCTCAATCTCCACCCCCACCCCCCTTTTACCAGGGACTGCTCAGCTTTGGTGGTGCAGAGACTGAACCTGGGAATAAAAGTCTTTTGCCTAACTATCATGCTTTCTTCCTGGCTGGTCCAAGAATTGTTGTGATAATACATATATATATTTTCTTTTCTTTTCTTTTTATTGGGGGATTAATGTTTTACAGTCGACAGTAAATACAAGTTTGCACATGCATAACATTTCCCAGTTTTCCACATAACAATATAACCTCCACTAAGTCCTCTGCCATCATGTTCCAGGACCTGAACCCCTCCCCACCCCACACACATACCCGAGTCTTTCACTTTAGTGCAATACACCAAAATACATATCTTTTTCACCATTAAGTCAATATAGTTTCGTTTGTAGGATTGTGTTTGAAACATACTTCTGTCTAGGAACTGCGGTTAACTTCTGAAAGTCGAATTCCGGTAACCGTGGCAACCAAGGTAGAAATTTCCCTTTCATTATACCAGGACAAGTAGCCAGAACGCCCTGAATAAATTTGGCCCATTAAACACGCCGTAGATCGCACTGCATGTTGGGTCTTGGCAATATGGCGTCCTCCTTGATGTGCTGATGAGAGGAGTTTCACTGTAGCTTCAAACCAGAGGGCAAAGCTTCCCTAACCCTATAAGTCCACGTTACCCGCCTGCTCCGTGGCTCAGTGTCGCCCGTTTCTCGGGACTCATCCACAGGCAGGAGAGGGCTACAGGGCTGAAGGCCAGGACCCGGCTGGCCGCGCGGACTGGGCTGAGAAACCGGTTGCGGGCGAGCACGATGGGCCGGTCCTGGCTCTGGTTGCAGCAGCTCCAGCGAGTGCGGGACCCGCAGGGCTGAGTGTGGCTGGAGGAGAGCCTGAGCTCCTGGAAGCGCTCCCCCTCAGCTGGACACCCCAGCCCAGTGTGCGAGCCGTGCTCAACGCGGGCGGCCTGTGTCCGGACCGGCCGAGGCGTTGGAAGCCTAGAGCAGGGTCATCGGGAGGCCGCGAGTGGCTCGCGTGCTTGACAGCTGGGCTCGTCGCCCCCGCCTGGGACAGCGACCGCGAGCACGCTGCCCGGGAGCGGTCGGCCACTCTCCTCCGACTTTCCGCTCAGAGTGAGCGATCGGACTTCGTGCCCTGCTGGGGGTCCCCGCGCACGCTCCGTTCTGCTCTTTTCTTCTGCTACCCTTTTCTTTTTTATTTTCTTTTTCTATTCTTTCTTCTTCTTTTTAACCAGTACGGGCACACACTAGTTTTTAAGGCTGGAGGTTCTCGAGCGCTTGCTGCCAAGGACTCCCCCACCCCCTCCCCCGCTGATGGAGTCGGAAATGCTGCAGTCGCCTCTCCTGGGACTGGTGGAAGAAGATGAGGCCGACATTACGGACTGGAACCTGCCTTTGGCTTTTATGAAGAAGAGGCACTGTGAGAAAATTGAAGGCTCCAAGTCCTTAGCTCAGAGCTGGAGGATGAAGGATCGGGTAAGTGCATTTTTACTGTGCCTCTGGGACCTCGGTAGTCCTTCCCCCCACTCCTGTGGAGAAAAGTTGAGAGCCAAAAGAGTGTCCTTGGAAAAGCTCTCCCCTCCCCCAGCAACATATTGCAAGTCAAGGAAACAGCTCAGATCATTCCAGACTCCAGTTTTAAGTTGAAAATAGGAAGATTTTTGGTTTGTAGTTATTTATTGCATAGTGTTAATTCCACTGAAAGTCAGCTCTAACTCAAAGTAAAATGAGCTAGGAAATAGCTTTACAAGTATTTACATACTCTTCCATATGTTAAGTGCTGCTAACACCTAGAGGAAAGACTGCTTGGGATAAAATACTAGTACCCATGTGCTTAGTCTGCTTTTTATTGTTCAGCTGAATTCTGATATATTGTGCTAGGAAACAGGATTACTGGCAGATGCAAAGATATTTTAAAGTTACGGGGAACTCATAATCTCCTAAACAAGTTGGTTTGAATGCAGACTTTTTATTGTTCTTTGTGTTGTTGGGTTGCTGTAACTCAGACTTTTTCCAAGAGAAGCTAAAGTGTGGTGGGCTGGAACTTAGTTCCATAGTTTAGGGGGTGCCCATGGTTGATGTGTGGACAGTGTCTCATAAGCAGCTAATAGGAAATAAGACAACTTTGTTGAATCTGTCCTTAACTGCTGTTTCCTTCGTGCCAAGGCAAAATAGTGCAGTGGTCTTATCAATGAACATTCATAACTTTTTGTGATTTATTTTTTCTTTTAAGATTACTTTTATTTGAACATTTTAGTGCTATAAAAATGGGAGTTTGGGGTCAGGTGGTGGCACACTTGGTTGAGTGCACATGCTACAATGCACAAGGACCTGGTCTCCACCTGCAGGGTGAAAGCTTTGCGAGTAGTGAAGCAGTGTTGCAGGTGTCTCTGTCTCTCTTCCTCTTTTTCACCCCATTCCCTCTTGATTTCTGTTTGTTACTAAAGAAATAAATCTAGTAAATAAATAAGAAAAGAAAAAAATAAAAATGGGAGGTTTGTGTTTTGCTCTGGGATTATGCATATGTGTAGAGAAGATTCTTGCTTTCAGTGTAGGATGCAAAACATGTGTGTGTGTATTTATATATATTCTGGTTAGTCATTTACTAGAAAGCAATGTTTCACTTACTAATTTACTTTCCAAATATCCTACTATTAAAAGGTTGGGACAACTTGTTTCATGAAAACATAGTGTAAGGAGTAAAAGAGATGGTTATTGAAAGAGACTAAGTCTGTCTTGTGAACATCTGCAGTACCAGTTATATCATTCAAAGCCATTTTTTTTTTTTTTTTTGCAATATGAAAAGAAGTTTAAAGTAACTAATGCTTTTTTTTCCATTTTACTTGGAGAGGTCTATTTTGAAATGTGGTTTTCTTTGCTACTTTATTTCTGCTGATGATAGATGCTAGAATATTTTTCCCTATTCTCTTTTAAAAAAATTATTAGTGATTTAGGGTTGAGTTACAAAGCTGAGATGACAGGGGTATAATTCCATACCATTCCCCCCCACTATCCCCTCCATTGGAAACTTAAGTACTCCCAAGGTCACAGATATGGATTGACTATTATTTCAATAACTGTCTATCTGTATTTATACACATTTGCCCTTTTGCCCCCCCCCCCTTTTTTCCCCTATGGTCCTGCCTTTTCTAAGTCATACCTACACCTATTACTACTACTCAGTATCTTTCCTTTTTTCCTACTCTCTCTCTGGGTCTTGATGGAATTGTAGTTTCAGAGTCCCTTGGTCATCTTCCTCTAACATTTCTCTCCCTCTGAAAGTATGGACCAGAATTCTTTTTGGTGTGCAAAAGGTGAAGGTTCTGGCTTCTGTCATTGCTTCTCTGCTGAACATGTACATTGGCAGGTGGATCCATACCCCTAGACTGTTTCTATCTTTCCCTAGTGGGATACAGTTCTGGGGAAGTGGGGTTTCTGGACACATTAGTGAGATCATTTTTCTTTGCTACTTTAAAACCATGCTCAAACTGTTCAGAACAATTAAAAAATGCATACTTTACATTTTTCCATTTAACTAAAACATTATTTTTGGATGACCAGCATTCCTTGTTAAACTCCATATAATACGTTACTAAGAAAAAGAAAAGTTTTGTGAGATTCACCACTTACCAGGAGTCAAGGAGAAAAACTTGCATGTTTGATCTTAGCAAGTTGCTTAATGAAGAAGAAAATCAACAACTGACATTCAGTGAAGTTTGTGAGGGTTTGACAACTTCACAGTCCTTTTAGTCTCTCTTCCTTCAGTTAGACTACTGCCAGAGAAATCTCATTTTCTCTTGTTAGCCTCTGCTAACACAGGTACACATCCCCCTTCCCCCATTTGAACACTGTGATAGTTGGCATCAAATTTACTCTCCTACAGAAAAGTGGTCAAATGGGATTGTTAATTTCAGGTAGCTCTTTTGCTTCCCCTCTGTGGAGTGGAACCAGAGAAACTTGGAACCCTTTGCTTTGAAGGAAAGCCAGTGGAGAACACATCGTATGGGTGTATGTGCAGAGAGATAGCTATGAGATGGTGAAGCCATTTCTTACTTAGCCATTTCTGCGTTAGTCATGTTGCTTTGTAGTCATACTTGATTTGTGCCGTGGAGGAGGCCCAGAACATGGGCCTGAAGATGTTTAGGTTCTCTCTCAAGCGAGGTTGAATAGTAATAGCTTATGATTCTGTCTTCATCATGTCTTCATCTCATGTCTTCTCCCAAGTCCTCTTCATCAGACTGTCTTCCTGCTACTCTGCCCTGTGTGCCGTCCACCATCTGTTGCTAACTCTGAAGCTCACAACTTTGCCCTGCCGTTAGCATCCACGGTGGCACGCTTTCTCTTTCATGCCTCCTTTGCTGTGTCTTCCTGAGACTTGGTGAAAGCTGCTCCTCAGACTGCTGTCTTGTTTGACACAACAACATGCAGGTCCCCAGAGTCTACTCTTGGGCCCCTTTCTTTTGGCTCGGGACCTCCTATGCTAGCTGTTCCTGTCAAGCCCCTAGCTTTAAATGCCACCTGCATGCCAGTATGTACCCATCCCTTGTGTCCTGTCCCCTATGTCCCATCCCTCCACCCCACTATCTTGAGTTCTGGTTCACCTGAAGTTCCTGCCTCAGGTACCAAGCCCCAGTGCCACATGGGAGGGCCTTGCCTTTGTTGTCTCCATCTTAGCACATTATCACTACTTGGCTATCCAGGCATTAAATCAGCAGTTTCTCCTGAATTCTCCCCTCCCCTGTCACCCCATCCAGCTCATCAGTAGAATCTGACAAAGCATCTTTTTTGGATATGTCATCTTCATCTCTGTGCACTGACAACTGTCGTTTTTGTCCAGATGATTAAAGTTGCGTCCTGACTGGTCACCTTGTGTACCACCTTGCTCTGTGGTTGTTTGATTGTGCAATGGCTAGAGGGACTTGTTAATGGTACCAGTTAAATCCCATTGGTTCCTTATAGGTGCTTCCTGTGGCTTCCTGAGTGATGGGAGCAGAATGTGGACTCCTGACCCTGTTTTCAGAACACCACCACTTGGCACTGTCTGTCCATTCTGCTTCATAATAAGCATAGCTGCCCATCCTTCGCACACCTGACTCCTCCTTGTTTGTACCCTCTGCACGTTCCTTCCCCGGGAGACCTTCTGTGCTCACCTGATATCTGAAGCAGCTCCCCACTGGCTCATTTCTCTGGTGTTTTCTTTTACATCTCACCCATGGAAGGAGGCCTTTTAACATAAGGCCTTTTAACCAGGACTGTGCCACTGCTACTTTGTAGATGTTACTGGGTACATATAGGGATCTAATCCACTCACTCATGGCAAAATGAATCCATCACCACGAGTGTACACAAATGATCTGGTTAAGGTTCAGGAGTACCAACACTTTGTTAAGAATTCTTGGCTTTCCCCCCCTCTTTTGTTGTTTATCATTGTTGTTACTGTTGTTGTTTTTGCTGGATAGGACAGAGAGAAACTAGAGAGGAGGGAAAGACAGAGATGGGGAGAGAAAGATAGATACCTGCAGACCTGCTTCACCACCTGTGAAGCGACGCACCTGCAAGTGGAGAGCCAGGGGCTGGAACAGGGATCCTTACACTGGTCTTTGTGCTTCTCACCATGTGCGCTTAACCCCCTGCGCCACCTGTGGGCTCCCGGATGCTGTGCCTATGCTCACTTAGGGGCCTGAGGAAGGGCTCCTGGAGTGCTGACTGCTGCTTTTCACAGATGACACAGACCTGGCTTGGTGGGCCAGAGCTGGGTGGGTGCTCAGACTTGGTGTCTGTCTTCTAGCCAGAAAAAGTGAACTGGCATTTCAAAGAAAGCTCTGGTGGTATATGTGACCAGTGAGCCAAGCTGAGCCTTTAAGTGAAAATGGAATTTTTGGGAAAACCTATATCTGCCACCATGAACTTCCCAGTACTGCGAAATCTTTCTGATGAGCCCCTGGTACCCACCTGCACAGGGAAGCTTTGTGAGTGGTTAAGCAGTGCTGCAAGTATCTGTTTTTCTCTCTCCTTCCTTACATCCCCCTCTCCTCTCAATTTTTCTCTGTTCTAGTAGATGAAACTGAGGTAGGGGGGTGGTGGCCACTGGGAGTAGTGCAGACACCAAGTCCAAGCCCCAGCAAAAATACCTTGCAAAAAATAAAAAAAAGAGAGAAAAAAGAAAAAGAAAGAATAAAAAAAAAAGAAGCATGTCAGGAAAGCAAGCAAGCAAGCAAGCAGTCAGTCAGTCAGGTAATAGAGAAGAAAGTGATCTGTGGCCTCTTTCTGTGCTCTGGGTGTGTGTTAAGAGGTTCCATATGGGGACAAAGGCTGTTTCCTTGTCGGCAGGGGCCGGCTCCTGTAGGTGGAAGGAAGGTGGAGGCAGCACAGCTAGGAAAGATGACCAAGACCTGCAGTTCAGCAGAGGTTTACTGCCCGTTCGGAGTGTCTTTGACACCCTGTGTCTGTCAGATAGATAGTTGTGTCTGTCGCACGATGTCATGCACAGCTGTTGCTTGAGTACAGCTGAGATGAGAACATCCTGAGTCCATAGTGCTCAGGGAGATGATTGCATTGACCTTTGAGTATGCACGGCAATCTCGTGGCTAGCCCTTTAATGTGGTTGGTGGTGGGAGTCTTATAAGGATTTACACAGGAGAATGCCGTGCATGTGCGTGTGTGTGTGTGTGTGTGTCTGTGTGTGTGTGTCTGTGTGTTTCAGGTAGAAACAGAGGGAGAGAGACACACAAACCACAGCATTAAAGCTTCCTCCAATTTGGTGGGGGTCAGGCTTGAAGCTGGTTGCACGTATGGCAAAGCAATACACTAGCCAAGTAAGCTATTTCTTCTGCCCATTAGATTTGTGTTTTGTGAAAGATCCTTTTGGCTAACAGTGGAGCGGAGCGTTTTGAGTGGAGATGGGGACACCACAGCTGGAGAGCAGTTATGATCTCAGGGGGAAGCCAGGAACCCAGAGGGGTCTCATGGAGTCTGGCGGTGGTAAAGGGTGGAGCCGTGGCCCAAGTTGTCTAAGTTGGAGTGTGTGAACTTTCCGCTGGTCTCTGTCATATGAGGCTCAGAAGTTACAGCAAGACCATCTACATCAATTGGCTTTTTTTTAACCTGCTTTAAAAATGTGAGGTATTCTGTTTTGAGCAGTGTGCTATTGGAAGAGTCCTGTAACGGGTAAGAACATTTTCTCCTCATTATCACCTTGTAGAATTCAGCCAGACAGCACTTGGAGTATATATAGTCTTCCCCTCCAGGTTTCTGCCTTGACCCTCCTGTTGAAAGACAATGCCATAGGGACTGGGTGGTGGTGCACCACATGCGAAAACCCAGCTTAAGCTGCTGGCCCCACCTGCAGGCTGTGTTGCCTAGGTGTCTCTCCATTTCTTTTCTTTTTTCTTTTCTTTTCTTTTCTTTTCTTTTCTTTTCTTTTCTTTTCTTTTCTTTTCTTTCCTTTTCTTTTCTTTTCTTTTTTCTCTTTTCTTTCTTTCCTTTTCTTTTCTTTTCTTTTCTTTCCTTTCTTTTTTTTTTTTGTCCTGGTGCCTGCACTACGAATCCACTGCACCTGAAAGCTTTCCCCCCCCTTTTTATTGCCTTTGTTGTTGTTATTGCTGTCGTTGTTGGACAGGACAGAGAGAAATGGAGAGAAATGGAGAGAGGAGGGGAAGAAAGAGAGGGGGAGAGATAGAGAGACACCTGCAGACCTGCTTCACCGCTTGTGAAGCAATTCCCCTGCAGGTGGGGAGCCAGGGGCTCAAACTGGAATCCTTACACTGGTCCTTGGGCTTTGCACCATGTGCACTTAACCTGCTGCGCTACTGCCTGGTCCTTGAAAAATACTTGTAATTTTTTAAAAGTAACTATGTTCCCTGCAAACATGCTATTTTCCTCCAGATTATAAAAATAACATAGATCATGATGAACATTTGGAGACCGTGGGAAACCTGACAGCGAGAGGAAGATGGTGCCCTTCCTTGCAGGGGTTGAACTCTTCCCAGGGCCACAGGCCCAGCTGCTGCACCCCTGCTTGTGTGGGCCTGCTGCCTGCTCTCTCCTGGAAATGAAAATGGCGCAGAACCCCGTCGTGCCACTCTGAATATCTTTTCCTGTCCTTGTCTTCTGTTGCTCCACCCCTACAACCTGGGCTGTGTTGTATGTGTAGACAGAGGAGGATTATTCTGAATGATTTTTTTTTTTAACACCAGGGTTATTACAGTGACTTTGGCCTGCTAGACTTCACCATTTCTGGTGGCCATTTGTTCTCTTCCTTCTTCCCTCCCGCCTTCCTTCCTTTTTTTTTTTTAAATGTTTTATATTATATTATTTTTTTTATAGAAGTGAGAGACAGAATCAGAGGGGGAGAAAGATACACATACACCTTACTCCTCTTTATTTATTGCCTCCAGAGCTGTGGCTGGGGATTGATGCCTGCACTATGAATCCACTGCTCTTGGTGGCTATTTTTTTGTTTCCTTGCTATTTTATTTGATAGGACAGAGAAGTTGAGAGGAGTGAGAGAGATAGAGGGGGAGAGCCTGAGAGATGCCTGCAGCACTGCTTTACTGCTCATGAAGCATCCTCCCTGCATGCAAGCTTGAACATGGTCCTTGCTCTTGGTTATATGAGTAGCTTCCTTTGCTGCAAGTGGGGACTAGAGACTTGAACCCAGGTCTTTGTGCTTGATATGCCCTACTGGTTACACCACTGCCCAGCCCCTGAATGCTTTTTATTTAAAGTCCTTACTTTCTTGTGGGGTCTGCAGCCTAACTGTGACCCCTGGAGAGCTCACACATTCAAGAACCAGGTTTTTTCCTGTGCCCATGCTGTCTTTGCTACCCCAGGACAAGAGCATCATGCTGTGTGTCAGTTGTGGCCCAGAATTTCCATGCTGATGTCCCCTTGGACTCCTTGGCTAGCTTGTGAGCAGGGGCCATTATGCCCGCTTTATAGTTGACACAGATAAGGGCTGTTAGATGGTTGACCACAGTGCTACTGAATGGCGGAGCCTGGATTTGAACCTAGGCCACCCTGGCATCTGTGCCCCTCATGCTGGGCATCCCCTCTTGAGAATAGGGACACTGAATCACTGTTTGTTTCCCTGTACCTCCTGGACACCCACTGCCCAGTTCTTGCCTCTGCTTCCTTCTCCTCCATGCAATGACAAAGAAGTAAATAGAGCAGGCTCTGAGCCCAGCAGGAATTGCAATGTCAATACCCCTGCAGAGAAGCTAATATCCCTGTAGGGAAGCACAGAGGGCTGCTCCTGGTCAGGCTTCTGGGCTCACCCGGTGGGGGAGGGCCAGCCTCCTAGTAGCCAGTGAAGGGAACAGGGCCTAGGAGGAGTGACTGTGTAGGCTGCCTGTGGGGAAGCTGGTGGGGCACAGAGCAGGAGGGGTGTGGATAGAGTCCCCCAGCTCAGAGGAAGGCCAGTTAGGATCCAGTGGGGGCCCAGTGTTGACAGAGCTGGGCGTGCCTGTCCTGCTCCTGTGTGTGTGTGTGTGGGGGGGCTGGTGAATGTGGCCTTCCCCTGGGTAACCAGGCAGTTTGTACACTGAGAATTCCTGAGCATTGAGCTCTGCTGTGAGTCAGGAAGAGCTGACTTCAGCTAGGAGAGACTTTGGAGAAGCTGGTCCCTAGTGGGGTGGAGGGGGGCGGTGCATGTGGAATGAGACAGAAGACTGGGAGGGGGGCACTTTCACAGCTGGTGAAAGTGAAAGGTGAGCCCAAGCAGGAAGGGTGTGATGGAACAGGAGATAGATTAGCCAAGGGAAGCTGAGAGGGCAGCAGGGGACATAAGGGAGGGCTTAGCCCAGAGGAGGATGCAGCCTGGTTCACACAAAGACAGATGTTGTGAGCCAGATGCTGAAAGGCCTGAATGGGGGAGAAGCTGCTATTTATTTCGGCAGGTTGGAGGTTTAAGAATTGTGAGATTTGGTGAATGAGTATGAGAGAGGAAAACTGGTGAGTTTTTTTTTTTTTTGAATGGACTTTTTTTTTTAGATTTGTGAAAAAATTGAGTTAAATTTACATAAACTTTGTATCCAGTTTCCCTTATGGTTATCATCTTCCATTTGTAGGATATACATTTGTCCCAGTTAATGCCCAGGACCAATACATTGTTACCAACTCCAGTCCATACTGTGTTGGAGTTCTTGAATTTTTTTGCCTGTTGTCTTTTTCTGCTCCTTATCTCAGGTGACACTCAGTCCAGTGCTCCTTGGGCTCCTCTTTTTGGATGACCCTGGCAGTTGTGAGGACACTGAAGAGGACTCTGTCCTCAGCCGGGATTTGTCTGGTGCTTTTTTTTTCCTTAAAAAAAAGATGGGGGGGGGAGTTGGATGGTAGCACAGCAGGTTAAGTGCATGTGGCACCAAGCGCAAGGACCCGTGTAAGGATCCTGGTTCTAGCACCTGGCTCCCCACCTGCAGGGGAGTCGCTTCACAGGTGGTGAAGCAGGTCTGCAGGTGTCTCTTTCTCTCCCCCTCTCTGTCTTCTCCTCTCTCCATTTCTCTCTGTCCTATCTAACAACAACATCATCAGTAACAACAACAATAATAACTGCAACAACAATAAAAAAAACAAGGGCAACAAAAGGGAAAAATATTAAAAAAAGATTTATTCTTAAAAAATTTTTTTTATTATTTATTATCCCTTTTGTTGGCCTTGTTTTATAGTAGTTGTTGTTGTTGTTGATGTCATCATTGTTGGATAGGACAGAGAGAAGTGGAGAGAGAAGAGGAAGACGGGGGGGGGGGGGGAGAGAAAGAGAGACACCTGCAGACCTGCTTCACCGCTTGTGACGTGACTCCCCTGCAGGTGGGGAGCCAGCGCTTGAACTGGGATCCTTACACCAGTCCTTGCACTTTGTGCCACCTGTGCTTAACCCGCTGCGCTACTGCCCGACCCCCAAAAGATTTATTCTTTTAAAATAAAATATTAAAAAGGGAGATGGAGCAGTGGGTGAAGCATTAAACTGATGAAATCCTTGGCTCAATTCCTAGCATCACATGTGCTTCTCTCTTAATAAATATACCTTTAAAAAGATTTACTTAGTTATTATGAGAAAGAGAATGTAGAGGAGGGTAGAGAGAATGAGAGCACTGCTCAGCTCTGGCATCAGGTGGGGCTAGGGATTGAACCTGCAGCCTCTGGGGCCTCAGGCTTGTAAGTCCTGTGTTCTCACAGACTGAGCTATCTTTCCAGCCCTCTGTAATTTTTTTTTTTTTTTTTTTTTGTGGAAAGATGGGGATTGTAGGCTTAGGGACACAGTGGTCAAGCACAGTGGCCTGTGCCTTCTCCAGTGTACTTTGTGTTAGCATTCTCCTTGCTGCTGCTGTGACCTTGGCCTTGGCTGAGGTCTGCTCTGCTTGTTCTTCCTCCCAGGGGAGCTGTTCTCTCTGGGAGGAATCATCATTCCCAGCCTATGAAGTTAGGTCCTCTCTGCCTCCCTAAGAGCAGGCAGACTGCCTGCATACGTGGTTCACGCTTCCTTGGAGTGGGTGTGGGAGGCTGACCTACTGATAGATAGATGGTCTGCCTGCATTTATTAGCTCACTTATCCCAGTTGGTGTGAACAAAGCTTGTGGATATGTGCTCTTTGGGCTGTAACTTTGCACTACTGAGGTCTTTTATTGAAGTTTCTTCTCCTTCTCCTTCTCCTCCTTCTTCTCCTCCTTTTCCTCCTCTTCCTCCTCCTCCTCCTTCTTCTCCCTTCTTCTTCTTTTTTTTTTTTTTTTTGCCACCAGTGTTACCACTGAGACTTGGTCTCTGTATGACAAATCCACTGCTGCCTTTTCTTCTCCTTCTTCCTCTTCTCCTTCTCTTTTTTAAAATATTTATTTATTCCCTTCTTTTTATTGCCCTTGTTGTTTTATTGTTGTCATTGTTGGATAGGACAGAGAGAAATGGAGAGAGGAGGGGAAGACCGAGAGGGGGAGAGAAAGACAGACACCTGCAGACCTGCTTCACTGCCTGTGAAGTGACTCCCTTGCAGGTGGGGAGCCAGGGGCTCGAACCAGGATCCTTACGCCGGTCCTTGCGCTTTGTGCCACCTGCGCTTAACCCACTGCGCTACCGCCTGACTCCCACTCCTTCTTCTTCTTCTTCCATTGATAGGACAGAGTGAGATTGAGAGGGAGGGAAGGGGGAAGCTAGAGAAGGAGAGACATCTGCAGCACCATTTCACTTCTCATGAAGCTTCCTCCCTTGCAGTCTGCTCTCAGTCCCTGGCTCTGCCCTGGCCTTAGTGTCCCCACAGTGGAGTAGGCTTGAGGTGCTAGGGACACTTTATTCAGGACCCAGGGAATGAGAGTGGCTTTGGTGTGGTGGGGGTGGAGCTGCTCCACCTCACTGCATTTGACATGCTCACCTCAGTGCAAAGCAGAGCCATTAATGAGTTCATCTGGTCTGTTTGCATGGACGTGTCACAAATGATGGGTTATTTAGAAGAAAAAGAGCAGAGCTGGTTCTTGCTGAGACAGTGGGCTGTGGGTGAGGCCTGAGGCTGGTAGGTGGCCTCCTCCAGGAAGCTCCTGGCTTGCCGAACCTCTGCTTTTGCTTCTTTGCCAGAAAGTCACCTCTGTGCTGATAGGGTATGAGTGAGCTCTCTCGAGAGCTGTGCCCCACCTGACCATGTTTTAAGTGCATTTCTGGCCAGGGCTGTCAATTTACCACCAGCCTTTATGACCCACTTCCCATTAATCGACACTTGTGTACACTGCGGAAAAGGATTTGATTTCTGCCAGCCATCAATAGGTAATAGGTGCTCAATACGAGCATTCCCCCATTTATTATTTTTTTTAAAGACATTTTAGGACATTTCATTTCCAAGACATCAAATTCACTCCTTCTCTCCTGGGGTCTGAGTAGTCTCATAAGAACAGCTCAGGGAGCCCACCAAATCTGGCTGGGGAGATGGGGTCACTGCAGAGGCACTGTGGACATAAAGTGCTCTGGGGCAAAGTGGCTGTGCTCTGCGGCAGCTGCTGTGATTTCCCTTCATGGCCTGAGTCCTGCCTGTGTCCCTCCCCACCCCTGGCACTGGGGCCCAGCTGAGCTGAAAGCATTGGAGGACAAGTGTGGGCTGACTGATGGAGGACTTTGGAATGCACTTCAAACCACTACCCCTGGGTGTTCCAGTGTCTGCTTGACTCTTGGTATTAAGTCACAGAGCCAGGTGTCTTCCATGAGTCCTGCTGGGCTCTTCTGAATTCCATGGGGGCCCCCTCATCAGCTCTGCCTTCTCTTATGACCTGGGTCCCACAGCCCAGGGCTTGGGATGGAGGCTCTGCGTGCTGTGTCTTATTGCAGCTGGTGCTGTCTGGTGGTCTAGGTATTGTGGGGGCCATGGTCTACCCTCCTCCCCCCTCCCAGAGAGACCTAGGTGTCTTCACAGAATCTGATTCATTATGGTAAATTCCATGAAGAATCAGGAGACCCCGTGAGTCAGGCAACACAACTTTACTTTGAGAAAGGACCACAGCTCATGCACAGACACAGGAAGGTCACAGGAGAAGGTGGCAATCTGCTCATCTTCCTTTTGCTGTTTATCTCCTATTCCTGTCTTGCTCAGAATGAGCTTTTCCTAGCTCTGTTGAGATACCCGGACTCCTTTCTAATGGTCCCCTGTCCCCCAGGTGTGTACTTCCCTTCCCCCTCTGTGCTGGTGGCTGACTACCTGGGATCTCTGCAAAGATCAGGGCCTTGCAGATAAATGCTTGTGTGACAGCCAGCCCAGGGCTCGTCTAGATCTAGTTTTGTGTTTCACATAGGGGCCAAAGGTTTGGCTGAGGTGGGCTTGGATAAGATGATGCCCTCGAGTGATACCCCCCCCACACACTAAATATAGGTCTTCTTCCTAGGGAGCTGGCTGACCATGAGCCCCTCGCTGTGCCTACCTCTGCAGTCAGCCTTGCCAGGGTATGCTTGTCTGAGGCAGTGAGTGCTATGTTCATGTCTCCTGTTGGTGCATTTGGCACCTTTAACTGTGGGCCTAATTATATTCAAATGCATAATCTATTTTATGGCCTTATTAAAATTAGTGATAGTGTTCATTCAGCTGAAGTTTATTTTTACTTCAGTGAATCCATTTGAGGAGGAGTTGGCGGATTGTCCCCAATGATATCATTTTTCTCTGAGAGGAATTTCCTGCAAAGTAGATTGTGGCTGATTTTGTAGGTTAGTTTTTCCTTCATTAATGACTCCCATATAGAAATGTGTTTTGAAAGTGGTGTGTTTGGACTTGCCCTAGTAATGAGCTTATTGTTACCTAGTAATAATTCACAGATGGCATTTTTTAGATCACACCTTTTCCCTTTCAGAATATTCATAGCAGTATTATTCTGTCCAGTGGATTCATTAGTGGACCAGATAGTATCCATCAGGAGAGAACTGACCGATGAGATCGTGGCGCATCCTGCACCAGACTTCCATGCATGTATTGTGGACAAGCAGTTCTGTGTGCTGCTGCATGGAATGAAAAGAAGATAAAAATTAAATGAAATGGAATGAAAAGAAGATAAAAATTAAAACAGCCCCTCCCCTGGCACATATTACATGGTCTGATTCTACTTATGTTTGTAAAAAACTACAGCTGAGTATAACAGCAAATGCCTGCATGTGTAAAGAGTTTGTAGGGAGGTGCACACTCAGGGGCAGGGAGAGGATGTAGGAGTGAGTAGAACTGTAGTTGAGGTAATTCACATTTTCCTATAATTAATTAAAAAGAAAGAAAGAAAAAAACCCAATTTAGGGGGTTGAATGCACAGTGACCCAGGTTCAAGCCTCTGCTCTTCATCTGCAGGGACACTTTATGAGTGGAGAAGCAGGTTTCAGGTCTCCCTCCCTCTCTCTTTCTCTATCTTGCCTCCACCTCTCAGTTTCTGTGCTATTAAAAAAGAAAAGAAAAGAAAAAAGAAGAAAAGAAAAGGAAAAAGATACCTGCCAGGAGCAGTAGATTCATAGTACTGGCACCAAGCCCAGTAACAATAAAAATATAAAAGCAAAAAACAACCTGGTTGTTGGGGAGGTGGTTCAGTGGGTAGAGTGCATGCATGAGACCCCTGGTTTGATCCTTGGCACCACATATGCTTAAATGATATTCTTGTTTTGCTCATAAAACAAGCAAAGATACCTTTGAAAGTGTATAATTGCTTTAGTGTTAGTCTTTAACAAAAATGATTGCTTTTATGGTATTTCCTCTGTTAGTTACTAGCTATGTCTCTTTGGTTCATTTGTTTATTTGGTAATTGTTTTGAGGTTTGCAGAATTACATCTTTAACTTATCCACAGCTTAACCTTTAAATGATGGCTACCTTTCCCACTCAGTGGAAGGCCCATACTGCCCAGTAGCCCCACTCTTGCCCATTCTTTTCCTGTTAATCTTGCACACTTTACTTTTGCGTGTTATAAAGCCCATGCTAATTTGTTTTTAAAAAAGTCAATTATCTGAAATTTTAAAAAGGAAGAAAACACCTTTCATGCTTACTGATATACTTCTCTTTCTAGTCTTCATGACCTCTTGTAGCCCTGAATTTCAACCTGGTATCATTTGCATTCAATCTGGAAAGATTTTAATGTTTTTCGTAGCACCCATTAACAACATTTTTTCCCCCTTCAGCTTGTGTTGGTCTTGGAAAACTCATCTCACCCTCAGTTTGAAAGTATATTTTTGGTGTATATAGGATTCTAGATTGGTAGTTAGTCCCTTGCCTAGCACTTGAACAATGCTGTTACCTCCTACCTTATTCTTGATGAAGTCTACTTCTGAATTGCTTCAGAAGTCTAGAATGTAATGGCTTTAAAAAAATTTTTTTTGGTCCTCCAGCTACTTTTAAGATCTTTCTCTTACTTAGCAATTTGATTATGATGTAATTTTGTGGAGTTTGCTTTGCCTTCTAGGAGTTGGTCGCATTTCTTGGGTCTGCAGGAAAATTTCAGTAAATTTTTGGAAAATATACTGCCATTAATTTTTTCAGTTATTGTATCCTTTCCCAACTCAACTTGAATCTTTCAAAACTTCATTTACATTTACTTTTAGATGCCACTGAATTCTCCCATGGCTACATCTCACAAGCGCCTCTGCATCCTCAGTTGGGAGGGTTTCTTTCATCATGTCCTAGTCTGTGTTCTCCCCTCCCCCACCCCTTTCCTCTCCCCTTCTCCTGCCTCTTAGTTTTAACTAAAGCACTGCTCAGCTCTGGCTTATCCTCTGCTGCTTATCCACTGCTCATCCTCTGCTGGGGATGGAACCTGGGTCATCAAAGCCTGAGGCATGGAAGTTTTTTTGCAGAACCATTATGCTGTCTCCCCAGCCCCTTGCCCTTTAGTGTTTAATCTGTTGTCACATCCTTCATGTAACTTTTGTTCTCTAGAAATTCTACTTGAATGGGGCTGGGGTATAATGGTTATGCAAAGAGACTCTCATGCCTGAGGCCCAAAGTCCCAGCTTCAATCCCCCCCCCCCACTGTAAACCAGAGCTGAGCAGTGCTCTGGAAAAACAAACAAACAAACAAACAAAACTGGGAGTATGGATCGATTTGCCAAATCCATGTTCAGCGGGGAAGCAATTACAGAAGCCAGACCTTCCACTTTTGGCACCCCATAATGATCCTGGGTCCATAGTCCCAGAGGGAAAAAGAATAGGAAAGCTTTCAAGGAATGGGGGGGATTAGATAGGAGTTCTGGTGGTGGGAATTGTGTGGAAATGTACACCTCTTATCCTATGGTTTTGTCAATATTTCCATTTATTTATAAATAAAAATTTTAAAAAAGAAATTCTACTTGATTGTTTTGTAAAACAATGTTTTCCTAAAGGAATAAATATAAATTTATAAAATTTATAATATCATTTTAAAGCTTTATTTTTCTGTTATTTCTACCATCACTACCATTTCTGGGTCTCTTTCTATTGACGGATCTTTTCTGTTCATAATGATATTTTTATGTTTTCACATAGTTTTTTATTATCAGATACAGGGACTGTTATAGTGTTCAGCGTCTAGATTTTGCTTTCTTCATTTAAACAACATTGAGCTTCTTTCTGGCAGAGTTAATTTGCTGCTGCATCAATATTTTATTCTTTTTAAAAATATTTTATTTCGTTTATTGTAATGAGAAAGAGTAGATACAGAGGGAAAGATACAGAGAGAGAGAGAGAGAGAGACACCAGAACATTGCTCAGTTCTGGCTTATGGTGGAGCTGGGATTGAACCTGGGGCCTCAGAGCCTCAGGCTTGAAAGGCTTTTGCATAACCATTATGCTGTCTCACCAGCCCCTTATTTTACTTTATTTTATTTTATTTCATTTTATTTTATATTTTAAAATTTATTTATTTATTTATTTATTTATTTATTTATTTATTTATTTATTTATTCCCTCTTGTTGCCCTTGTTGTTTTATTGTAGTTGTTGTTGTTATTGATGATGTTGTTGTTGGATAAGACAGAGAGAAATGGAGAGAGGAGAAGACAGAAAGGGGGAGAGAAAGAGAGACACCTGCAGACCTGCTTCACTGCCTGTGAAGCGACTCCCCTGCAGGTGGGGAGCCGGGGGCTCGAACTGGGATCCTTACGCCGGTCCTTGCACTTCGCGCCACCTGCGCTTAACCCGCTGTGCTACCGCCCAACTCCCTATTATTTTATTTTTTAAGAACTGATTTTCCAGTTTGTTTAAAGTAGATCTAGATCAGGGGTTAGTAAACTGGCTGCTTGTTTCTTTATTATTATTATTATAATTTTTATTTATAAAAAGGAAACACTGACAAAAACCATAGGATAAGAGGGGTACAACTCCACACAATTTACACCACCAGAACTCTGTATCCCATCTCCTCCCACCTAATAGCTTTTCTATTCTTTATTCCTCTGGGAGCATGGACCAAGGGACATTATGGGATGCAGAAGTTGTAAAGTCTGGCTTCTGTAATATATTCCCCACTGAACATGAGCGTTAACAGGTCAATCCATACTCCCAGCCTGTTTCTCTCTTTCTCTGGTGGGGCAGGGCTCTGAGGAAGTAGAGCTCCAGGACACATTGGTGGAGTCCTGCCCAGGGAAGTCTGGTTGGCATCATAATAGCATCTGGAATCTGGTGGCTGAAAGAAGCGTTAACATATAATGAATGGCAGCTTGTTTCTGTAATGCAGCCTTTTGGGGGTGATCAGGGAAAGAACTCAGTCAGTAGAGAGTGGGAAATAGATGCCTGAAACTGCTGGTTTGATCCCTGATGCCACATGTACTAGAGTGGAGCTCTGACTTCTCTTTCTCATGTGAAGCTCTTTCCCTACCTTATATGAAATAAATAAAATAAATCTTTAAAAATATCAAGTTCTTTTTTTATTTTTATTTTTTTAATTTTATTTTTAATTTATTTTTATTTATTCCCTTTTGTTGCCCTTGTTGTTTTATTGTTGTAGTTATTATTGTTGTTGTCGTTGTTGGATAGGACAGAGAGAAATGGAGAGAGGAGGGGAAGACAGAGAGGAGGAGAGAAAGATAGACACCTGCAGACCTGCTTCACCGCCTGTGAAGCGACTCCCCTGTAGGTGGGGAGCTGGGGTTCGAACCGGGATCCTTATGCCGGTCCTTGTGCTTTGCGCCACCTGCGCTTAACCCGCTGCGCTACAGCCCGACTCCCAAAAATATCAAGTTCTTTGGAACAGAACACAGCTGTATATGTGTTCATGCTAGCAAAGGTAGAGTGAAGGCAGAGACTGTGGTAAGGAAAGGCTGACATTTTTACTTTCTGGTTCTTTACGGAAAAGGTGGGATGAGCTGGTGTACAGAAACCTTGCCTTGGACCCAGGCTAGCCTTGTGCTTAAGGAGTGGCCTTGCTGAGGCTTCTGGTGAATGTTCTGTGTGTTCACTAGGTGAACATTTGATTCTGACACACTGGAATCAGTGTTTTGGCCCAGGAGTTGTTCTTTGCCTCTTAGAGTCCCAGTTGCATTCCTCAGCCCGGGGTGAGAGGGATCCAATGTGGGTCTCAGAAACTCCCTCCTAGCTCTGAGGGACTCTTGGCCACCAGTTCCTGCTGTTCCAGCCTCTAGAAACTCAGGCCTTTCTCTTCCACTCAGTGACCCATCTACCCATACAGGAAACTCTGGTCTTGGGGCTTAACTCAGTGACCTTCCCCATTCTACTGGGCACCCATCTCCCCATGCAGAAAGCTCCGTGGTCTTGGGGTTCATCACATCTGCCTTCTCTCTCTCAGGAATCACTTTTTTTTTTTAACTTTGCATTGGCATTTATTTGATTGATTGTTTTTGCTTTTTTATAAGAGCGCTGCTAAACTCTGCTTTATGGTGGTATAGGGGATTGAAGCTGGGACTTTGGAGCCTCAGGCATGAGAATCTCTTTGCCTAACCATTATGCTAGCTACCCCCCCCCATCACTTTCTGTATTGCATGTTATTTCATGTCTGCCAAAGAACATAATACAGTGTTTTGGTTTCCTAGTCATGTGTGATGGGAGGACCAGTCTGGCTCTTTATTCCCTTTTCCTACAAGTTGGGGTCCTGGTAACTATGATATGGAAAGAAAGAAGTGTAGTATTTATTATGCATGGCTCCACCACCCTGTACTAAGTAGACTAGAGTCCTTGAGATGAGTAGATTGTTAGGTGTTGAACATGTTCTTCTTTCACTGGACACCCCCCCTCTCTGTTTCACTTTCCAATTTACAGTGACATTAAAATTTAAGATTACAATTTGGACTCCTTCAGCTCACATGCTCCCCTGATACACAGTATAATACATGTCTAGATCTAGACTTCTTCCTCTCTCTGATTGAAACATTTGCATTTCATTTGGGCTTTAGAAGTCAGGTCAGTCAAGAGGTTGAAGCTGAAATAATTGTTGAGCATGTAAGAGGATTTAAGAATAAAGCCCTTTCCTGTTTGGCTGTTACAGATCTAAATTGGGCACTTTGTCATGGAGTGTTAGAAAGCAGGATTTGACTTGTTACCTTAAGGGTTTAGTTAATTATACAGAAATCCTCTTTTATTATTAATAATCATTAGAGCTCTATAAGGAGTTGTATAATTGCTCTTCTCATTTGGCTTTTATTTTTTAAGAAAGGCTCTTTCTGGTCTTAATGAGATTTTTTTCTTTTAAAAATTATAAAGTTACAAATGCATAAGACATCTATTTACAGTCTTCAGTGTTTATGAAAAGACCAGTGATATGTCCCCTTCCCAAGCAAGAAATAGGTCATCTGGCCATTTTAGTCCCAAGAAATCCTTGATATAGCTTCCATTCCCCATCATAGTTAGAGGCAAATGGTTCTCTCTCTTATACTCTGTGAATTTTTCTTGGTTTTCCTTTCTTTTTTAATTTTTTTTTATTTAAAAAAGGAAACATTGACAAAACCATAGGATAAGGGTACAACTCCACACAATTCCCACCACCAGAACTCTGTATCCCCTCCCCTCCCCTGATAGCTTTCCTGTCTCTTGGTTTTTCTATGTGCACATGTCTGAGAACTACTCTTTAGTTTCACCCCTTTAAAGTATATATGAGCCATACTGCCCTTGTGTTTACTGTGTTGCTTCCTTCCTCAATTTTACATTAAACTAATTTATTATGGCGAGGAGAAGGAGAGAGAGAAGAGCACTCACCTCTGGCAGTGTGGCTTCTGGGTCCTTAGAAATGCAAGATTTGTGCTCTTAACAGGGGCTACCTAGGAGACAGGGGCCCTAAATTTACAGTTATAACATCCAGTCAGGTTGTTGAGTACATGTGTAATTAATCCATTTCTGGGTTAATTACATTAATTAATTAATCAACCTCTTCTGCAGTGGTGGCATTACAAGTGTATACAGCTTATCTGCTCTCCTGATTGCTGTTGAAATGGGCATCCTTGCTGATGTTGGTCTACCCAGGCAGGCGTAGGGTGGGGCAGGGGCAGGGTCACTGCACATTCTCTCTCAAGACTGTTCAAGTTTTTTGCCCATTTCTTTCTGTTGAAGTTTTTTCCCTCCCCTCACTTCATGTTACTTCTTGAGTGGAGCAGTCCTACAGGTCTCTCTCTCCCTCTCCTTCCTTCTTACCTCTCAAATTCATTCTGTCCTATTAAATAAAAAATAAAATTAAGGGGGCCGGGCAGTAGCGCAGCAGGTTAAGTGCACATGGCGTAAAGTGCAAGGACCAGCGTAAGTAAGCCCCCAGCTCCCCACCTGCAGGGGGTCGCTCTATAGGCGGTGAAGCAGGTCTGCAGGTGTCTATCTTTCTCTCCTCTCTCTGTCTTCCCCTCCTCTCTCCATTTCTCTCTGTCTTATCCAGCAACAATAACAGCAATGATAAAACAACAAGGGAAACAAAAGGGGAAAAAATGGACTCCAGGAGCAGTGGATTCGTAGTGCAGGCACTGAGTCCCAGAAATAACCCTGGAGGCAAAAAAAAAATTAAAATTAAAAAAAGCAGTTTAAAGGGGGCCAGGTGGTTGAGTGCACACATTACAGTGCATAATGATATGAGTTCAAGCCCCATCCTCAAAACTTCAGAAGTTTTGAAGCAGTACTGCTTTCTTTCTCTCTCTATCCCTCTTTCTCCCCTTTCACCTCAATTCATCTCTCTCTGGCAAATGAATAAATGAAAATATTAAAAATATATTTTTTTAAAAGTTGAAAGAGAGGGAGAGTGAGAGAGAGTGCGTGAGGAGAGACACCACAGCACCGTTGAAGCTTGTGAAGCTTCTTCTCTGCAGGTCCTCCATGTGGTGCCCGGGGGCTGGACCCAGGTTTGTGTAGTGCTTTACTGTTTGTATTTGTGTGTTTGTGTCTGCTTTACTGAATAAGCTATCCTTTGGCCCCCTCACCCTCCATTCTTGAGGAGGAAGGTCTTGAGCTGGGTGTTTGGTTAATTTTTAAATTTTTAGTCACTCATATTTTTTAATACAGATATACTTTTGTAAATATTTAAGTTATAAACTATATAGGCATAGAGATTCTTTTATGGAAATTCAGTGCTTAGCTGTTAAATTTTTTTAAAAAATATTTTCCCTTTTGTTGCCCTTGTTTTTTATTGTTGTAGTTATTGTTGTTATTGATGTCATCATTATAAGATAGGATAGAAAGAAATGGAAAGAGGAGGGGTAGACAGAGATGGGGAGAGAAAGATAGACATCTGCAGACCTGCTTCACCACCTGTGAAGTGACTTCCCTGCAGGTGGGGACCTAGGAGCTCGAACAGGGATCCTTATGCCAGTCCTTGCACTTTGCGCCACGTGCGCTTAACCTGCTGCGCTACCACCTGACTCCCTGCTGTTTAATTTTTTATTGTTCAAATTTTTTTTTTTTTTTGCCTCCAGGGTGATCGCTGGGGCTTGGTGCCAGCACTACAAATCCACTGCTCCTGGAGGCCATCCTTCCCCCCCCCCCCATTGTGGTGGTGGTGCTGTTATATCATTGTTGGATAGGAGAGAAAGAAATTAAGAGAGGAGGGGAAGACAGAGAGAGGGAGAGAAAGATAGACGCCTGCAGACCTGCTTCACTACTTGTGAAGTGACCCCCCCACCTCCCGAAGGTGGGGAGATGGGACCTCGAACCAGGATCCTTGTGCTGATCCTTGCACTTTGCACCTTGTGCAGTTAACCTGGTGTGCTACTGCTCAGCTCCTCCTTTTTTTTTGTTCAATTTTTTTTTTGCTATTTATTTATTCCCTTTTGTTGCCCTTGTTGTTTTATTGTTGTAGTTATTATTGTTGTTGTTACTGATGTTGTTGTTGTTGGATAGGACAGAGAGAAATAGAGAGAAATGGAGAGGGGAGGGGAAGACAGAGAGGGGGAGAGAAAGACAGACACCTGCAGACCGCCTGTGAAGCGACTCCACTGCAGGGGGGGGCAGCTGGGGCTTGAACCAGGATCCTTCCACTGGTTCTTGCGCTTTGCGCCACATGCGCTTAACCCGCTGCGCTACCGCTGGACTCCCTAGCTCCTCCTTTTATATATTTCATTTTGACTTCATTGCAAGAGTTTTGAAAAATGTTGCTTTGTGATATTTATGTATTTATTTTTACCAGAGCACTGCTCAGCTAATTCAATATATTTATTTATTTATTGGATAGAGGCAGAGAAATTGAGAGGGGGAGCAGGGGGTAATAGAGAGGGAGAGAGACAGAGAGACACCTGCAGCCCTGCTTACCACTAGTAAAGCTTTCCCCATGCAGGGGCTTGAACCTGGGTCCTTGTTCACTGTGATGTGAGTGCTTAATCAGGTGTGCCACCACCTGAGCTCCCCTTGGATTATAATGTATAAAAAGGATTTTTTTCGACTTCTTATGTGATTGTATTTTGATTTTTGTGAGGCAGTAGATGGCACATTTGTGGCAGACCCACTGACAGGATCGTCTGGTGTGAATGGTGCCCCCTAGTGCCATGGCTCTTTTGAGTGTTGTACCTGTATGTGTGCACTTTTTGTAACTGTTTCCAGTGTGTTTGAACATGTGTGCTTTAAGTTAAATAATGTCCTGTGGTCCTCTGTTGATACACACTTGCTGATGTTTTAATGACTGTCAGTGTCTGAAAGGTGAGTTCACTGCCCCTCAGCCCCGATTGCCTGTAAGTCTGATTGTGTTTAGAATCCTGTCCTTTGTGCTCTGTTTCTGTTTTGAGGCTGTTATTGTACCTATGTAAGCTCTGTACCTTTTCCTGGTACAGTGGAGTATGGATTGCAATGATGATGCTTTTTGCTTTAAACTCTAGTGCCTTCTTGATAAAGCCACCCAGTTTCCTCTTTCTTAGTACTTGAACTGTTTAATTTTCTGTTCCTCTAGGTAAGTCAACTTTTCTGGAGTTTCTCTGATACCCCCAGCACTGCTCAGCTTTGGCTGATGGTACAGGGGATTGAACCTGGGACTTTGGAGCTTCAGGCACGAAAGTTTGTTTTTTTTTAAATTTATTAGTGATTTAATATTGATTTACAAAATTATAAGATAATAGTGGTACAACTCTACACTATTTTTCCACCACCAGAGTTCTGTATCCCCATTCCCCCATTGGAAGCTACAGCAATTCTCTTAAGGTTGCAGATATAGGTTAACTATTATTTCTACAACTGTCTATATTTTTATATATTTGCCCTCCCCCATGGTCTGATCTTCTCTTCCTTTCCAAGTCACACCTACACCTATTACTACATCCAAATGTCCCTACCTTTTTCCTCTTCTCTCTCCGGGACCTGATGGTGTTGGAGTTCAGAGCCCTTTCTCTGGTCATCTTCAATCATTCCTCCCCCACTGTGAGTATGGACCAAATTTCTTTATCAGGTGCAGGAGGTAGGGCTTATGGTTTCTGTAACTGCTTTTCCCCTGGACATGGGTGCTGGCAGGTTGATCCATACTCCCAGCCTGTTTCTATCTTTCCCCTAATGGAGTAGGGCTCTGGAGAGGTGAGGTTCTGGGACACATTGGTGAGATTGTCTGCCCAGGGAGGTCAGGATGGAATCATGATAGGCATGAAAGTCTTTTTTGCAGAACCATTATGCTGTCTCCCCCACCCTTATTCTTTTCATATATCTCTTAGAGTTGGACGTAAACAAATCTCACCTGGCAGTTTTTGTCTTACTATGAAGCACTTAGTGCATTTCTGCATATTTGGGTTTAAACCTGCTTACTTCTTGTGTGTTTTCCACCATCCTGCACTCTTTATTTTACACCTTTTTGTGGATTAAAATATTTAATTGTTTTCCTCCTCTACCATCTGAGGCATATTTTCTGTTGTGATCGCAGTTCCTTAGAAATCACAGCAGACTCAGTGTGGAAGCAATTACAGAAACCAGACCTTCCACCTTCTGCATCCCACAATGACCTTGGGTCCATACTCCCAGAGGGTTAAAGAATAGGAAAGCTGTCAGGGGAGGGGATGGGATACAGAGTTCTGGCGGTGGGAATTGTGTGGAGTTGTACCCCTCTTATCCTATGGTTTAGTCAATGTTTCCTTTTTATAAATAAAAAATTTTTTAAAAAAAGAAGAAGAGATACGCATGGCCCACAGACACTTGAATAAATTCTTCACTTCATTTATCATTAAAGAAATGCAAGTTAAAACTACAAAAAAAAAAAAAAAAGAAAGAAAGAAGAAATCACAGTAGACACACTCAGTACCAGTGTATAATGTTAATCTCGGCTATTTCATTTCCTTGGACAATTGAAGGCTCACCTAGCCCCTTTGTTTCTTATGTATTAGACAGTAAGGTGTACTGAACAATTCTTTTGCTAAATTCAAAGTACAAAACAGGGTCATACTTACTGACTTTGTGAGCTAAAATGAGGTTAATGAGGTATTTGAATTCAAAATATATAGTGCACTAATGTGCATATGCTAGGTGTGTTGTAGCCTTTTTTTTTTTTCTTTTTATCCCAGTCTTTCCATTTCTTCCTACAAATTTACATCTCTATGTACGTAAAGGGCACAGGATCATACACTAAATAGACACCCGTATGCACACACACCCTTTGCAACCACAAGAAAGAGCTGCCATCCCAGTCAGCAGAGCACCTCTCTTGGCTGTTCCCACTGCCCCTTCCTGCCTGCGTCTTTGCCTCCTCCCTTTCCTGCCTTAGCCCCAGAGCATTTTATTTCTCTTCCTACACTAGCATGTGAATGACCTTCATTTTCTAGCTTGCTGTTTAATTAATTAATGATGTTTTATACATGTATTATTAGTGGGAGAGACAAAAAGACCCAGAGCATCACTCTGGCACACGTGATACCAGGGATCGAACTCAGAACCCATGCTGAGAGTTCAAAGGCACATTAGCTGTGCCACTTCCCAGGCTGCATTCTTATCAGTGTTTTTTTTTTTAAATTATCTTTATTTATTGGATAGAGATAGCCAGAAATCAAGAGAGTGATAGAGAGGGAGAGAGACAGACACCTGCTGCCCTGCTTCACCACTTGCAAAGCTTTCCCCCTGCAGGTGGGGACTGGGGGCTCGAACCCAGGTTCTTGAGCATTGTAAAATGTGTGCTCAACCAGGTGCACCACCACCCAGCCCCCCCTTATCACTTTTAACTTGTTTGCTGGTTTGTTTTCTACAGTGCTGAGCTTCAGATGTGAATGATTCCACTACTCCCAGGTAGACTTAAATTTTTTTTTTTCAGATAGAGCAGCAGAGACATCGCTACATCAGCTTTCTCCTGGGACTCTCATTAGGGTACAGTGCTTACACCCAGTCTGTGCATGCAGTGAGGCTGCAGGTACCTTATTGGGCAAGCTATTCTGTGGCCTCTGTTTTATTCCTTAATTTCTAAAACATTTTTTATTTATTATTAGATAGGTACAGAGAGAAATTGAGAGGTGTGTGGGAGATAGAGAGGGAAAGAGACAGAGAGACACCTGTAGCCCTGCTTTACCACTCATGAAGCTTCCCTCCTGCAGGTGGGGACAAGGGGCTTGAACTTGGGTCCTTGCACACTGTAATGTGATTGCTTCTTGCCACGCCCCTTGGAAACTCCGTACTATTCCGTGGGGATGTTGTTTTTTGTACTGCTCCTAACTGCTAAGGGAGGCATGTGCTGTGAGGTGACTTCACAATCCTGGGTTATCAGACATGGATGGTTGGGGTGGTGGTGGGGTAACCCCGAATGTGAGTACTGGGGGGAGGAGGCAGTTGTGCACTTGGTGTTTGCTTTGTACCTGGAAGATACATACACTGGCCTTGTGCTAAGTACCCTGTGGAGTACTGGATGCCTGCTCACTTCACTGTCCCCATGGCACTGATCAAGTACCCACTGTTTAAGTACTCAAGACAGCTGAGCATGTTTGCCTCTGTTGTTTAGGGGTCAGTGGTGTTACTCCTTTTGTTTGTGAGTCAGCAGAACAGTGGGCTATAGCAGGGCTGACACTTAGCCCATTACTCAGAGGACTGTTTGATCTTCAGCAGGGAGGGAGGCACCCTGGGGAGTGTAGCTTTGTGCTCTGCAGTGACCCTGCCAGCACCTTAGGTAAAGCTCTGGAAGGTGTGTTTGCTTAGTTTGCTGGTGAGACCAAATAGGGCGGGACAGGTAATCGTGTAGCTGACAGAATCGAACTGTCATGATCTGGAGGGAGCGAAAGTGAACACACCATGGCAAATGGAACAAGATGCTGGGAACCTCGCATTTGGCTCTTTCCTCCTACCCCCCTCCTGTTTTCTTTTTATTTATTTAATTCATATATTTATTTATTTAAGTGAAAGAGAGAGAGAGAGAGAGAAACAGACAGACTGAGATCAGAGATCAGAGCCCTGCTCAGGTCTGGCTGATGGTGGTGTTGGGGATTGAACCTGGGACCTCAGAGCCTCCGGCAAGAAAGTCTTTTGCAGAACCATTATGCTGTCTCCCCAGGCCGCCTCACCTGTTTTCCCCACCCATTGTGTAATTGCAAACGAACATTTAGCATTCTTGGGATATGACAAAGCTACCCATGAGAGCTCATGCAAGCTTCTCACTGGGCATTTGAGGCCATGTGTCCAGGCATCTCCTTGAATTCTGTGTGTTCTGTTCAGAGAGGCGTTCACTGCCCAGCCCACACAAGGATCCTCATAGAAGACAGTGATCAGAGCTACTGTAAGCATCCCTTGGGGCCAGCTGGAGAGGGCAGGGTGTGGATTGTGCTGGAAGGCACACCCAACCCTAAGGGGCTGCCGCTGGGTGCTACGGAGGGGTAGAGGGGTAGATAGACAGACGGCAGCTTCGAGAACTGAGTGGAACAGACACAAGGTCATAGAGCAGCAGAGTCCTGCCCCCTGGGCCCACCATTGGCAGAAGCCTCGATGGGACGTTCTGGGATTTGGGCCTTTCTGCTGGATCATGGAGAAGTTCCAGGGGACCCAGCATGACCGCACCTCACCAGTGCCTTGTGGTGTCCTGCAGCGATGGATTCTTTTGTATCTTCATTCCTCGTTTCCCATAGCTGATGTGAGTAGCTAAAGAGGCAGCAGTGCCAGGCCCTGGAGAACCACTCATGCTTCCTTCCTGCACTGTATGCACCTGAGATCCCTCCAGCTCCCAACTGCCTTACTTGGTGGTTCTCCTGGTGCCTGTATGCCCTCACTACCTGGCACACACACACCACAAAGGTGGCAGTAGAGTAGGTGGGCTCTCCTAAACCTGGCCTTTTCATGAGGAAAGACTCCAGATGCTTAAGCATCACATGTAGTACTTGGAATGCATGTAAGAACATCTGTCAAGGGAAACCTGGTCACTGCCTGGCCTTGAGCATTGCTCTCTCCTGGTGCACCTAGTGATGGGGGGTGGGAGGTCCACTTGTAGGAGTCCCTTCCCTTGCCTTTGGCTTCTGTATCTGAAAAGTGAGAGTCACACTATCGGCTATCTCTTTTTGGCAGGAAGGGTGGGCACTGCCTGGCACTATGTGGGGAAGGCCTGGAGTTCCCTGGGGAGAAGCTTCCATAGACTCAAAGCCTTCTAGCTCATCATGGTCCCAGATCAGTAAAGGGTACATCCTTTGTTCTCGTTTTTTGGGGCCTTACTGCATGGAGAATCACTCGTGGTGCTGGGGACTGAACTTGGGTGCCTTGAACCTCAGGCATGGAGGTCTTCTTTGCATAACCATTATGCTGTCTCCTGGTGTGTGTGTGTGTGTGTGTGTGTGTGTGTGTGTGTGTGTGTGTACACAAGGCAGAATTCTTCAGAGACATTATGCTGTCTCCTGGTGTGTGTGTGTGTGTGTGTGTGTGTGTGTGTGTGTGTACACAAGGCAGAATTCTTCAGAGAAAGCACCAGAGGGATATGTGCAAGGTGTGTGTGTGTGTGTGTGTGTGTGTGTGTGTGTGTGTGTGTGCGCGCGCGCGCGTGCGCAGGGTCACATGATTATGGAAGCTGCTTGGCCCCAAATCTGCAGGGTGGGCCTGCAGGCTAGGGGCCCAGAGGCCAGTGTCTTCCTGCTGGGGGAGGCGGGTCATTTTGTCTGGTCCAGGCCTGCATGTGATCAGAGCAGATGCACCTCCTGATGGAGGCCACCTGCTTAGTCCCACCTCCTGGCTGATGATCTCATGTAAGTGCCCTCGCAGGATAGTACTGGGCCTTAGATCCAGGCGCCGTGGCCAAGCACTTAGGTGCAGATGGGGTGAGCGGGTTCCATGGCCTCTGCAAGGTAGAAGCCTGGAGGTCTGGCTGGCAGGGCCTGGTGAGCGAGAGCTTCTGTGTCTTTAACTTGTGTACTGAATGTGCTGCTGTTCTGAGTCCTGGAGGGGAATAAATTAGCATCCCAAATAGTGCTCTAATGGAGTTTGTCTTTTGTTGCTTGGAATTTCACTGAGACCAACTGAAAAACTACTCACCTGGGGCTTTAGGGAAGCTTGTAGAATTTTCTTTTCAGCTTTTAAGGTTATAACTCATGGAGCCTAAAAAAAACATGAAAAAGTATAAACATTTAAACTCTACAGGATGATTCATAAACAACTGCCTTTAAGAATGAGTGGCATTCTTCTGGGTCAAGCTCTGTGGAGTTTTCCTGTTCACACTACACAGTGAGATATCAAGGCCAGACCCCTGAGTCTTGGTTAGAGGAGCCTGGTGGTGGTGGCTGTCCCTCTGTCGCTGAGTGGCCTTCTCAGTGGTTTCTTCTCACCATAAGCCCCCTTCTCTCCATTCCAGAGCCCTCCTCCCAGAACTCCATTCTGCCTCCTTCCTGCCTCTTTGATCTACTGTCGACTTAGAAAAAGTTATTATTATTATTATTTTTCTTGCCATAAGAAAATGTGAATTATGCTTTGAACTTTGAAGCAAGTCTTTGGTAGTTGGTGAGTCATGGAAGTTTATTAAAGTGAAAGATCTCAGCTGTGTGGGATGTTTACTGACAAGAAAGAGGCTCCAGTGAGTTCAAGCCTTTAAGGGAGCCGTACGCTATTTATATTTATATCACCTCGCCAAGTGGAGAGGGAGCTGCTCACGCTGGCTTCTGTGTTCTTCCCCTTGGATGCTCTGTACTCTTCTTTTTTTAAAGAAATATTTTTTTTATTTACTATTATTGGACAGAGATAGAAGGAAATCAAGGTGGGGTAGGGGGGAAAGAGAGAGAGAGAGAGAGAAAGAAATGAAACACCTGCAGCCCTGCTTCATGGCTTGTGAAACTTCCCTACTGTAGGGGTCTACCAGGGCCTTGAAGCCAGGTCCTTGTATACTGTAACATGTGTCCACCCCATCTATGTTTTTCCAGAAGGGAAGGAGACTGCCTCTTTGAGGATAATTAAGGTAGGCAGGGCCCAATTAGAAATTGAATCAAGGGTGTAATCTTAGTTTGTCATGTCCTGCTACTGAGTCAGCACTTGGGCTTATCACTTCCTCCTCAGTATTTGGAAGCTCGCAGGCTGCTGAGTGGAGGGGCTGTCACTGCTGCTCAGTTGGGAGGCTTGCTGACACCAAGTCATACTGACGGCTTAAAGACTGCTACCTTGGGCTGGGGGCTGGGCGGTGGCGCAGCAGGTTAAGCGCACATGCCACAAAGTGCAAGGACTGGCAGAAGGATCCCGGTTCGAGCCCCCAGCTTCCCACCTGCAAGGGGGTGGGTCACTTAACAGGTGGTGAAGCAGGTCTGCAGGTGTCTTTCTCTACTCCCCTCTGTCTTCCCCTCCTCTTTCGATTTCTCTCCTGTCCAACAGCAACAACAGCTATAACAACAATAACAATAACAACCGTAACAAGGGTAACAAAATGGGAAAAATAGCCTCCAGGAGCAGTGGATTTGTAGTGCTGGCACCGAGCCCCAGGGATAACCCTGGAGACAAAAAACAAACAAACAAACAAAAAAACACTGCAATGGTATCTCTCTCTCAAATCTTATTAGGGACTTAATACTGATTTTAAAATATTATAAGATATAAGGGATGGGAGTCGGGCGGTAGTACAGTGGGTTAAGCACAGGTGGCGCAAAACGCAAGGACCAGTGTAAGGATCCCAGTTCGAGCCCCCAGGGGGTCACTTCATAAGCAGTGAAGCAGGTCGACAGGTGTCTATCTTTCCCCCTCTGTCTTCTCCTCTTTTCTCCATTTCTTTCTGTCCTATCCAACAACAATGACATCAATAACAACAACAATAATAACTACAACAATAAAACAATAAGGACAACAAAAGGCAATAAGTAAATAAATATATAAAAAAAAGATATTGGGGATATAATTCTGCACCGTTCCTACCACCAGAATTCTGTCTCCATTCCCTCCATTGGAAACTTCAGTAATCCTCTCAAGGTCACAGATGTGGGTTCACTGTTATTTCTATAACTCTCTCTCTCTCCATATATATATCCCATTATTTTCTGTGGTCCTGCCTTCTCTTCCTTTCTATGTCACACCTACACTACTATATCCAAATGCCCTTCCTTTTTCCTCTTCTCTCACCAGCTTCTGATGGAGTGGGTATTCAGAGATCGATGGTCGTCTTCCCCTTATCATTTCACCCCCATTGGGTATATGGATAAAAAATATTTTTGGGGTGCAGAAGGTAGGAGTTCTGGCTTCTGTCATTGCTTCTCTACTGGACATGGACGTTGGCAGGTGGATCCATACTCACAGCCTGTTTCTGTTTTTCCCTAGTGGGGCTGGGCTCTGAAAGTGGTGAGGTTCTGGGAAGACTGGGGTTCTCATAGTGACTGTCAGGGTCATTTGTGTGTAGTTGAGAAGTAAAATATTTTGAATTGCCTAATTGCAAAGAGGAGCCTAGGTAGTCCCTTGATCTGGAATTTATATTCTTCCTGGCTTGGCTTTTAAAATATGAGGCTCTCAGCTAAGCAAATTTTGTAGTAACCAGAAATTTCGAAATGATTATCTGTGTGCAAAGCGACAGTTCTAAATCTGTTCCTTTTTACAGTCTAAAGGCAGTCTGCTTAGTCTCCAGTCAAGTGCATTAAATATTGTTTGGGAGGCTTGTGAACCCCTCTCTCTACTGTGCCAGGAGCTAAGCCCACCAGCATACTTCACAGAATAGCCTGCAGCTTGTCAGGTTGGTTCCCAGATGGAGTGGCCACGAGGCAGGCTGCCCTGAGCTGTGAGGGCATCCATCGTGTCTCTGGCACAGATGGAGTGGCTTGGCTCGGCTGGGAAGCCATACGTTAATGTCCACTGCAGCCCGGCTTAGTCTCCCACAGATGCTGGTCCTTCCCAGGCCCATTTTTTCTCAGGGAGGGAGTCTGAGAGGAACAGAGGTACACTTGAATTGTTAATTTTGCTAGATTGGGGTTTGCTCAAATGGCCAGGCTCTATACTTGCTCTGCTGCTCCTGGGTCACAGGCTGTGGCTTGGGCAGCATGGCCTTCCTGGCTGTCTGCATCTGCTTTCATGACACTACATGACCAAGCCCTACTTTGACATCTTGGATTTGAAAGAGAAAAAAACCCTAGGAGGGTTGGGCAAGTCCAGCCCTGCTGTCTTTTTTGAAAGAGCAGCTTGCTGTCTGGGCTTTGCTGTCCCCCCATCCCTGGTCTCCAAGGCCCCCAGTCTCCAAGGACCCATGGTTCCAGTTTCTGGTGCATCGGAGCCTGAGCAGGCAGGTCTGATCTACAGTTGACAACAGGTTCTGCTAATTCTGGACCATCTAGCTCAAAGGCCTCCTCTACCTTCCTCCCCTCTGTGCCCTCTTTGTCTGTTTCACCTCTTGCCATGAACTGAAGCTGCTTGTGCTTCCCAGATGGGGTTTTAATATACTCGGTGGTGAGAAGGTCCTTCTTCCCCTATGAGTTGGATGGAATGTTTCATAACTGATCTTCCAAAAACATTTACCGAGTAAAAATATGGACCACTTATAGCTCCTTCATCTGTGGTTTTTTTTTTTTAAATTTTTTTATATTTATTTTATTTATTTATTCCCTTTTGTTGCCCTTGTTGTTTTATTGTTGTAGTTATTATTGTTGTTGTCGTTGTTGGATAGGACAGAGAGAAATGGAGAGAGGGAGGGGAAGACAGAGAGGAGGAGAGAAAGATAGACACCTGCAGACCTGCTTCACCGCCTGTGAAGCGACTCCCCTGCAGGTGGGGAGCCGGGGTTCGAACCGGGATCCTTATGCTGGTCCTTGTGCTTTGCGCCACCTGTGCTTAGCCCGCTGCACTACAGCCCGACTCCCCATCTTTTTTTTTTTTTTTTTAATTTTTATATTTATTTTATTTATTTATTCCCTTTTGTTGCCCTTGTTGTTTTATTATTGTAGTTATTATTGTCATCTGTGGTTTCTTTTCTAACCTTTATACATTTCTCAGATATGTTGCATTTACAGCAGTCCTGGGGTCATTGTCATCAGGCCTGGAAGGACCTCTCAGTGTGGAGCCCTGCACTTAAAACACCAGAGGACCTCCACCCCACCCAATGTAGCTTTATAGCATTTCATTCATTCATTCATTCATTCATTCATTCATTCTTCTTGCTGTGGCAAACCTACCATTGAATGGACTAAGTACAGCTGACTCATTCACTCCATACTTATAGAACATTGGGATCATTCTAGTTTCTGTGTCCTCATGAGCAGAGGTGCTATAAACGTGATGTTATGTATCTTTGGTTTGCACATGTCTGGATGTAGGGAGGGACAGTTTTGCAAGCATATAGGGCCTACAGAAATTCAGTTTTGCTTTCACCTAACTTGTTTGGGAGAGTGCTGGACAGTCAGATGCAGGCCTCACATAGCTGGCTGCCTGCATGTATTCTATCCCTGAGCTGCTTCTCTTGCCCCAACAGATACCTGTCCCCTCACCTCCCCAAGTTTCCTAATAGAAGCTGGTGCTGGGTGACTTCTCAGAGATGCTTGCATTTGGGCCAGGGTATGTGGTTCTGGTGGCACTGTGTACATAGGTATTGTATCATGGGTCCCTTCCTGTTTCTCTCATCACTAAACAAACTGAGTACCTGGGGGTCAGGTGATAGTGCAGCGGGTTAAGCGCACGTGGTGCAAAGCACAAGGACCTGCGTAAGGATCCCGGTTCCAGCCCCCGGCTCCCCACCTGCAGGGGAGTCACTTCACAGATGGTGAAGCAAGTCTGCAGGTGTCTATCTTTTTTCCCCCTCTCTGTCTTCCCCTCCCCTCTTCATTTCTCTCTGTCCTATCCAACAACGAATGACATCAACATCAACAACAACAATAACCACAACAAGGCTACAACAAGGGCAACGAAAGGGGGAAAAATGGCCTCCAGGAGCAGTGGATTCATGGTGCAGGCACTGAGCCCCAGCAATAACCCTGGAGGCAAAAAAAGAAAAAAAAAGAAACTGAGTACCTCAGTGTGTGTACTTACTAGTTGTTTGGTTAACTTCTCTATGAATTGCCTGTTCAGGGTTTTTGCCTCTCTTCCCCTTTTTTCTGTTAGGTTTCTTACCTGTAGGAATTATTTGTATGTTCTAGATCATGTCCTATTCTCTGTCAGCTGAAATGATGATTTTCCTTTTCTCTTTCAATTTATCTATGTGGGAGGTACACACACTCAGTTTTTTTTTTTTTTTTGCCTCCAGGGTTATGCCTGGGGCTTGGTGCTAGCACTACGAATCCATTGCTCCTGGTGGCCATTTTTTCTGTTTTATTGACTAGGACAGAGAAACAGAGAGGAGGGAGAGGTAGAGAGGGAGACAGAAAGAGACACCTACGTCTGTACCTGCTTCACCACTTGTCAAGTGTTCCCCCTGCAGGTGGGGAGTCAGGGATTTGAACCCAGATCCTTGTGTGGGTCCTTGTGCATATTACTATGTGTGCTTAACCGGGTAAGCTACCGCCGGGACCCCCCAACAAACTTTTTTTTTTTTCCTCCAGGGTTATTGCTGGGCTCGGTGCCTGCACCATGAATCCACCGCTCCTGGAGGCCATTTTTTTCCCCTTTTTGTTGCCCTAGTTGTTGCAGCCTCGTTGCGGTTATTATTGCCATTGTTGATGTTGCTTTGTTGTTGGATAGGACAGAGAGAAATGGAGAGAGGAGGGGAAGACAGAGAGAGAGGGGAGAGGAAGATAGACACCTGCAGACCTGCTTCACCGCCTGTGAAGCGACTCCCCTGCAGGTGGGGAGCCTGGGGCTTGAACCGGGATTCTTACGCCGGTCCCTGCGCTTTTGCACCACGTGCGCTTAACCCATTGCGCCACCGCCCGACTCCCCCCAACAAACTTTTTAATTAAAAAAAATTTATTTATTCCCTTTTGTTGTCCTTGTTTTTTATTGTTGTAGTTATTGTTGTCATTGTTGGATAGGAAAGAGAGAAATGGAGAGGGGAGGGGAAGACAGAGAGGGGGAGAGAAAGATAGACACCTGCAGACCTGCTTCACCGCTTGTGAAGCAACGCCCCTGCAGGTGGGGAGCTGGAGGCTCAAACTGGGATCCTTATGCTGATCCTTATGCCGGTCCTTGCACCTGTGGTTAACTCGCTGCACTACCCCCAACTCCCCCATTTTTTTATTGGTCAAGACAGTTTTTTATTGGTCAAACTGTCTTGCATTTCACATGGGATCCAGCTTGGGCACTGTCTCTTGGGCTTTCTATGTATTACTGTGTCTCGTTTTCTTAACGAGAGTGACCTGCGTGTGTGTGTGTGTGTGTGTGTGTGTGTGTGTGTGTGTGATTTTTTTTTTCCCTCTTGTAGTTTCTTTTTTAGCTGTTGTTGGATTTAATGCGAGCCCTATAGTAGCATACAACTTCAATTGAGGAGTGCGGGGGACTTTTATTTTTCACTCTCTAGCTTTCAGTAAGACCAGTTGAACTTTCCAGTTACTCACCTGGGTCAAGATTTATGTCTGGGAAAGTGTTTTGGTGATTTTCAAAAGCTTATAGGGACTTTTGTATCATCTGGCTTTCTTGAGTGAGTTTGTTGATTTGTGCTTGTCTGAGTTTATCTTCTACCTAAATTAAGAGACTTAGTGACACAATGTTATTCAAAGTGTCTTCTTGTCTTTCTTTATCTATAGGGCTCTCTTTTTTGATAGTGGCTGTGTATGCCTTTTCTCTTGCCACCCTCTGCTGTGCAGACTCTTCAGCGTCAGCACTGGTTTCTTTTTAAAAATTTATTGATTATTCTTACCAAATCAGCTCTAGTTTATGGTGGTGTGGAGGATTGAACCTGGGACTTTGGAGCCTCAGGCATAAGAGTCTCTTTGCATAACCATTATGCTCTCTACCCCCACCATATATGCATATATATGCATTTTTTAAGATTAAAGATGTTTTTAATGTGAAACATGCACCAGTAAATGTCGAGGCACAAATAACAGGTGGTATCCATCACATAGATAAAGATCAGGATAAATTTCTAAGGGAAAAAACATCAGAGGGAGGGCACTTAAAACTGTTACTGTGTAGATATCATTACATCAGGTATATCCTTTTTAAATTTTTATTAGTGATTTATAAAATTATGTGTCAACAGGGGTATAATTCTATGCCATACCCACTATTAGTGTTCTGAATTCCCGATCCCTCCACTGCAAGCCACTGCAGTTCTCCTGAGGATGTAGACATGGGTTAACTGTCATCTCTATAACTATCTGTCTACATTTGTACCTGATTGCCCCCTTTTTCTTCCAGGTCCAATCCTTTCTCCCATTCAAGCTACATGTAATCCTATTACTGCATCTAAATGTCCCTCCCTTTTTCCTTCTCTCTCTCCAGGTCCTGAAGGAGCTGGAGGTCAGAGCCTTCTTACCCTCTTCCTCCTATCATTTCTCTCCCATTGGGAGTATGGATCAAAATTGTTTTTGGGGTACAGCTGGTGGGAGTTCTGTCATCTGTAATTGCTTCTCTGCTGGACATGGGTGTTGGCAGGCCAATCTATACCCCCAGCCTGTTTCTGTCTTTCCCCAGTGAGGTAGAGCTCTGGAGAGATAAGGTTCCAGGACACATTGGTGATGTTGTCTACCCAAAGAAGTCAGGACCGCCCAATATTTTTATTCACTTATTATTGGATGGAGACAGAGAGAAATTGAGAAGGGAGGGGGGATAGAGAGGGAAAGAGAGAGACCTGCAGCCCTGCTTCACCACTCAAGCTCTCTGCAGGTGGGGACCTGTGGCTTGAACCCAGATCCTTACACACTGTAATGTGTGTGCTTAAACAGGTTCACCACCACCTACCTGCAGCTGACCCTTGACTTTCGTATTGACCCTTCTCCCCACTTTTCTCTGTAGCCAACATTTTGTTCTCATAGTCTATTTGTTTTTGCTTGTATTTGATTTTAGTTTTCTTTATCTTTCACATATGAGTGAAGTCATTTGGTGTTTGTCTTTCTCTGTCTGACTTATTTCACTTAACAGAATCCTTTGGGTTTCATCCTTTTTACAGCTGAGTACTATTCATTGTGCACACATGCTCCATCTTCTGTAGCTAGTCTTCTGCACTGGGTAAGTCTCTGCTGGAAGAGTATTGCCTCAGAGGGAATGGATGGGTGGGGGGGGGGGGTGGACAGAGGAGGTCTTTGCACATAAAGCACAGAGAGATGTAGGGAAGCAGGCTAAATAACATTAATTTTATAAAAGACTTGTCGTGAAACACAGTGATCATAGCAGACTTTAACAGGTGTTAAGTTATGACCTATGCTGTATGCTACAATATAAGGATTTCTTGGGGTGCAGTGTTGTGTCTAATGAGACCCCATGGTTATCTCAGGAAAAGTACTTGAACCATCAAGCTGTGAGTTGAACTCTTTTCTTCCTCACCCCCAACCCCCCAAACAGTTTCTTGGGGGTTAAAAAAAAATTAAGATCTTTCACAAAGATGAATGACATGAGCTTTGTTAGCAGTGGGGAGCTCTGGTGGTCAAATGTTGCTTTCTAATGAAAGTCAGACTCTGTTGTTAAAATTCAGAGGCTCTAGCTGGCTGGGCGAGCTTCAGGGGCGGGTAACAGAGATGACCAGACACATGGCTGGGCAGGGAAGCTGTATTTCTTTATTCAAGAACAACGATTCATAAACTAACCCAAACTAATCACCAAACAGAACTCTGTTGCCTCTTTCCCCTGCAATGGCGCCAAGCACTCTCTAACTCTGCAACTCTCCAACTCTCAAACTCTGCAACTCTGGAACCCTCTCGGGGTTCCTTGGGGCGGGGCCAAGCGGCCCGCGAAATTAACAGGACTGATCCAATTTTCTTGGTGGGGGAGAGCTAGAACAACCCAATGTAAAGCATACAACAAGACTCTTGAGTATTTTATGTCTGCAACAGTGTCTCTACTCTGAAAGCCTTTTCTGAGGTGACTAGCGGGGTTAATGGTGTGTATGTGGTGGGGGGGAGAGGGAGAGGGAGAGAGAGAGGGAGAGTGTCCTGGAGGACATGCAATGGCCTTGGGGATTCCTGGTGTCACTGAATCATGTGTGGCCAAAGGACCCCTTTGTGCAAGAGGAAACATTGAGGTGTTAGTTTAACTATCTGAAGATGGGCTTGCAAATAACCTCTGCGAGACAGCCATGTATTGAATTTCAACAGTAAGTTGAAAAGAATCCATGTAGATAATGCAGCGACATGCCCTGTGAGGCTGGGCCTCCTCCCTCATTGCAGCCAAGAGAAGAGGGAGAAGAGGTTGAATTCCACTGTCAGGTATTAATGTGATTTGCAGAAATGAGAGACAGAGTCAAGCTTCTCACTAAAGTTTTTTTTTTTTTTTTTTTTAAATATTATGACTAGTGTTAAGCTGTAATGAATTTGTTAAAATGAATTAATACAGGGGGCCAGATGGTAGCACAGCCAGTTAAGTGCACATGGCACAAAGTGCAAGGGACCTGCATGAGGAACCCGGTTCAAGCTCCTGGCTTCCCACCTGTAAGGGGGGGGGGTGTCGGATCACTTCACAGGTGGTGAAGAGGGTCTGCTGGTATCTATCTTTCTCTTTCCCTCTGTCTTCCCCTCTTCTCTCAATGTCTCTCAGTCCTATCCAACACATCAGCAGTAACAACAATAACAACAAGGGCAACAGATTAGAAAAAAAAAAAGAGAAGGCTTCCAGGAGCAGTGGATTTGTACTGCAAATACCAAGCCCCAGTGATAACCCTGGAGGAATAATAATAATAATAATAATAATAAACACAAATCAAAAGCTCTCAGCTTTATTTTCTAGCTTGGTCAGTAGTAATAATTGTGTTGGCAGAAATCTCTCTTTTGTTAAAAGTCCCCATACTTCTAATAGTTGTGAAGGGGTCCTGAAACCAAAAGGTCTCAGGACTGCTGACACCTGGACTCGAGCGTGGTGCTTAGTGGCCATTCAGCACTTCAAGTGCGGGAAGTTAGTTTTGGCATCTCAACTTGACCCCAGGATTTCTCTCCACTAGAGTAGGTTTCCTTCTGTGTGAATGTTCTTATGGTGCAATCTTTGCAGGAAGGACTTGAGTTGAGCCAAACCATGCCCCTTGGCCATGGGGAAACATTGGAAGCAGCTCTACTGCAGTATTTCCCTTCTGCTCCCTCGGCTCAATCAGAGGCTTCCTGGCAGAAGGATAAAGCCTTTAAAAAGCAGCAGAGAGAACCGGCCATTGCTGAATGTTGACCATTTTAATTAAACATATCCATCACTGGGCTGCGCTTCTTCTTCATTTCTTGAGTATGGCAAGCCTTAATAAACAGAGGCTGCACTCTGGGCCTGTGGTGAGTGGCCAGTTGGTGAGTGGGATCTCTTCCCATGAATCACTGGGAGATAAAAGCCTGCAACATCTGTTCTTGTGACAGCTATCCATTTTTAATTTTTTTTTTTTTTTGGCTTATGCACATCTCAGAAGTGGGAGATGGGAGGTGATAAGAACCTTTAGGAAGAACTCAGGGAATGGCTGATCTGTACTCTGTGCCTGTCATCAAGGAAAGAGGAGGTGTAGTACCAGCACCCATGTTCATTTGCTCACCTCTTTTATCTGGGTGCTTAACTGATGCGTTAGTTACCTGATCTGAGGCACGCAGGTGCTATGTAGAGCCAGTCAGTCCTGCACTTTTCTCCAGCTCTGAGAGCATGCCAACAGGGTTCTAAAGTTAGTTTAGATAACAGAATCCTGATTCTTTGTGATTGTATATCTATGCCTGTATGTATGATGTGTGTCTGCGTATATATATATATATATATATATATATATATATATATATATATAAGATTGTGGGGGGTTGGGCGGTAGTGCATCTGGTTAAGTGTATGTGGCACAAAGCACAAGGACCAGTGTAAGGATCCCGGTTTGAGTCCCCAGCTCCCCACCTGCAGGGGCATTGCTTCACAGGCGGTGAAGCAAGTCTGCAGCTGTCTCTCTTTCTCTCCCCCTCTCTGTCTTCCCCTCCTCTCTCCATTTTTCTCTGTCCTAGCCAACAAATAACGACATCAATAACAATAATAATAACTACAACAACAATAAAAAAAAAAACAAGGGCAGCAAAAGGGAAAATAGAAAAAAAAAGACTTTAAAAAAAAAAGGTAAAAGTTGGACTTTGTCTTTTGCCCTTTAAATTTATTATAGCCTAAAAGTTACTCAGATCAGGGGAAAGTTGCTAAAATTTCCAAACCTTTTAAATTTAATAACAGGACTGTTACGCTAACAGTGGGGTTCAGATGGGTTTTTATTGCATAAAGATTAATCAACTCTCATGCTCCTCCGCCCCAACTTTTTCTTAAACATCATATCTAATGTTACTTATTCTTTTGATCAGAGAACCACTAAACTTGGGTTGTTGGTGGTGCTGGGGATGGAGCTTGGGACTTCCCATACCCACATCCTCTGCATAGCAGATACAACATCAGACGACCACCTTCATTGAAGCCCTGGACTCTCCAGAGCAGAGGGATTGTAGTGTGTGTGTGAGGGGTCTTTGCGGTATTGTATCATGTGCACAGGCGGCCCCATCATGGCAGAGGAGCACCTAGGAGAATATGTATTCCTTGCTTAAAAGACACAGGGGGTAGGGGAGTTCAGGGAGCTCGCATACCTGGCAGGGTGCAGCTTCCATGCCTGGCCCCACACAGGAGGCACTATGGCACTGGGGGCCACTTCAGTCTGTGGTGTCTCCCTCCTTAGCTCTTTCTCTGAATGGGGAAGTGACTGGCAGCAGTGAGCCTGCATGTGCCAGGCCCCAGCTTGGGGTGGAAGGCCTGCTGCTTGGGGTTGCTCTTACCTAGGGGAGCATTTACTGCACCTAGCAATATAGTTCAGGAGGTGTCCAGGCAGGACTGTCGGTGCACCCTGCCCCTTGCCTTCTACTTGGTGACATGACATGATTTGAGAGGGGACTGGAGAGGAAAGGGAGGCAACTCTATAGTGGTTTATACTGGACTGCTGGAAAGGTCACTGCATGTTTTCTTCTGTTTTTCTATGCAAAAAAAGTGTCAAGACTTTCCTAACAACCCAATAAACTGATTCACAAGGAGCCTGAGGAGCTTGTGAAGAAGCTACACATCTGCCCAGACTTGAAGCAAACAAATGATCAAGACCCCCACATGGGTCCCCCACCCCCTCCCCGGGTGGGTAACATGGTTGAAAACTTGGCCCCTTGTTAGGGGAAAGTAGGTATCTCAGCAGTGAAGCTGAGGTCCCTGTAGGCAGAGCCCGTTAAACAGGAGAGCAACTGCCAGGCCAGGCCTGAATCTTGTGGTGATGGCTGTCCCTGTCACCTGCCTTTCCTCTCCAAGCCAGCCCCGCTATGCATGCAGGCTGGGTGCAACTGTGATTCATAGACCATTAGTCAGGGGACACGGGAGGAGCCCTACCCCATGGTTGCGGTGATGAGATCCTGGTCTTTAAGCTGAGATGGTGCCCTGTGGGGCCTGGAAGGTATTACTGCCGTGTGCAGTGGAAGGGTAGGATGGGCCTGGGGCTGACTGGTGAGCTATTTGTTTTCAGAGAGGCCCACACAGCACCCCCAGCCAGGCTCTTTTCCTGCCTGTTATAGTGATATACCTCCTGGCCAGTGTCATGTTGCTTTTCGCTCCCCTTGAGTCTGACCCCGCGCCACTGTGACATAAGTGATCCTGTATCTTAAGGGCTGAAGCCTACACAGTCTTCACCTGGTCCTGGGTACACCCGTTTTTGGGACCCAGCCAGCATGGTGTGAGGGAGCCCAGAGCAGCCCCATGGGAAGGGAAGGCCACGGAGGGAGGACATGGGTTGGTTTCCCTCCTCACAGCCGGGCTGAATGAGGTCTCAGCCTCTAGTGAGATGCTTGGCTGCATCTTGCTGGCTGAGATCCAGTCTCTGTGGCACAGACAGGCTGTCCCTTGTGCCTCTCAGCTCCTAACTATGGATTCTGTGAGCACAGGGACACAATTGTGGTGGTAGTTTGCTGTGTAGTCAGTGGCCACAGAGCCCACCCTGGCCACATGGCACCTTTGTGACCACAGAAGTGGCCCCGAGGCTCTGCAGAGATTCTGGGAGTGGCAGTCGTTTATTTCAGTTTTCTGGATAGCTCTCTGGCTTAATAGCCCATGATTTTGCTGCTATTGGTGAAGACTGTTGATTCTTGGGAGGTTCCTTTTGAGGACCAGCCCAGGTAGACTTGGTGCTTTGCACCTTTCTATGTTCATGTCTTTCTGGGCTTTTCCTCCAAATGGCTGTTAGGCTGCTTGGATTTGCTATTGGCTCCACTCACTAGGCCATTGGTTTCTGTCCACAAGAATAGTCTCATCTTTATCCAGGCAGTCTAACCCCATGGACTACGACGAGTGCCTTGAAAATGATTTAATATCTAATTATCCTGTTTTCAAGCCCAGAGAAGCCTATCAAGTAACTGCGAAAGCAACGACAGCTCCAAATGAGGAGGATTTGGCACGCACAATCACTTTACTGAGAGCTTTGGATTTAGTGGAAGGTCTGGTTTGTAATCAAGTACCGGTCAGCATTGAACTCAAGGATTGGGCAGAGCTACACTTCTGGCTTCTTCTGTACCATGTGTAGGGAAGCTTGTAAGCGGGAGGTTGGTGTGTCCTTTGAAGTGTTAAGGGAATGATGGGAGGAGAGAGACTTGTTGGGGGAGTGTCCATAAAGGGCATTGGTTCTGGAATCACTCTCCCACCATGATTGCCAGCGCTTCCAGGTCTCAGTATAAGACAGGCTGCAAGCTTGAGCTTATTTGCTCAGTCTGGTCTGGTCCCTGGACCTCACCAGTACCCCAGGTCCTCACACCATCAAGGCCAGACAAGGGCGAGGCTCTGAAGAGCAGCGCCTCAGACCTGTAGACTCAGTTTTTCCTTTGTAGATGCCACTTTAGCCTTCCCCTTCTGAAGAGCATTTTACAATACAGAGAATGGGAGAATAATACAATGGGGAAATGTGATGGTGGCGTCCACACCACCACTGTCAGTCAGCTAGTTCGCCCAGCAACAGAGCAGAGTGACCCAGCTGTAGCTGCATCAGGAAGAAACGGGTGTTGGGAGGAGACTTGCTGCCTTAGAATTTTCTATGGAGTAATGGGTGGAAAGTGAATTTTCCTGAAATTTTGCACTCTGCTTGTGATTTCTTCTATTGCATTTGATAGTTTGATGTCTTACATTCACATCTTTAATATATTTTGAGTTTAGTTTTGTGAGTTGTACTACAGTAGTGGTCTAGTTTCATTCCTTTTCAGTGTGTTTGTCCAGTTTTGCCAGTACTATTTATTGAAGAAGACTGTCTGTTTTTCTATTGTGTTCTTGGCTTCCTTGTAATATATACATGTTTGCTTCTGGACTCCATTTCTAGTCCATTGATCCATACACCTGATTTATTCCCATACTGTATACTGTTTTGATCTTCATAGTGCTACATTACAGTGTGGAGCTGGGGTATGTGTGATGTTTTCATTTTTTTCCTTAGAATTGCTTTGCTTTGCTTATTCAGGGCCTTTTGTAATCCATACAGATTTTAGTATTGTTTGCTGTACATTTCCCACAGAAAATACCTTTTTTTTTTTTTGCATTGAATCTCTGTATTGCTCTAGATAAGGTATTCATTTCTAGCAGGGTTAATGCTTGAGTATGTAAGTTTTTTTTTCCATTTCCTCATATATTCTGTTTCTATTAATGATGTCTTAACATTTTTTTAGCAAGCAGGTCTTCCAGCTCTTGTATCAAACTTACTCCATCCGATGCTATTGTAAATGGAATTACTTCCTTAGTTTCTTTCTGCTTGCTTGTTGTTTGCATATAAAGATGCAGCAGATTTTCATATACTGATTTTGTAGCCTACCACTTTATTGCACTCATTTATTTTTTCACATAGTTTCTGTATCTAAAAGTCTTTAGGCTTTTCTGTGTATGTTGTCATGCCATCTGCAAATAGTCATAAGTTTTACTTTCTGCACCGGGGACCTTTGATTTCCTTTTCTTTTTTGAACTTTTTTTTTTTTTTTTGTATTATCTTAATTCACTTACTGGATAGAGACAGTCAGAAATCAGGGGGCGGAGACAGAGAGGGAAAGAGACAGAAAGACACCTGCAGCCCTGCCTCACCGCTTGCAAAGCTCTCCCCCTGCGGGTGGGGACTGGGGGCTCAAACCTGGGTCCTAGTACATTGTAACTTGCACACTCAACCAGGTGTACCACCACCTAGCCCTTGATTTCCTTTTCTAAGCAGCCCTAGCCCATACGTCTCAGGATTGGCCTTATCTTTCTTTTCTTTTCTTCTCTTTTCCTTTTCTTTATTTCTTTATTCTTTATTATGGCTTATAGTTGACAGTAAAATACAATAGTTTTCACATGCATAATATTTTCCAGTTCTCCACATAACAATACTACTCCTACTAGGTCCTCTGCCATCATGTTCCAGGACCTGAACCCCCCCTTCCCCCTCCTCCATCCCAGTCTTATACTTTGGTGTAATACACCAATCCAGTTCAAGTTCTGCTTAGTGTTTTCCCTTCTGATCTTGTTTTTTCAACTTCTGTGAGTGAGATCACCCCGTATTTGTCCTTTTGTTTCTGGCTTATCTCATGATTTCTTCAAGCTCCATCCAAGATAGGGTGAAGAAAGTGAATTCACCATCTTTAATAGCTTAGTAGTATTCCATTGTGTCTGTGTATTACAGCTTACTCAGTCACTCATCAGCTGGACACCAGGGTTGCTTCCAGGTTTTGGCTATTACAAATTGTGCTGCTAAGAACATAGGTATACAGAGATCTTTTTGGATAGGTGTGTTTGGTTCCTTAGGATATATCCCCAGGAGAGGAACTGCAGGGTCATAGGGTAGGTCCACTTATAGCCTTGTGATTGTTCTCCAGACTGGTTTCCATAGGGGTTGGACCAGTTTACATTCCCACTGTGCAGGAGAATTCCTTTGTCCCACAGCCTCTCCAGAATTTGTTGCTGCTACCTTTTCTGACTTATGACATTCTCATAGGGGTCAGTCTTTATTTGCAAAGATTGGCCTTTTCATTCAGCATAGTACCCTGGAGATTCATCCACATTGTTGGCTCCATCCATCAGTGTGTATCTTTTATTGCTGGGTGACACTGCATAGTGTGGACAGAACAGGGGTTGTTTAATCATGGAGGATCTGGGTTGTTGCCAGTTTTTATTACAAAATAAAGCTGCTATGCACACCCATATTATGTTTCTGCCTGAACATAAATTTTAATTTCTCTGTGATAAATGTTCAAGAGTGCATTTGGTGGGTCACATAATGACATGTTTATTTACCCGCCCCCCCCCCCCAAAGAGCTGCTACTAAGCTGTTTTCCAGAATGCCTATAGATGTTCTCCTATTGGATTTGTGGTTTGCAGTAATCGCCCCATTTGTAGCTTTTTACTTCATCCTCTTAACAGGCTAGCAAACACATTAAATTTGAATGAAGCTCAGCCTTTTTTCTCTCTATTGTATCATGCTTTTTGGTTAAATTTAAGAACTCTGCCTGGTGTTGAAATTTGGAAACATTTCTCCTGGTTTTCTTTTTCTTTTTTGTTTGTTTTCTTTTTACTAAAAATGGTGTGGTTCTTTTCTTTTGTATCTAAATCCTCTGAGGGGTGTGTGTGTGTATGATTGCTCTGGGTCAACTTTTTCTTTTTTTTAATTTTTTAAATTTATTTTATTTTATTTATTTATTTTCCCTCCAGGGTTATTGCTGGGGCTCAGTGCCTGCACTATGAATCCACTTCTCCTGGAGGTCATTTTATCCCTTTTGTTGACCTGGTTGTTTATCGTTGTTGTTATTGTTGGATAGGACAGAGAAATCAAGAAAGGAGGGGAAGACAGAGGGAGGAGAAAAAGATAGACACCTGCAGACCTGCTTCACTGCTTGTGAAGGGGGAGCCTGCTTGAACCAGGATCCTTGCTCAGGTCCTTGTGCTTCATACAATGTGCGCTTAACCCACTGCACTGCTGCCCAGCCCCCTCTTTATTTATTTATGTTTTAAAATTTTGACTCCAGGGTTATCACTGAGGCTCAGTGCCTGCACTCTGAGAATCCACTGCGCCTGGAGGTTATTTTTTCCCTTTTGTTGCCTTTGTTGTTTATCGTTGTTGTTATTGCTGTTGTTGGATAGGACAGAAAGAAATGGAGAGAGAAGGGGAAGACAGAGAGGGGGAGAGAAAGATAGACACCTGCAGACCTGCTTCACTGCTTGTGAAGTGACTCCCCTGCATGTGAGGAGCGGGGGACTCAAATCAGGATCCTTATGCCAGTCCTTGTGCTTTGTGCAACCTGCACTTAACCTGCTGTACACCCCCTGGTTTCCGGGTCTACTTTTTCATGTAGGAAGAGAGAGACAGAGAAACCAGCAAGAGAAGAAAAGACAGCACAGTACTGAAACTTCCCCCAGTGTTCTAGGGCCAATTTTGGCAAAGCAGGCACCCTTCCAAGTGAGCCATTTTGAGTTGACTTTTGTACTGGAACTTAAGCTGAAGTTCATTTTCTTGCCTATCTCTATCTAGTTCACCAGACCAGGCTGGATGTACTTCTTCTAGGGGTCGGGTCTTTTTCTCACCTTTGTCCAAAATCAGGTGGACACATTAGTGCTGATCTGTTTCTGGGGTCTGCACTCTGTCCTGTTGATTTCTAAGCCCCCCCCCCATCAATTCTGTCTTCATTACTGTGGCTCTATATATTCAGGCTTGAAACTGGGTAGATAAAATCTCCCCACTTTCTTTTTATCAGAATTATTCTAGCTATTCCAGCTCCTTTTTTTTTTTTTTTTAAATTATTTATTCCCTTTTGTTGCCCTTGTTTTATTGTTGTAGTTATTATTGTTGTCGTTGATGGATAGAACAGAGAGAAATGGAGACAGGAGGGGAAGACAGGGGGAGAGAAAGATAGACACCTGGAGACCTGCTTTACTACCTGTGAAGTGACCCCCCTGCAGGTGGGGAGCCGGGGGCTTGAACCAGGATCCTTGCTCCAGTCCTTGTGCTCCGCGCCATGTGTGCTTAATCCGCTGCGCCACCGCCCGACTCCCTCCTTTTCTTTTCTTTTTAAAAATTTATATTATCTTCATTTCATAGAGACAGCCAGAAATTGAGAGGAAGAGAGACAGAGACCTATAGCACTGCTTCACCACTTGTGAAGCTTTCTCCCTGCAGGTGGGGAGTGGGGGTTTGAACCCAAGTCTTTGTGCATTGTAACGTGTGTTCAACCATGTGTGCCCCCACCTGGCCCTGCTTTCCCATATAAACCTTAGTGTACTTGTAAAAGGAGATCTTGCTGGTCGGGCAGTGGTGCACCCAGTAGAACACACATGGTTCCATGGTGTAAGACCTGGGTTTGAGCACCTGCTCCCACCTGCAGGCGGGAAGCTTCAAAAGCAGTGAAGCAGGTCTGTAAGTCTGCCCTCTCTCAATTTCTCTCTGTCCCATCAAGTAAAATAGGTAAGTAGGTAGGTAGAGGGAGGGAGGGATGGAGGAAGGAAAAAAGGAGAAAATGGCCACAAAGAGTGGTGGATTTCTAATGATAACCCTGGCGGCAACAAAAGAAAGAAATTTTGATAGACATCACATTGTGCTTGTGAGTCGGGCGGTAGTGCAGCAGGTTAAGCTCAGGTGGTGCAAAGCACAAGGACCAGTGTAAGGATCCTGGTTCGAACCCCTGGCTCCCTGTCTGCAGTGAGTTGCTTCACAGGCAGTGAAGCAACTCCCTTTTCTCTCCCCCTCTCTGTCTTCCCCTCCTCTCTCCATTTCTCTTTGTCCTGTTCAACAATGATGACATCAGTAACAGCAACAAAACAACAAAGGACAACAAAAAGGGAATAAATAAATAATAAATAAATTAAAAAAAAAAAAAAGAAATCACATTGTGTTTGTACATCAGTTGAGAGAGAATGAGTCCCTTTGCTGTGTCAACTCTTTGTACGGCTTTTCTCTTTATTGTCTTCACCATCTTTGTGGATTTCTCCAGCTTTGCAATTTCTGTGACTTGTACCCAAGTCTTTCATTTTTCTGAGTAAAACTGTAAGAGTATTGCACTAGTGTAGTTCGGCAGCTCTCAGATTGCCCATGGGGCTCAAGGTTTAAGAGCAGGTTTTGTTAAATCTCCAGCTTAAGTTTGCAGCCAGACAGGAAAGAAAGACTGGGAACTTATAATTCAGTGTTTTGGAGTGAAATTCCCAACAGCTCTGGCCCTACTCCTCTACTAAATAATAGTTTTGTGATGTAAGTTATATAACTTTTCATCTTACTTTTTTCCTTCCTTTTTGAGGCAAGTTGAGAAAAATAATTGGAAAGATGGTGCGTTACACAGCATCGTTCTGTAGCACCTGTCTGAGCTCTAAGCTAGTGAGAGTGCTGGACTTGTGGGCTGGAGGACCTTGCTGGACTGGAGGCCCTCAGTGTGGAGGGGTGAGCTAGCTCTGTCACTAGTCCTTGTCTTATCACAAACAGGGAGACTGGTGTGACCCTGGATCTGATCATCTAGGCTCTCAGATTCAAATAGCTGAAGTCCAGTAGGGGGTGGCCATCTTGGGCCCGATGCTCTTGTTTTTCATGGGTGTTAGGTACATTTTTAAAGGTGGCACCACACAGTTTCTCTTATTATTCTTAATCCATTTTTTATTTGTGATTATTAGTGGATTCCAAGATTATAAGATTACAGGGTATAGTTCCATACTGTACCTTCACTAAAGTTCTGTGCCCCTATCCTCCCAAAGATAACCATCATAGTTCTCTCAGTCAGAGAGAGAGGGAGTTTGTTTCTTTTTCCCCCCTTATTTATTGGATAGAGAAAGTGAGAGATTGAGAGGGAAAGGGGAAGATAGATAGATAGATAGATAGATAGATAGATAGATAGATAGATAGATAGTAGATAGATACTGACCTCTCCAGAGCTCTACCTCACTGGGGAAAGACAGAAACAGGCTGGGGGTATAGATTGACCTGTCAACACACATGTCCAGCAGAGATGCAATTACAGATGACAGAACTCCCACTGTCTGTACCCGAAAAACAATTTTGATCCATACTCCCAATGGGAGAGAAATGATAGGAGGAAGAGGATAAGAGGGCTCTGACCTCCAGCTCCTTCAGGACCTGGAGAGAGAGGAGGAGAAAAGGAGGGACATTTATATGTAGTAGGGTTATATGTAGCTTGAAGGGGAGAAAGGATTGGACCTGGAAGAAAACGAGCTATTCCTTAGTATCTTTAGTTTGTATTTGTATACTTGTGTTTAAGCCAGGACTTTGTGGGAAATTATTACTATTTTTTTCTGATTTTTTTTTTTTATTGGGGAATTAATGTTTTACATTCAACAGTAAGTACAATAGTTTGTACATGCATAACATTCCCCAGTTTCCCATATAACAATACAACCCCCACTAGGTCCGCTGAATCCTTCTTGGACCTATATTCTCCCCACCCACCAACCCCAGAGTCTTTTACTTTGGTGCGATAATGCCAATTCCATTTCAGGTTCTACTCGTGTTTTCTTTTCTGATCTTGTTTTTCAACTTCTGCCTGAGAGTGAGATCATCCCATATTCATCCTTCTGTTTCTGACTTATTTCACTCAACATGATTTTTTTCAAGGTCCATCCAAGATGGGCTGAAAACGGTGAAGTCACCATTATTTACAGCTGAGTAGTATTCCATTGTGTATATATACCACAACTTGCTCAGCCACTCATCTGTTGGACACCTGGGTTGCTTCCAGGTTTTGGCTATTACAAATTGTGCTGCCAAGAACATATGTGTACACAGATCTTTTTGGGTGGATATGTTGTGTTCCTTAGGATATATCCCCAGGAGAGGAATTGCAGGATCATAGGGTAGGTCCATTTCTAGCCTTTGGAGAGTTCTCCAGACTGTTCTCCACAGAGGTTGGACCAATTTACATTCCCACTAGCAGTGTAGGAGGGTTCCTTTGACCCCACAGCCTCTCCAGCCTTTGCTGCTGTTACCTTTTCTGATGTATGACATTCTCACAGGAGTGAAGTGGTATCTCGTTGTTGTCTTTATTTGCATTTCTCTGACAATCAGAGTCTTGGAGCATTTTTTCATGTGTTTCTCAGCCTTTTGGATCTCTTCTGTGGTGAATATTCTGTCCATGTCCTCCCCCCATATTTGGATGGGGTTATTTGTTGTCTTGTTGTTGAGTTTGGCAAGCTCTTTATATATGTTGGTTATTAAACTCTTGTATGATGTATGGCATGTAAAGATCTTCTGCCATTCTGTGAGGTCTCTCTTGGTTTGGGTAATGGTTTCTTTTGCTGTGAAGAAGCTTTTTAATTTGATGTAGTCCCATAGGTTTATACTTGACTTATTCTTCTTTGTAATTGGATTTGTTTCATTGAAGATGTCTTTAAAATTTATGCGGAAAAGAGTTCGGCCAATATTTTCTTCTAAGTATCTCATAGTTTGTGGTCTAACATCCAAGTCCTTGATCCACTTGGAATTTACTTTTGTGTTTGGTGAAATATAGTGGTTCAGTTTCATTCTTCTGCATGTTTCAACCCATTGTTTCCAACACCATTTGTTGAAGAGACTCTGGTTTCCCCATTTAATAGTCTGAGGCCCTTTGTCAAAGATTAGATGTCCATAGGTGTGGGGGCTCACTTCTGGGCTCTCAATTCTATTCCACTGGTCAGTGTGTCTATTCATATTCCAGTACCAAGCAGTTTTGATGACAATGGTCCTGTAATAACAATTTGAGATCTGGGAGTGTAATGCCTCCGGTTCTGTTCTTTTTTCTCAAGATTGTTTTGGCAATTCTAGGTCTTTTCTGGTTCCAGATAAACATTTGTAGCATTTATTCTATTCTCCTAAAAAATGTGCTTGGGATCTTGATGGGGATAGCATTAAATCTGTAGATGGCTCTGGGTAGTATATTCATTTTGATGATGTTAATTCTACCAACCCATGAACATGGAAGATCTTTCCACTTCTTTGTGTCTTTTTCAGTTTCCTTGAGTAGTGACTCATAATTTTCAGTATACAAGTCTTTCACTTCTTTGGTTAGGTTTACTCCTAGATATTTTATTGTTTTTGTTGCTGTAGTAAAAGGAATTGATTTCTGGATTTCAATTTCTTCTAGCTTAGTGTTTGCATGGAGGAATGCCACTGACTTTTGAATGTTAATTTTGTAGCCTGACACCTTACTGTATTTCCTGATGATTTCCAAAAGCTTCTTGCTGGATTCCTTAGGTTTTTCTATGTATACTATCATGTCATCTGCAAATAGGGAGACTCTGACTTCTTCTCTTCCAATCTGTATCCCTTTAATTCCTTGCTCCTGCCTGATTGCTATGGCAAGAACTTCCAACACTATGTTGAATAGTAATGGTGATAGTGGGCAGCCCTGTCTAGTACCTGATCTGAGTGGAAATGCTTCCAGTTTTTCACCAGTGAGTATGATGTTGGCTGTAGGTCTGCTATATATAGACTCCACTCTCTTCAGGAATTTTCCATCTATTCCCATTTTCTGTAGTGTTTTGATCATAAAGGGATGTTGTATTTTGTCAAAGGTTTTCTCTGCATCTATTGATATGACCATGTGGGTTTTGGTTTTGCTTTTGTTGATGTGGTGGATCACATTGATTGATTTACGTATATTAAACCAGCCTTGCATGCCTGGGATAAACCCCACTTGGTCATGATGAACAATTTTTTTAATATACTGCTGTATCCAGTTGGCTAGAATTTTTTTCAGTATTTTAGCATCTATGTTCATCAGAGATATTGGTCTGTAGTTTTCTTTTTTTGTTTGTGTCCCTGTCTGCTTTTGGTATCAGAGTGATGTTAGCTTCATAGAAACTGGCTGGGAGTATTCCAGTGTCTTCAGTCTTCTGGAAGACTTTAAAAGTAGAGGTATTAGTTCTTGAAGGTTTTGTAGAATTCATTTGTAAAACCATCTGGTCCAGGACTTTTATTTTTGGGGAGGTTTTTGATAACTGTTTCAATTTCATTAGCTGTGATGGGCCTATTCATGTTATCTACTTCCTCTTGACTTAGTTTTGGAAGTTGGTAGGTATCTAGGAAATCGTCTATTTCTTCCAGGTTCTCTAGCTTGGTGGCATATAGTTGTTCATAGAAGCCTCTCATGGTATGTTGAATTTCTGCGGTGTCTGTTGTGATATCTCCTCTTTCATTTACTATCCGATATATTTGGGTCTTCTCCCTTTTTTGTTTTGTGAGTCTGGCTATAAAGGTTTGTCGATTTTGTTCACTCTTTCGAAGAACCAACATTTACTTTCGTTGATCTTTTGTATGGTTTTCTTATTCTCAATGTTATTTATTTCTGCCCTAACTTTAGTGATTTCTGTCCTTCTGGTTGCTTTAGGGTTCCTTTGTTGTTCTTCTTCTAGGTCTTTAAGATGTGCAATCAGGCTTTTTATTTGTGCTTTTTCTTGTTTCCTAATGTGTGCTTGTATAGCTATGCACTTCCCTCTTAGGACTGCCTTAGTTGTGTCCCAAATATTTTGATAGCTTGTGTCTTCATTTTCATTGAAGTCTCGAAACATTTTGATTTCTTCTTTGATTTCCTCTTTGATCCAGAGGTTGTTAAGAAGTGTACTGTTGAGCTCCCACATTTTGTGACTATTACTAATCTTTTGTTGATTGTTAAGTGTTAGTTTCATTCCACTGTGGTCTGAGAAGATGCTTGGGATGATTTCAATGCTCTTGAATTTGCTGATGCTGTCTTTGTGGCCTAACATATGGTCTGTCCTTGAGAATGACCCATGTGGATTTGAGTAAAATGTGTATTCCAGTTTCTTGGGATGAATGACTCTGAAAATGTCCAATAGTTCTAGTTTATCTATCTCTTCATTTAGCCCCCTTATGTCTTTATTGATTTTCTGCCTGGATGATCTGTCAAGTTGAGAGAGTGGCGTGTTGAAGTCCCCTACTATGATTGTGTTGCTGTTAATATATTGCTGTAGCTCTTTCAGTAGACGTTTGGTGTATTTAAATGGCTTCTCATTGGGTGCGTAGTTGTTAATAATTGTTAAGTCCTCTTGATTGACTGATCCTCTGAGCATTAAGTAGTGTGCATTCCTATCTTTTTTAATCTTATCTATTTTAAAGTCTATCGTGTCAGATATGAGACTACGTGTCCCTGCCCTTTTTTGTGGGCCATTGGCTTGCATGATAGTTTTCCATCCTTTCACTTTGAGTGTGTGTTTGTCTTTTTGAGTTAGGTGGGGTTCCTGTAGACAGCATGTTGTTGGGTTGTGTTTTCTGATCCATCTTCCTACTCTGTGTCTTTTAATAGGAGAATTCAGGCCATTGACATTTATTGATATCAAAGATTGAAGATATTTTAACGCCATTCTTGTAGAGTTTTAGGGTGTTCTGATATATGTCCTATTTATGATGATCTGACTGTTTATAGAAGACCTTTCAGAACTTTTAGGGCAGGCTTGGTGATAGTTGATTCCTTCAACTGTTGCTTGTCTGAGAAGGTTTTGATGCCTCCATCTAGTTTGAATGACAGTCTAGCAGGATATAGTATTCTTGGTTGAAAGCCTTTCTCATTGAGCACTCGATAGATATCTTGCCATTCTCTTCTGACCTGTAGTGTTTGTGTGGAAAAGTCTGCTGCTAATCTTACTGGTTTTCCTCTGTAGGTGACTCTTTGTTTTTCTCTTGCAGCCTTCAGGATCCTTTCTTTATCCTTATTCCCTTCCATTCTAAATATGATGTGTCTTGGTGTCTTTAAGTCTGGGTAAATTCTGTTTGGGATCCTCTGGGCTTCTTGAATCTTTGTCTTTGATGTTGTCTAGACTAGAAAAGTTTTCAGCTGTTATGGCCTGAAGAATGCTTTCTTCCTCTCCCTCTCTTTCTTCCTCTGGTAAGCCAATAATGCATATATTGTTTCTTTTGAAGTCATCCCATAGGTCTCTGTTGTTGTTTCAGCATCTCTTAATCTCTTTTTGAGATCTCTTACTTCTTTTTTAGTTGTCTCTAATTTGTCCTTGATCTTGCTAATTCTGTCTTCAGCCTCATTGATTCTATTCTCTCTGCCCTCTACTGTTTTCTAGAGTTCATCTATTTTGTTTCCCTGTTCTGATACTGTTTTAGCTTGTTCAGCTAGTTGTGTTCTTAGCTCAGCTATTTCAGCTTTCAGCTCTCTAATAACCTTGAGATAGTTAGTGTTTTCTTCCAGAGTCTCATTTGTTGTTCCTGTATTTCTGATTACAATTCTTTCAACCTCTTTACTAACTCCTGTGATTATTTTTAGCTAATGTTTGGATGTTGAACTCATTATTTTTTGCTTCACCCTTTGGGGGGCTTTTAGCTGGACTCTTGTCCTGGTTAGTTTCTCCAATATTTCTTCTTGTTGGTTTAGCCATTTTATATATTATGTTACGAGTTCCCTCTCTTAGTACTTTTCAAATTATTGATCACTATTTCCTGGATTGACTTGTTTCTAAGTAAGGTAATTAAAGGGTTCACAGTGGTGGAAGTTAACAGTTGTTTCAATAGTATTTTAATCCCTGAGTTGGAGCTCAGTGATTTAAAAGTCTCTCTCTCTTTTTTTCTTCTTCTTCTCTGTAGGCTATGGTAGCCTGAGGGCTTCTAACTTAATCACTGACTCCTAACCAAGAGATAAGGCAGGGTGTGGCAGAGACAGTCTGGTGGTTATGCAAAGAGACTTTCACAGCCCCACAGCTACAACACTGAGGTAGGTCTTCTCCTGAATTTCCTGGTTAGATCTCTGTCCCCCGTGTCCCTCCCTGCCTGCCGCTGCTCCAGATTTTGAGGGCAATAGCAGTGGAGACTCAGAGTTGCACTTGGTGAGTCTCCGGGGAGTCCTCTCCTCCCTTCAGCTGTCCCCTTGTAGGTGGGATAGACTGGAGGTGGTGTCTTCTTAACTGATAGAGCATCGGACTGTTACCAGCCACTTAGTCTCTCCCTAGGCTCCTCTGTGTCACCAGCCACGTGTTTGCACTCACAGGTGATTTGGTGGGTTCCTATAGTGGTTCTAGTCCTGTCTTGTTGTGGTCCCAGGTGGTTTCCTTTGGTAGTCCTAGTTGATCCGGGAGAGGAGAGGAGAGGAAAGAAACAGATCTGCTGCTGCTTGTAGCCCCGCCTCCGGAAGTCCTCCTTTGTGGGAAATTATTTGTCTGAGGTTAGTTTCATGCTTCTGTTTCTATCTGTTTATCTACCTGCCTCTTACCTACATCCTCATTTTATTTTTTAAATTATCTTTCTTTTTAAATCAATGCCTCTATCTGCCTTCCTTAAAGGCATTTGCAGGGAAGACTGCATTGAGTGTCTACCTATGAATAATACTTCTTAGCAACCAGGAGGCGGATTCTCTGAAACTCAGCTCTGTGTCTCTAGCTGGAACTACTGAAGTTAAAGATTCATAAGCTAAAAAGGAAAAAGAGTCACTGTATAGGAAGCAAGTTAGAGAAGGTCACCAATTACGTACCAGCAACTGCCTCTGATGTGTCTGCACAAGGAGGTCCTATGGGCCTGGATTCCACCACCAATCTTTCACTCATTGAAAACTATGAGAATTTTATTGCTCTGTGATTAGTGGCAATATCAATGTTCAGTTACCTTTTTTTATTTTTTATTTTTTGCCTCCGGGGTTATTGCTGGGTTTCAGTGTCTGCACTACGAATTCACTGTTCCTGGAAGCCATTTTTTCCCTTTTCCCTTTTGTTGCCCTTGTTTATCGTTGTTGTTGTTGTTGTTATTGCTGTCATTGTTGGATAGGACAGAGAGAAATCAAGAGAGGAGGGGAAGACAGAGCAGGAGAGAAAGATAGACACCTACGTACCTGCTTCACCACTTGTGAAGCAACCCCCTTGCAGTTGGGGAACTGGAGGCTTGAATTGGGATCCTTATGCCAGTCGTTGCGCTTCGTGCCATGTGCACTTGACCCACTGTCCTACGGACTGGCCCCAGTTTAGTTACTTTTTAAAAATGTTTATTTATGACTTTATTAGCATAGGAGAGAGGGAACATCACTCCAGTACATATGATGCCAAGAATCAAACTCTGGACTTCATGCTTTTAGTCCAAAGGTCTAGCCATTGTCCCACCTCCTAGGCCAGCTCATAGTTGATGAGAGGGAGAGAACAGACCAGAGCACCATCTTGGATAATGTGCTATGGGGGGTGGAATGTGGGTTTCACACATGCAGGTTGTGTTCTACTACTGAAGCTAGTCTGGGATCAACAGCTACAGTGTGACAGTGTCTAAAATCTCTTTTAATGGTCTTAGGCCCACTTATTTCCAGGTCGTCTCTTTAATTGCTGTCTCTCCTCCTCTTCCCCCTCCAACTCTCCCTTCTCCTCCTCCTTTCTCTTCTTCCTCTTCTCTTTCTGCTTCTTCCTTTTGTTGGTAGATACAGAGAAATTAAGAGGGAAAGGGGAGATAGTGAGAAAGAGAGAACAAAAGACACCTTTAGCCCTGTGAATCTTCCTCCCTGCAGGTGGGAACCTTCACATGGTAAAATGTGTTCAGCTGGGTGCACCACCACCTGACCCTCTATTGGTTTACTAGTTGGCTACTATTGTTGTTTTTTTTTTTTTACTTTTTTTTTTTTTATGATGGTGGGATAACCTTTTCTTCTTTTTTGCCTAGCCACTTAAAAGGTTGAATCAGGGCTCAAAAGTTAATATGGTGTCTCCTAGACCAATGTTTCAATATTTTGTCTATCAATTCATTAAAGTTTCTTACACATTAAAAAAAATAATTTGGTGGTCTGATCGGTGGTACCTAGGTTTAAGGCCCCAATCCCCACCTGCAGGGTGCAAGTTTCATGAGCAATGTAGCAGTGCTGCAGGTGTCTCTCTCTGTCTCTGTTTCCTCCTCCCCTCTCAATTTCTCCTTATCAAATATAATAAAAATAAAGCAAAAAATTCTGATTATGTATAAAGTCAAATTTGATTTTTTTGTGTTTCCCTCCCTTCTCATCTTGCTTATTGAAAACAACTGGGCACCTTTTTTTTTTTTTTTTTTGGATTATTGCTGGGGCTTGTTACCTGCACTACTCCTGGCAGCCATCTTTTTTCCATTGTTATTGTTTCTGTTATTGTTGTTGCTGCTGCTGTTGTTGTATTGGACAGAGAGAAATTGAGAGGAGAGGAAGATGGGGGAAAGATAGACACTTGTAGACCCGCTTCACCACTTGAGAAGTGACCCCCCCCCCCCGCAGGTGGGGAGCCTGGGGCTTGAACTGGAGTCCTTTTACTGGTTGTTATGGTTTGCATTATATGCATTTAACCCGGTACACTGCTGCCTAGCCCCCACTGGGCATCATTTTGACTCCTGCTGGTGGGAATCAGACATGTAACTTCATTCCACACAGTGTGGCTGCTTCTGCAGTGCCATGCGTTGTACATCTAAACATTAACTGCATTTAAAAAATGATTATTCATGAAAGAGAGAGGAAATAATTATTCATGAAAGAGAGAGGAAATGATTATTCATGAAAGAGAAGAGAATTCAGAGTATCACTCTGGCATGTGTGATATTAGGAATCAAACTCAGAACCTCATCCTTCAAGGTCCAGGGCTTAATATACTGCATCACTTCTCGGGCTGGGATATATATATAATTAAACCAGTGTTCACATAAAAGTATACTTTTTACTATAATCCTACTTAAATATGTAAGAACCAAAGCTAGGTGTGAATTCCTTATGGTTATACGAGTTTTATGCAGCTCTAAATCCAAACCAAATGTACAAATTAAATATAGATCCAGCCACAAAACCAGTAAAGTCCAAATGAACACCATTAATTTAATGTGACAAAATGATGAGTTTTGCTGATAGCAAATTGCTAATGTTTCTTTAATGGTAAAAAAAAAAAAAAAAAAGAAAGAAAGAAAAGAAAAGGATGTATTTTGTAATTGAAGATTTCTACTTGCTATCACTTAATTTCTTTGATCATAGGGAATAATAGACTATTTTGTCAATCAAGTTGACATTTAAGTTTCTTGAATAGGTAGTAGGATCATGCAATTCAAGCACCTATGAGCTGAGCTGGAGAGATACTTAGTGGTAGAGCACAGAATGGCCCCAGGGTCGTCCCCCGCAATACATACGGCACAGCTGAGTGGTGTTCTGCCCTCTCTCTCTTTTTCTCTCACTCTCATCAAAATAAAATAAATTTTTTATTATAAAAAAATCTAAGAAGATCAAAAATAAAGGAGGGCCCCTCTTTTGTCCACCCCTCTGTTGGTGCACTCACTCACACTTCCTCACGGCATGTTGCCACAGTGACTTCCAGGGCAGGTCTGGGCTTCCTGCAGATGAGATAGCACTTTCATGCTGCTCTTCACTTCTGTGACTTTCAGCAGTATTCTCTCCAGTCTTTGTGTGCATTTGAGAAAGCCCTAAAAGTATTTGGGCCTTGCTGTTGTCTTAGTAGGTATCACTCCTTCGTCACCTGAAGAATAGATATTATATGTGAACTTAAGGCCCCCCCCCTGCAAGTCTCACAGTGAGTGTTTCTTGATGTACTTTCCTTTGCATGTGTGGGAGCGCCCAGGCCTCTGCCTGAAAGTGGAATTGATTGTAGACTGAGTTCTTTTTTCCCCTCTTTAAAATAAATTTTTTTTCATTATCTTTATTTATTTATTGGTCAGAGACAGTCAAAGTGAGAGGGAAGGGAGGGATAGAGAGTGTGAGAGACAGAGAGACACCTGCAGCACTGCTTCACCACTTGTAAAGCTTTCCCCATGTAGGTGGGTACTGGGTGCTCGAACCTGGGTCCTTGTGCATTGTAACGTGTGCTCAACCAGGTGTGCCACCATCCAGCCCCTTTTCCCCTCTTTTAAAATTAAATTAAATTTATTTATAAATTAAAAAATAGAATATATTGAGAAAAATCATGGGATAAGAGGGGTAAAATCCCACACATTCCCCACCACCAGAGTTCCATATCCCATCCTCTCCACTGGAAGCTTTCTTATTCTTTATCTCTCTGGGAGTATGGACCCAGGGACATTATGGGGTACAAAAGGTGGAAGGTCTTGCTTCTGTAATTGCTTCTTCGCTGAATATGGGTGTTGGTAGGTCGATCCATACACCCAGCGTGTCTCTCTCTTTCCCTAGTGGGGCAGGGCTCTGGAGGGATGAGTTTCCAGGCTACATTGGTAAGGTCATCTGCCCTGGAGTGTCAGGTTGGCGTCATGGAAGCATCTGCAACTTGGTGTCTGAAAAAGTATTAAGATACAAAGAAGAATAAATTCTTAACTAGTCATGAACCTAAAGGCAGAATATAGAATATAGAATATATAGATGCAGTTTGGGGTTTCCATGTTGGAAAAAGTTAGTAGGTCTGTTTTAGGTATATTCCGCGTGTCCTTGCGCTTTGCGCTACCTGTGCTTAACCCGCTGCGCTACCGCCCGACTCCCTGTTTTAGGTATATTCTAAGGGGCCCATGACTTTACTAATTTTTGCCTAAGCCTGACAGCTAACATGAAGGTGGGGAGATGATGTCAGGGTTGGAAATAGGGTTAGACAGCTGGGCCAGGGAAGAGAGTAGCTCCCAAATATGGGGAAAGTATATAGATACCATTAACTGTAAACCCCACTGACTTGATCTAGGGCTTATATTCAGTGTAAGAGCCTGTATAGCCTCTGCACCCCTGTAGGTCTGAGCTCGTATTCTGTGATTATAGCTAGGACATTCTAGGCTGCACCCATTGCTGGACCATCTTCCTTGAGTGGTAGAGGATTTTGGTCCAGCTGCCCTTCTGAGAATGAAACAGTCCCTACCATTATTGATCCACATTGAGGGCAAGGTCCTATGGGGACCCACGTAGGGATCTGTTATGTTGTTCATAATGGAGATGACCAGTGACAGTGGTGAGAGGGATCTGTTACAGGTCTAGCTCCATCATGTCTATGTGGGAATCCCAGGATTCCTTAAGTAGTCCCAGGAGATGAGATGTCCTGGTAGTAAGCCAGAGAGCTATCACTAAGGTATGCCAGTCTCTTGCCCTTATCTAGCTTTTGTAGTCCTTACTTTGACAAGGTTAGCTTTGGAGTGATTGAGAGAAGTGAAATAGGAAGTAGGTGAGGAGATTATCTGTGTCTAAGTAGAAACTATTTGACTAAGTACTTTATGGTGTCTTTTTTTAGGTCTTTCTACTTGCTTGCTGCACTTACTGGGTCACTGAAAACTATTGTGTACTTTTGCTTTAAGGTATCTATTTCTCCCTAACTTATAGATACATGTGTTCATGTGCTCTGTCTCTTGGGCCCTGGTTCATATTTAGGTGTTGGGGCTTTATTACAAAGTGTACTATGCGAAATGGCATTAAGGAGTCCTATGAACTAGGAATGGTCTCACCAGAGTACTGGAGCTGAAGGGTTGACATTGCAGGTCTGTTGTCTGTGGACATAGTCTGAAGTGAACCATGTAGGTATTGGTTGCATTGACTAAGTTGAGATCAGCAGATGCAGTATCAATTGGTATAGGTTGAGAGAAGCTGGTTGAAAAACAAGTCATGCCCCACAGGTTCCAGGACTGGGAGAAATATGGGTTTTATAAAGGATGGGGCGGATTCCTGCTGTCTTAGGGTTTAAGAAGGCAATAGATAGTTATTATGATAACCAAGCTATTTGGAAATTTGGTTGACTTTGAGAGTCCTATTGTTAGGACTTTCTGTATGGCACAAGACCTCACCATTATTTATGTCGTTTAATGTTATTTACATCTAGCTCTTTCTAATATAGTGACTCAACTAGTTGCTTCTGGGCAGACTGAATTCTTTAACTTTATCAGGTTGCCAGAAACTCTCCAAAGATGCCATTCGGTTATGCTCCCTTATCTAAGAATGTTCTGAAGTTCCTATTTGACCACTGCTTGGCTAATATTAGGCATCTGAAACTTCTGCAGTCCTGGAATATGAAATGGTAGCTCATCGGTGTTCCCCTGAAGAGTAAGGAGGGCCTGCTTTTAGCAACGTAAGGTGGCCATTTGAGGTTTTTGTTGGGATACTTGTTTGCAGATTTCCTTGTTTTTGTTGATTTGTTGTTTGTCTTTAAATCAATAAATACTAGTGATTCAGTAATGTGTGTAGTTGGATATTTTCTTTTATTATTTATATATTAATTTGTTGCTACCAGGGTTCTCTTGAGGGCATGGTGCCTGCACAATGAATCTACCTATCCTGGTGGCCACATTTTCCATTTCTCTCTATTTCTTACACTAATCTTTTATTTTAAAATGTTTATTATTTATTGGATAGAGACAGAAATCAAGAGAGAAAGGGGAAGTAAGGGGGGGAGAGAGAAAGAGAGGAAAAGAGACCTGCAACACTACTGCTTGCCAAAAGCTTTCCCTGTGTAAGTGGTAATCTGGGGCTTGAGCACTGTACTATATCCATTCAATAGTGTGCTCCACCACTGTGCCCACCCTTCTCCTTTAAGTCTGTACACAGTGTGTGCATGTGTTTGTCTGATGAAAGTTTTATTCTAGCACAGAGGACGTGGTCATCTTGTCCCTCCTGTGCTGTTTGAGCATGTGTAGGTTCCTTTTGTATGTTCTTAGTCCTTCCTACACTGGGGCCACAGAGATGTTCTACACTGTCCTAACCACTCAGGGTTTTGTTCTTCACCTTAGCTCTCTCATCTGAGATGCAGAGCAGGGAGTTATTTTATTTACTCTCATGAGTGGTCAGTTACTGAAGAACTGTTTGAACTGGCACCTCTTGTTTTATAGACATGTGTGAGAGAGCTTCTAGATTTCTTAAAAAGAGTCTTTATTTCTTTTTTAAAAATTCTTTATATTTTTAAATTCTTTATTTTATTATTATTGAATAGAAACAGAAATATTGAGAGGGATGAGGAGATAGGGAGAGAGACAGAGAGACACCTGCTTTATCACTTGTGAAGCTTTCCCCCTGCAGGTGGGGACTAGGGACTTGAACCTGAATCCTTGTACACTGTAATGTGTGCCCTTAACCAGGTGTGCCACCAAGTCTTTCTTTCTTCAGTGGTAGCTCTTTTTTTAATTTAAATTTTTAAAAAAATTATTGGATAGAGACAGCCAGAAATTGAGAGGGAAGAAGGTGATAGAGAAGGAGAGAGACAGAAACACACCTGCAACACTGCTTCATCACTTGCAAAGTTTCCCCCCTGCAGGTGGGGACCAGGGGCTTGAACCCAGGTCCTTACACACTGGAACAAGTGCGCTCAACCAGGTGCACCACCGCCTGGCCCCATTAGTGGAAGTTTACAGGGATCTTGGTGCTACATTACGTACTCTGTGCTTACTAGAAGCAGCTGCCAGCCCTCGAATTGGTGAAGGGCTCTTCCCCACCCGGGGCTCTCAGACACCCTTGCCCTTCTCCATAGCTCTGCTGTAGACCCCGGGCCAGAGCTGAGTATCCTGTTTCTGGCAGCCCATTCCTTTTGTGTGTGCTTGCAAGGTCTCAGTGTTGTCAGGTGCTCCTGGAAGGCTGGGGTCTGCAGGAGCAGACTGGAGAAGGCATGGAAGGCCTCTGAGTGGAGGTGGGCTGGAGTGGGCAGTATTTAGACTGGGCGGCAATGTGGAGGTGAATGAGCCAAGAGTGGGATTTGGACATCGGGTAGCCTCTCATGGACATAGGCCTTGAGCGTAGGGAGTTTGGGGGTGGGGCTTTGGGGAAGAAATGGGAGAGGGGAATGGTGTCCACTCTGCCCTGCCCCATGTCCAGTTTTACTACCTTCATTATAGTAGGCAAAGTAAAATGCGGAGTCTTTCCTGTTTTGCGTCCAGGTGGGAAGGTACAATCGAACCATGTAAAGGTGATGTAGGCACACCAACACCCCACACCCCACAAGTGGCACATTAATGTCTAAGGTTCCCAGTGCTGTCAGTTGCCACTGCTCCTTAAAATGAGCAAGTGTTCTCTGGTTGTCATTAAGGGGTTTCAGAGGACCCACTTTCCTGCTGGGTCACAGCAGGAGGGGGCAGGGTCAGTGTTGGCAGGGAGGTGCTAAGTAAACCGGGTGTCAGGAGGAGGAGCATAGTAACACCCCTCGCTCCCCAACACCCCCCAGCTCCTCTCCCACCTCACCTCCACCTAGCCCAACACACCGTCCCATGCCCAGAGCCCTCTCATATCCCACCTGCGTCTCATTCCTCCACCTGCTCCATTCTTGTCTCTTATTATTTTTCTGTAAACCAAGATCTACGTGTAACATTAGTTTATGTCTCTTTTTAATCTTAAAAAAAATTGTTTATTTTTAGAGAGAGAGAAAACCAGAAGATTTCTCTGGAATAGTATGTGGTGGGGATCAAACTCAGGACCTCAAACATTTAAGTCTTGTGTCATCTTTCCAGCTGCCTAATTGTAGAACTTGTAAATTTACTTTTAAATATATATATATATATATATATTTTTTTTTTTTCATTTATTTATTTTAACAGAGCACAGCTAAGTTCCAGTTTATGGTGGTGCTGGGGATTGAACCTGGAACTTTGTTGCCTCATGAAGGAGGAATGTAGAACTTTTTGGGTTTCACTAATTGTTTCCTCACAGTATTTCTTGTCTTGATTTTTTTGTGGAATCTTGGGTTGTCGGAAAAGTCATAAATTTAAAAAATATATATTTTCCCATGCGAAAATACACCATGACTTCCAACAATCCAATAGAAGGTTAACCTAGAGGTATAACTATATTTAAGTTAAACCTTTTGGCAAGAACACCGTGTAGGAAGTGGTGTTAATGACTTCATATTGCCTTGTAGGAACTCTGTTTTATCTTGGAAGAATTGTTTATCTTTTGGGGGCTGGGCGGTGGTGCACCTGGTTAAGCACACATAATACTAAGTACAGGAACCTGAACAAGGAGCTTGGTTCGAGCCCCTGCTTGCCATCTGCAGTGGGCACATTTTTACAGGTAGTCAAGCAGGTCTGAAAGTATCTACCTTCTCTTTTCCTCTCTATCTTCCCATCCCTCTCAATTTCTCTCTGTCCTATCAAATAAAATGGAAAGAAAATAATGGCCACCAGGAGCTGTGGACCCATAGTGCCAGCACTGAGCCCCAGCAACTGGAGGCAAAAAAAAAAAGTTTATCTTTCTTTTCTTTTTGCCTTTTAATTTTTTTTGTTGCCACTGGGGTTATCATTGGGACTTGGTGCCTGAATGATGAATCCACCACTCCTGGCAGCCATTTTTTCCACTTTTTGTTTTTTCTTTATTTGACAGGACAGAGAGAAATTAAGAGAGGAGGAGGAGATAGAGAGGGAGAGACACTTGCAGTGCTTGCTTCACCACTCATGAAACTTCCCCTCTGCAGATGGAGAGTTGGGCTTGAACCCAGTTCTTTGCACATGATAACGTGTGTAGTTAACCAAGTGCACCACCACCTGCCCCCCATTCTTCATGTTTTTTTTTTTTTTTTGGCTTCCAGGGTTATCGCTGGGACTCGGTGCTTACACTACAATGGCTCCTACACTAAGATGGCTCCTGGCGGCCATCTTTTTTTTCTTCTTTCCCCTGTTGTTTCTGTTATTGTTGTTGGATAGGATAGAAAGAAATTGAGAGAGCAGGGGAAAACGGGGAAAGATAGACACCTGGGGGGTTGGGCAGTAGTGCAGTGGGTTACGTGCACGTGGTGTGAAGCACAAGGACCAGCTTAAGCATCCGTTTTTGAACCTCCGGCTCCCCACTTATAGGGGAGTCGCTTCACAGGCAGTAAAGCAGGTCTGCAGGTGTCTATCTCTTCCCCTCTCTGTCTTCCCCTCCTCTCTTCATTTCTCTCTGTCCTATCCAACAATGACGACATCAATAACAACAACAATAATAACTACAACAACAATAAAACAACAAGGGCAACAAAAGGGGAGAGGAAGCAAATTAAAAAAAAAAAAAAAGACCTGCAGACCTGCTTCACTGCTTGTGAAATGACTCCCCCTGCTGGTGGGGAGCTAGGGGCTCAAACTGTGATCCTTGTGCTGGTCCTTGTGCTTCGCACTGTGTGTAGCACTGAGTGTGCTACAACACGCCCCCCACCTTCCATGAGTCTTTATCTTTATAAAATAGAATAAGTTTAAAACATATTACACACATCTTAATTTTATTCTCTTATCACAGTTGTCCCGTCATCCTCCTGTTTCTCCTCCTCCTCCTCCTCCTCCCTGTCACCATCAGCCACAGCCTTAGTGCAATGGGCTGCCATTTCTTTATGTCACATAGACACAGAGACAGAGAATGAAAGAAGCCACAGCTCCAGAGCTTCTCCCAGTGCAGTGCGGGTTGGATTTGAACCTGGGTCACGTAGATGGTAAGACAGGTGTACTATCTAGGTAACTTTTCTTTGCTGGTCCTGATTATCTTGTTCCTAAAAGCTAGTTTGTGTAGTTTGCATCCACACTGAGATCTCTGAGTCCCTTCTCATCCCCACCCTTCCTTTCCCTTTGAGACTGATCTTCTCTCTGCAGCCTATGTTTTTGTTATGGATAACATCCTTTTGCTTTGAACTTTTAATATAAGCTGATATAAATATTTGTCAATGATGCAAGACCATCATGTGGGTGGAAATTTTAGGTGGGGAAACAGTATATCACTCAAGTGTGTATTAGTAAAAAGAACCAAAACAGTTCAGAACTGTGCAGAAATGTCATTGCACTTCTCCAGAGCCAAGCCCTTTCCCCCACCATGTACCCCAACTCTATAAGATGATGTGGATCTCCTTGGTGGGATGTGTAGTTTCCCAGTGAGTACCTCCTAGGGAGTCAGGTCACAGCCCCCCATTGACTTGAGCACTCCATCATAACAAGGCAGGGACAGGGCAGGTGGGGGGGGCTCACTCTTTGCAGACCACCCTCAGTTCTGACCAGCACAGGTAGTTCTCAGATTTTCCTTGGGCAAGTATTTCCCGTTTCCTGGAAGGGATTCTTGCTCATCTCAGTGTCACAAAGAACTTGTGACTAGCTCTGATTCATGGCATTTTCAGAAGACACAGGAGATGAGCATTCAGAGTCCTTGTCCCCTGTGAATTCATCTTTCAGCTCATATTTAATTCACAGTCATATCATATACAGATGCTTTCAGCAGAATGCAGGAAGATCCAGTTGATGCTCTGGGATTTCAAAGCCGGAAGTCTTATTGAATGGCATTCTCACTGGGGCATGAGTCCTGTGTCAGTGACATGTAATGACGATGAAACGACATTGCTGCACCCGGGGGTGTTAAGTGGGATTCTTGTTATCTACCTTATGAAGAAGCAACTTTTTTCCTGGTCTTTATGGCTCATCCCCTCCCCCTTCTAGATGTAGTGGAGGTTCAGAGATCGACATCTGAATTCTAAAATAACCCCTTCTCTGTCTTTTGCATATTTACGCAGGATCTTTTTGATACCAAGGGTTCCAGGTTCTAGGACTTCAAAGGTGACAAGGCATGGGAGCCACACACACACTGTCCAGAGGCCCCCCCCCCCCCATTTATACACACTCGCCTGCCCAGTGCTCAGGTTTAAGAGGTTTGGCCTTCAGTTCTGCTGGACATCTGACCCTTAAGAACAGTGGTTTTGAAATTGTCTTTTTTTTTTTTTTTACAGCAAATATTTTATTTATTTTGGATGGAGACAGAATTGAGAAGGAAGGGGAAGATAGGAAGACAGAGAGGCACCTGCAGCACTGCTTCACTGCTTGTAAAGTTTCCCCCCAGCAGGTAGGGACCCGTGACTTAAACCTGGGTCCTTGTGCATGGTAATGTGTGCACTATGCCAGATGTGCCACCACTTAGCCACTGAAACTGATTTTTAAAAAAATTATTCATTTATTAGAGGCAGAAATCAAGAAGGAAGGAGGATATAGAGAAGGGGGGGAAGGAGAGAGAGAGGGAGAAAGAGAGACTTGCAGCACTGCTTCACTGCTCATGAAGCTTTCCACCCTACAGGTGGGTGCCGGGGTCTTGAACCTGGATCCTTGTGCACAGTAGCATGGGTGCTCAACTTAGTGTGGCATCACTCAACCCCTGAAACTTATTTTTAAAAGCAAAGCTAATCTAAACATTTGTTCTTTTGAGGTTCTATTTGGATTTTTTATTTGAAAATATTTTATCAAAAAGATAGTACCTTTTTTTCCCCTACAAGCACTAAATTTAGTTTGTTTTCTTTGAGATGACATTCTACTGGAATTATTAGTGATCTTGATAGCTCCTTCAAAAATGTTAAGTTCTTGCACTTGGTTCTCTCTGTGGAGAAACCCATCTTGGAGATGAGGCTCTCTTCTTTGTTGGGTGTGGAGAAGATGCAGCTTTTTGCTTGGGTGTGTTCTGTGCTCCAGTGTCTGAGATGAGACCAGAGAATGAATGCTGGAGGGAGGGAAAGTCCCTTCTGTAGTCAGGGTTGCCATATGTCAGAAAGAAATGCAGCCCATGCAGGGAGCCTCTTCGTTAAGAAGCAGAGGCTCGGAGGTGACTGGAATTTTGTGAGGTTCTGGGCCACGGACTCTGTTACAGCTGACCTGCTGCCAGTATGCCTTAGTCCTGATAATCCCCTGAGGATATTCGCATGTGCTGGACCCTCTACCCCAGGGACTGGAAAGGAAATTAAAGTATTACAGTTTGCTGTTTCATGTTTATAATCCTGTCTACCCTTGGCCCTGGTCTGTGGCTGTTTCTCCCCTAGCTTGCCTTTAAGTAAGGGGGGTTGGGACAGTTCTGAAACACTTTGTGAAGAGGATGCTTGCTAAGCCCTCCTTCTTATGTAGGTGCAGAAGAGAACATGGAGGGCCTCTTGTAGCTTCTAGTGAACCTGGCACCACCCCCCCCCCATACAAACACCCAGCCCCCTAATCCCTGCTCTTCCTGCCTGCCCACCTCTGGACCCACACCAAATACTAGTCTGGGTTCCTTCAGACGGTGTGTTCTATTTCCCCACCCCCCTTTACACTAGTCAGCAGGTCTCCCTGAATCTGTAGATGGAAGTGCTCTTGTTGGGGCACAGAACCCCTACAGGCCCTGCTTTTCCTCTGTCCTCTGGGTTAGGCGGTGCCTGAACTGGTGGCATTGCCAGATACCTGCAATAGAGTTAAAGCTGGTGGTGGTTTTGGCCTCTGAGTGTTTTTTCCCAAAAAGAGCCTTGGGAATGTTGACTCACAGACTGAGGATAGTTTAATGGGCAAAGGGATTTGAGGAAGGGTCTCCCCAAGCACCCAGGAGCCAGACCCCAGGTGGGTTCATGCAGCTGCTGAAATAGGGGAGTGGTGGTGGTGAAAACCAGGTGCCCTCCCTGAGAGGTGGCTTTGCTGGACTTGGGGCCCAACGCATTGGCATGTGACACAGGAGCCCAGACCATAGGCAAGCCCCCTAGTTGCAGTAGTCTGAGAGCCATTGCTGTCTTCTCCCTCCGGAATGTGGGGCCATCTGTAGCAGAGATGCCCGAGCTGCGAAGGCTGTGAGTACTGTGTTCAGGGGATCATTGCCTTCTCCTTGGGGTGTTTCAGTGGTGATTCATTGCTATGTTCTAGCAAGACGGGGCCTTCTGTTGACCTGGTCCAGGCTCCGATGCACACTAAGCAGCTATCTATCAGTTCTTTGTGACTAGGGCTTCCTCCTTCCTCCTCTTCTTTTTTCCTTCTTTTTCTTTTTTTTCCTTTCTTGCCACATCTAGGGCAGACCGTCTCTTTTCCCTCTCATAGCCTTCTGGCTAATTTTCCACCCATTTTCTCTTGCTCCCCAAGTAACTGAGTTACCGTTAGCGCTGCTGTCAGTCTTCCTGACCACTCCCTCTGGGGAGGTCATTGGGTCCTCCAGCTAGCTCCCTTTCCAGATGTCTGCTCTCAGAATCTGCATGTGTCCCTGTGGTGTCCTCCCACTACAAGCTCCCAAAACTTTGCCTAGCCTAGCCCACAAGGGGGGTGGGAGTAGGCAGGAGAGAGCCATGCTTAGCATACACAGACTGGTGAGCTGCCTGCTTTCCAGGTTTTTCTACCACCAGGGGGCTATTTCTGTGGCTGGCTGGGAGCTCCCTCTGCCTTGGGACTGTTTTTATGAAGTCTGTGCTGTGGGTGACATATTGCTGGGTAATGAAGAGTGGAAGACAGATTAGTCGTGAGTGGATGACTCAGTCCCCTGATAACGCCACTCATTTACATGAGGACTGAGGACCGGCCCAGTGTTCCATCACATAGAAGAAACATCTAGCTAGCTCGAGACCAAGCCATTTATTAACTTGGAGGCATGCTGTTCCCATACAAATACTTAGCAGTGAGCTGCTTTTGTGACCTAAACTAGAGGGAGTGGAGGGCGAAGTGGAGCCCTCTGCTTTACTTGTTTTGCCATCGAAACGTGTGTGTGTGTGTGTGTGTGTGTGTGTGTGTGGAGTAGGTGGGCCAGATCTGGTCTGATCAGCTGGGTTCTGGCTGTAAGCATGCTTGTGTTTCCCACAAGGTCCCCGATCAGCCTGTTGCCATGGAGACTTCAGCTAACCAAACACGGTATTTTCCCTATCTCTAGACGTAATACACATCATATTCATACCACACACAAGCATATGGAAACACAAGCAAAAAAAAAAATCCTCTTCTACTGTAGAAAATCAGTTTGATAACCCCCTCTCCTGCTTCTAGAGTTGGCATTGTGTTCATGGTGGAAAATCTGAAAGGAGTAACACACATGAAGAGCTGGGCAGAATAAGCAGGCTGGGCTCAGGGCTGCAGCTTTGTGCTGTGTCCCTTTTCTCTCAGGTCATGTTTGCACACACCTCACACAGGGGTTGTATGTCTTTTTGGACCAGCAAGCTAGCTCAATGAGGAAGGCTCCTGTTTTGCCATGTGCATAGCCCAGGTTTGAGCCCATCCCCCACTACAGGAGGGGCAGCTTCAATGCTGTGGTCTCTGTCTCTGTATCTGAAAAGAAGTTGGTCTGGAGTGAAGTACTGGCAGAAACAACAGCAACAACAACAACAAAAGGAAAGGATGTCTGGTGGGTTTTCTCATTCTGTTTTTGTTTTAATGAGAGAGAGCAAAGAGAGAGACACCAGTGCACCATTCCACCTGTCTCTGTTCTTGGTGCTCTCTGGTGCCAGAGATGGAACCCAGGTCCTCACTGCATGCAAGGCATGCACTCCTTTATTAAGTCACACCCCTGACTCTGGAAAGTTCTATCAACCTATCATCTATCTATCATTATATATTTTTTAAATGCAATAAGTCCTGAGGAATGAACCCAGGACCTCACTTATCCATGATACCATTGTTCAGTAGCCTTCACTGGGCCAATTTTCTCATTCTTTTTATTTGACTGGGGTTGGGGGAGAGAATCAAAGAGGAGAAAGACACCACATCACTGCTCCACCATCCAAGGAGTCGCCCTCATGCTCTCCATGCTCCCATGTGCATGCTGGGGCTTGAACTCAGGCCCTTGTGCTTGGCAAGGCCCATGCTCTACCCACTGCTGTCATGGCCCTGACCGTTTACTTTTAAAGGCAGTCTGCTAGTCCACCACGGGACATACAATGCCATTTTACATATGTCCTTCAAGCTCTACCTTTAGACTTCATATAAATTGTATCATGTTTAGGCGTTACTTAGTATTGTCAGTTGATTTGAGTGGATGTGGAAGTATCTTCATTTTTTCTCTCCAACAAGTATTTTTGGCTTCATTTTTTTTTTTTTAAGGTAAGAGATTGACTAGTTATTGGAAATTTTAACAAAAATCTTCACCCCATAAACTGTTAGAAGAGGCAAAGTCACTCTTATAGGTGTGGGTACCCACATGCCCAAGAAGACACCAAGCATGGACCAGTCACCTCTCAAGCTGGCATGCTCACTTACTTACGTATTATGCTGGCTCATGGATATAAAACCCAGGCTCAAGGCCCACCACAGTGAAAAAAGCTTTGCTTCTATGCCCTTCCTTCCTTCCTTCCTTCCTTCCTTCCTTCCTTCCTTCCTTCCTTCCTTCCTTCCTTCCTTCCTTTCTGCCTCTGGGGTTAACTCTGGGGCTTGGTGCTGGCACTACAAATCCACAGCCTTTTTTTTTTTTTTTTTCTGGTTTTATTGGATAGGACAGAGAGAAATTGAGAGGGGAGTGGAGGGGAGATAGAGAGGGAGAGAGAAAGCCTGCACGGGTCCTTGTGCTTCGTACTGTGTGTGCTTAACCGGGTATATCAGTGCCCAAACCCCTTGTCTTTGTCTTTTTTAAAAAATTTTTTATTTATAAAATGGAAACACTGACAAGACCATAGGATAAGAGGGGTACAATTCCACACAATTCCCACCACCAGAATTCCATATCCCATCCCCTCCCCTGATAGTTTTCCTATTCTTTATCCCTCTGGGAGTGTGGACCCAGGGTTATTACGGGGTACAGAAGGTGGAAGTTCTGGCTTCTGTAATTGCATCCCCGCTGAACATGGGTATTGATAGGTCATTCCCAGCCTGATTCTTTCCCTAGTGAGGTAGAGCTCTGGGGAAGCAGGGCTCCAGGACACATTGGTGGGGTCATCTGCCCAGGGAGGTCCGGCTAGCATCATGGTAGCATCTGGTGGCTGGAAAAAGAGTTAACATAAAGGTGAACAAATTGTTGACTAATCATGAACCTAAAGGCTGGAATATTGCAGAGGAAGATTTGGGGTCTCTGTTTTGGAAAAAGCTAGTAGGTCTATTTTAGGTATATCTCATAGGACCCATGACTTTACTAGTTTTTGCCTAAGCTTAACATCTGATATGCAGGTGAACCCAAGTTATTGTCTGGGGAGATGATGTCATGGCTGGGAAAAGGACCAGAAAGCTGGATCAGGGAAGAGAGTAGCTCCCAGATATGGGAAAGGTGTATAAATATTGTTGACTGTAAGCCCCATCGATTTGATCTGGGGCCCATATTCAGCATAGAAGCCTATGTAACCTCTGCGTCCCTGTAGATCCGAGCTCACATTCTGTGGTCATGAGTAGGAATGTTACAGGTTGCACCAATTTCAGGACCCATCTTCCTCAGGTGGTAGGTAGGATATGTTATCCAACCTCCCTTCGGAAGATGGAACAGTCTCTACTATTGTTGATCCACATTGAGGGCTAGGTCCTGTGGTGGCCCACAGTGGGGTCCCTTATGTTGTTCCTGATGGAGATGACCAGTGACAAAGAAGAGAGGGATCTATTTGAGGTCTAGGCCCATCATGTCTGTTTGGGAATCCCAGGACTCCCTGTCTAGGACCCCAACTGATGGGTTGGCCTAATGACTAAGGAGGCATCATTAAAGTATGCTAGTTTCTTGCCCTTATTCAGCTTTTGTAGTCCTTACTTTGATAAGGTTAGCTTTGGTGTAAGTGAGGGAAGTGTAATAGGAAGTAGGTGAGGAGGGTATCTAGGTCTCAGTAGAAACTATTTCATTAGGTACTTTATGGTGTCTTTTTAGGTCTTTCTACTTGCTTGCTTCATTTATTGACTCACTGCAAACTACTGTGCACAATTGCTTTCAGATATATATTTTTGCCCTAGATTACATGTGTACATATGCCCTATCTCATGGGACCTATCTAGGTTCTGGGGCTTTGTTAGGAAGTGAACCACCTGAAATGGAATTACAGAGTCCTGTGAGAAAGGAAAGGTCTCACCCGTGTAATGAGACTGAAGGGTGATATTCCATGCCTGACATCTCTGGACATAGTCTGAAGTGAAGCATACCGAGGTGGTATTCATTGCACTATCGTTGTCTCTTTCTCTAAAAATGTCAACCTGGAGTGGTAAAGCCCCAGTGATGTCAAGGAAGGAAGAATAGAAGGAAGGAAGGAAGGAAGGGAGGAAGGAAGGAAAGAAGAAAGAAAGAGAGAAGGAAAAAGTGGAGAAATGGCTCAGTTGCTAGAACATTGAACTTTCAGACCTGAGGTTCCCAGTTTCATACCTGGCACTGCATATACTGGAGTGTTGCTGACTACATAGTCTCTCTTTTTCTCTCATTCTCTGTGCCTCATGTCAACTCTCTTCCACACTCCTATGGAATAAATTAAAACCTTAAAACAAACAGCAACAAAAACCAATGTAAAACCTATCTTTTCTCATTTTACTAGGTTCTTTTCTAGGAATCAAGGTAAATTTTAAAGCAGTGGAAAAGAAACAAAATTTGCCCTCTAGAAGAACAGAAAAGAAAAGAAAAAAGAAAAGAAAAGAAACAAGAGTGCTTAAATATAAATTAGGCTTCAGGTTCAAGGCACAGAACCAAGCTCAGGAGTTCATCTCCAATTCTCATTGAACTGAACAAAGGCAGATACAAATAAGGACCAGCCCTGGCAGAGACAGCTGCTGCTGGGGATGAAGCTCCTGGTTTGGATCACAGGTTTTGGCTGCAAATATTCCATTTGATGTGCTTCTTGCGATTTCATTGTGCCTTCTTTCTGGCAGGCTTTGGGATAGCTCTTCCAGACTCGGCCCCCTCCCCTCCCTGTGTACTTCTGTGTTTTTTGAGTGTTCTGGTTCTTGTCTGTCTTCATAAATTATGCATTGGTGTTGCTTCGGCTCTGCTCAGAGGTTCTGCTTGATGCTCTGCCGGGAATTGGGTGGTGTGGCCTCAGACAAACAGGCAACCCTGCCAGTGTTACGGCCTCAGTGGGAAGGCTGCCTTGCCCCCCATTTGTTTCCGCTGTGCTCTGTGTTTTAGAATAAAGCAATGAGTCACACAGAAGAGAGCGAAGACAGCGACGGGCTGGCTTAAGAGTGCCACTTCTTCCACATGCCAGCGTAGCTGTCTCTGCCCGTCAGCCATGAAGTCACAGCCCAGTGTGGTCAAGTGGGATCTCTTACATAACATATGACTTGTTACAGCCACTAAATGGGAAGAAGCCCAGAGAGGATTCTCCTGCATTCCTTGATGCGTGGCAGGCACTCGTGTGCTCTGAGTCAGCGAAGAAGGCGTCCAGGGCCCCTCACACAGGGCAGTGGCTGCATGCAGAGCCCTTATCTGCAGTCTTGGACTCCAGAATGTTCCAGCTTCAGCACTGTCTTCACAGCTCAGTTGGTGGCAAAACGGCAGGGCCTACTGTGAGCCTGTTGATAGTCTTCACATATTTGTCCCATGGAACATGAATATCAGTACATTTCATCCTGGGTACTGAGAGCTGTAGGAAAGATGTTACTACTTCCCTCTGGGGCCTGTGTGTGGGGAAACAAGTGCCATATTAGCTCTCCACAAATCTGGAAGATTCTGAGTTTCAAAAAACACTCCAGGCAGCAGAGGATTGCCTGGGAAGCTATCTGCTATCCCCATTGCTGTACTAAGGCCCATCTCCCACCTCCAAGCATCCCAGGTGATGTCAAGATCTTAGGCCCCTAATGCAGCAAGGGCCATGGCCACAGCCACAGCTATGGCTAGAGGGAGCCTTACTCTCAGCCCTCACTCTATGGGCCTGGGGACTGCTTGGGAGAGATCAGAATGAACTGACACACCCAGGGTCAGGCAGTTTTAGTGATCCCTTAGTGCATTACATTCCTCACAATGATGCTCTTTTCTGATTCTAAACTGACCTCTAGGGATACAGCTGTGTCATCTTTAATTATGTTGCTTCCGATGAGAAACGGTTCAAAGTCCAGAAATGGCTCTTTTATGTACTCTTGTGCAATTCTTGGTACATTCTGTTTGATAGCCCATACACACTCTTAATGCTATGATTGTGTTATTAAAAGGCATTAATCTAGAATTTGGGGGGTAAGGTTACCATAGAAATGAAAAATAAAATACCAGAAAGACACTTCAGGGCATAGCTGCGAATTAGAGCTGACCACATTTGAAATCAGGCCAATACTACTGAAATTTGCAGGGAACTCAGGTCACATTTGACTGGCTTGAAGATTTTTACTGGTTGATTTTTACTGGCTTGAAGATTTTTACTGCCTAGTTGTGGTGTTAAATGGGTAAGTAAGGGGGCCAGGCAGCAGCAGCACACCTGGTTGAGTACGTGGTTGAGGGTTCAAATCCCTGGTCCCTACCTGCAGGGGCTGGGGTCTTGGGGTGGGGGGAGGAGCTTCACAAGTGGCGAAACAGTGCTGCAGGTATCTTTGTCTCTCCCTCTCTATCTTCCTCTCCCCCTTTCAATTTCTCTTTATCCCAGGAAATGACACTAGAAAGAAAGGCCAGATGTTTTTCTAGTTGATGCATTAGTCTAGTATATTGTTGAGACTGTGTCTCTGAGGACTAGGCATGTGCTGTATAAGCACGGATGAGATGAATGATTTATGTCTGCCTGTAGACTGTGGCCACTCCACACTTTCCCCTGAGGACCATGCTCACCTGCTGTCACCTTTAAAGCCACCACAGAGGAGTCACTGCTCTGGGCTGCCTTGCTGGCTTGCTGATGTGGGTGGCACCAGTGACAAGTGCGGGGTGAGGTCCTCTCCCTGTCTCCAGGGACCAAGGAGTGAGTATCGTGCCTCTCTGTTAGTATTTCTGTCTACAGGGCTTGAAGAGCTTCCGAGATAATACTTTGCTAATTAAATCAGAACTTATTTATTTTGGGGAGGATTGTTTACTGTAGGTTATTAACTACAGTTGTCGAGGAGGAGGCAAGGTAATTTGTTCACTGTGGCAGCTGAGGTAGAAGGGCTGGGCTTATGATGGGGTGGGTGGGAGCAGTGGGCACACAGTGTTGTGGTTTTGAAGGCCTAGCACAGACCGACACCCCATCTGTTAGCCAGGTCATGCTCACCTTGAGGGTCTGGCCCATGGGAGGGTGGACACCCAAGGCTTTGCAGGAGGGGACATGGGTGCAACAGTAGCCTTTCCCAGATTACCCAATCTAGCTGGTCTTTGGGGACACCCCCCAAAACTGGCAGAGGGAACCCTGAGGTCTTGTCCCAGGTACCCCAGTTCTGGAAAAGGCTAGACTGTGCCTCTTGAAGCTTGGATAGGTACAGGGCAACTTACACAGAAACCCTGAGATTATCAGCACCATGTGTTTCCCCTCCTGAGATGGCTGGCTTTGTTCAGTAGCAAGAGGAGTGGCTTGTGAAACAGCAGTGAGCAGATGTGTTTCCTGCACAGCTTGGAGCAAGGGGCTGGGGGGTGAGTGCAGTAGGGCAGGGTTCTGGGGTCACACAATTGGCACAGGCCTGGCTTTGCCTGGGGGCTTACAGGGGTAGAGAAGTGGGGAGGGGTGTTCAGACCTCTGGAAGATGGAGCAGTGAGCCCAAGTTAGAGCCCATCTCCAGTTCCTGCCCCCACAGAAGAGATACACCCCCTTTCTATAAGGCTTTTAATTTCTTTGCAGTTGGGTGAATCTCAGCATCTGAGAGACACACTTGGCACCTACGGGTTCATACCTGTTTGGTGCCTGGGTCGGTGGGTGAGGGGGGCTCTAGGTCTCTCACTTCATTGGCAGGTGGGGCCAGTACGTCACCCAGGAACATGTGTGGAGGCAGAAGTGTCTGCCAGGCTTGGGGATATCTAGAAGCAGAGTGAATCAGGTCCAGGCACCCTGCTGGGGTAATAATCCAGCAAATGATGTGGCCCCATTCGTTAATAAGAAAGAGTGAGTGAAACTCTATCAGAACCGATTCCCATTGCTGGTAAATGAATGGTGTCTGTGTGAACATGCCCAGACAAGCCACAGAGGACAAAAGCTACCGCCAGTGAATACACTTTTGGAAAACAAAAAAAATCCAGGCTTTCTCTCACGGAATGATGAGCTATTTTAAATAACAAGCATGGTGATGTGTCGGCCAGAGTGAACATTCGTTTCATTTTTGCGAAGGCATTTGGCAGAATGTATTAAATGCCTTCTAATGTTTCTATCTTTTGATCAGATCATTCTATTTCTGGAGATGTATCCCTGGGAAGCCTCTCCTGCCAGCCCCTCCTGCTCCCCTGCCCCCCTTTGGAACTCTTCAGAGAAGAAAGTTATTAGCAGAGGGTGGGGTTGGGGGGAGGACTGGCTTTGTGCTGGGAACATAGAACGTGGCTGGGAATACGCACCAGCCAGCATCAATGACATCTTTACTTTCTTTGTGTATTTCTAGATGAAGACGGTCAGTGTTGCCTTAGTCTTGTGCCTGAATGTTGGTGTGGACCCTCCAGATGTGGTGAAGACCACCCCTTGTGCACGTTTAGAATGCTGGATTGGTAAGCATGCCCCTCCCCTCTCCTGCCCCTCGCCAAGGTCACTAGGCTTCTGACATGGCAGGTCTGCCCTCTGCTGTCCTCGGCCACTGGTGCCCTGGCACTGGTTGGTGAAAATCTGAGAGTTTTCATGTGGCACCTTAGAGCCTTTAAGTCATTTTAAATGCACTCACCTGTAATTCATAGTAGAGAATGCTTTGAGGAAAATGAATAAAAGTGATTATTAGATAGTATCATTTTCTCCTGTATCTGGCACACAATTGTTGCCATACACCCTCAGAAAACATGGAATGACATGGAATGACTGATATCTGCCTGTGGGTGCCTCATTTTGGAGCAGGGAACCCTAGTTGTTTTGAGGAAAGTGAGCCTCGTCCTTTGTCATCTTCATACATTGATAGAGATGGTGAGAGAGTCTGAAACCTGCACTTGTTTCTGACCTGGGAGAAAAGATTAGGCTGGCACTGTGAAAGATGATGCGAGTCAGTGTTTCTCTCCTCTCTCTCTTAGATGCATTTATAGGTTCACTTCTATTTTTAGTTTGCTGAGAGTTTTTTTTGTCAAGAATCAATGTTGTCCCTTCCAAAATGCTTTCTCAACATCTCTTGAGACAATCACCTGGCTTCTCCTTTGCAGGCTGTTGATGTGGTGAATTAGATTGATTGCATTTTGTTTGTTGAGCCAACCTTGAATTCCTGGAACAAGTTCACTTGGCTTCAGCTCTTTCATGTTTTGCTGTATCTGATTACTAATGTTTTGTGAAGGACTTTTACATTTAAGTTTATGAGGGTCTGTAGTTTTCTTTTCTCCCAACTTACGTGTTTTGGGTTTTCTTACCAAGATCAAGGCTGACCTCATTAAATGGAGATGTGACCCTACCCTTTCTGTTCTAGAGAGTGAAGTAAATGGGATTTACATGCAGAGATAGCATGGCCTGTTTTGCCAGTAGTGTGAGGCTGGGTAGTGGTCACTTAGCTGAAAGTAGGATTGACTAGGACAGTGCATTGCTTTATCATGTGCTCCATCCAGGTTTGAACCCAGAGCACACTGCACTGAAGGCACTGTGATGTTGTGATTTCCTCCACTCTTCTTCCACTCTGTCTGTATCTGAAAAACAGTGGCTGAGAGTGAATTTATAGTTGCTCTGATAAACTCACTGCAGCCGAGGCTTCAAGTCTTAGTGTGACTATTCAGCCCTCATCCAGCCAGGGTTCTTCAGAGAAACAGTACGTGTGATCAGACACATAAATTCACATCTGTATAAGTGCAGGTGTGTGTATGTGTAACAAGGTTTATTTCAAGAGCTGGCTCTCCTGTGATTTTTACGATTTTGCAGCCCTGAGATGGAAGTTTTGCTTCTCAAGAAACACTCCATTTTGCTCTTCAGCTGATTGGATGAGCCTTTCTCACCACTCCCACATCTGTCAGATTGGTGTTGGTGCAACTAGCTGGTGGTGTGGCCTCACCTGGCCAGCACAAACAGCCCCAGCTCAGCCTGCCCTTGCTGCCCTATTAGAGCAGGTGCAGCCTTGCCCAGGGCTCCTGTGCCTGCACACTGGTGTCACCCAGGGCTGGTGGGAGGCAGTTGCAGAGCACTCTGTAGACCTGAGGATGTCACTCCTCAGCAGGGCATGTCCTGCCCCCAGGGCTGTAGGCTTATGCTCTGGAGGTGGTTGAACCCCTCCCTTCCACCTAGTGGGGGTATGTGCCAGGCTGTGCAGGTTCTCCTCACTCTGGGACCCTGGCCCTGCCCATCCTACCTGCTGGCCTGCCCTGGGGCCCTGAGGGTGACCCCGTTTCTTAAGTCTCTTCCCACCTCTGCTTTCCAGCATGAAAGTCACCTGGAGGGAGCTTCCTTCTGGAACTCTGTTCACCCAGCTGCCCAGTGGTCTCTACTCCGACAGGCTGGGACAAAGGCCCAGATGCTGTTCTTCTGCTTTCTGCTGTTGATGGGAGAGGAGCCAGCTCATCCCATCTCAACCCTGAGCAGACCCAGAGACTCCTTGTGTTTAATGAAAATAGCAAAGATGACAAATGATGCTAATCCAAACAGGAAAAAAATCCCCACTTTACTGGTCTTCCCTGCATGAAGGTGTCTTAGAATGATGGTCTTTACCTCAGTCACACCTCCTCCTCCCAGGCCCTTTGGTCATTCTCCAACAGTGAGTGGAGCCTTTTCTGTGACCAGTTGTTTACTTACTTACTTATTTACTTTTTTTTTCTTTGTCCCACCAGTGTTATTACTGAGGCTTATTGCCAGTACTATGAATCCACTGCTCCTAGCAGCCTCTCACCCCCTTTTTGCCCCCCCTCCATATTTATTAGATAGAACAGAGAGAAGTTGAGAGAAAAGGGGAGAGAAAGATAAACACCTGCCAACCTGCTTCACCACTTGTGACGTGTCCCCTCTGCAGGTAGGGAGTGGGAGTTCGAACCTGGGTCCTTGCCCTTGCTAATATGTGTGCTTAAACATGTATGCTACCACCTGGTCTTCCTCTGACATCAGTCATTTTATTTTATTAGTGATTTAATATTAATTTATAAAATTACAAGATAATAGGGTACAATTCCACATCATTCCCACCACCAGAACTCTGTCCCTAGCCTCCTCCAGTGGAAACTGCAGTGGTTCTCTCTCCCCATGTGTGACCTGTTTGTCTAGACACACTCTTGGCCCTCTGCTCTTTCCCATGATTGGGCTGGTGAAATTGACTTCTTATTATCCACCACTGGCCGTTTCCACCTCCTTTATCCTTTATCAAAGCTGAGTTTAATTTCTCCTTTTTTTTAACTACTTGTGGGCTAGAATGTTCAAACCAAGGGTTTCCACCTGGATCCCAGTGTGAGCTGCAGGGGCATGGGGGCTTTCAGGCAGGGAAGATGTCAGCCCAGCTCTGCCCCATCCTGGCCAGGTCTTTGGCTCTTGCTTGATTTTATAGGAATCCTCCACCACATACCACCTGCAATATACAGGAAAGCAAAAGAAGTCTCCTACACCACTTGCACAGCCTCTTTGATTAGCAGATATGGAAAGTATTCCTTATTCCTTCTTACCATGCAAGGTTCAGCAAATGAGTAGCTTTACATTTTTTTTTCTTGCAATTTAGGAGTGAGATTTTATATATATACATCCAACTGGGTTTGGTCCTGGGGTCTGACACACATGCCACCAAGCATTACTAAGACAGTTGTGCAGAAGCAGTGCATGACAGGCCTGCAGGAGAGTTCTGTGTTGGAAGGTGGGGTTCAGGGGGAGGTGCCTAGGAGCTGGTAGCCCCTCACACCAGCTAAGAGCAATGGTTTGCGATGACTGGGGGCGGGGGCAGACATTGGTGGGTTGAGGTGCTCAAGAGTCCTCTAACCTAGAGGAAATTTGGGGAGGTGCTTTGATTTTCACTTATTCCTCAGGGGAAACACTTCCCTCCACACATGCAACATTGAGAGATCCTATGCAGAAGAGCTAAACATAGGGTTGACCTCAGCACAGTCCCCATGGCTGGGTCTCTCAGCAGTCCGGGGTCAACAGGCAGGCAAATGGGTATGCTCAGTTACATGGAGCCTTAGATGGCAAGGATGCTATTGTATGTGGGGGCTGTTACCTCCTGGAGATGAGGCAAGCACTGGGTATTGAGTCAGAAGGTGTGTGTGGAGAGGCAGGAAAGAGCAGGGGATGTGGTGGGCTTTGCAGAAGTAGGGTAACAACAGGGACCAGGGGATGGAGCTAGTGTGGGAGTGGCCTCTCGGGACAGTTGTGGCTCCTGGGGGTGGGGGTGGGGTGCCTCTTGGCCACAGCCATTGTGTCTGGCACCTTTGAACTGCAGCTAGAGCTGGAACCATGTTCTACTGGCCACTCACAATATCTCCATTCTCCCCAAAGACAGAGGGCTCAAGGCACCCTCTACCCCCAAACACACACACACACGCACCCCTTCTCAACACGGCACCCCTCAACACTAACCCCTAAGCCCCAGCCTTTGTCTAGCACAGAGCAGAGAGCACAGGGTGGGCTTCGTTTACAGCTCTGTGGGGCTGGGACCCAGTGGGTGGGGTGGAGCCAGCCTTGTGTGGGGCAATGACTGATGCCCTGGGACCCACAGGCACTGTGAGTGACCCTGGTCCCAGCCACGAGCTAGGTGCCTCTGCCATAGCCCCTACTCGAGTCCGGTAACACAAAATGCCTCAGTGATAATTGTCAGATATATGCTGATGAATTATGGCCAGTGTAGCACAGGGCTAGTAGAAACCATTTCTAATTTCAAAGTGTCCCTTTTGTCCTCATGTTTTTTTCTCAGTCAAAAATGAGTCACTCGGGGCCAGGCGGTGGTACACCTGGTTAAGTACACACATTACAGTGCACAAGGTCCCAGGTTCAAGCCCCTGGTCCCCACCTATAGGGGGAAAGCTTCACAAATGGTGAAGCAGGGCTGCAGGTATTGCTGTCTCTCTCCCTTTCTATCTCCCCCAGTCTTCTCAATTTCTCTCTGTCTCTATCCAATAATAAATAGATAAATAAATATATTTTTAAAAAAATGAGTCACTCAAGGTTACGCAGCTAATGAGGGCCAAAGCCCCTGAAAGCCACACAGAGGCATTTGCACTTGACCTGTAGGCTGCACAGGAAGTTGGTGAGCTAATGTTTATGGAGGCCGCCAGGCGCGCCGGCAGAGGGACCACGTGTAGCCTACCTGGCCCGTAGATTACATGTGTACAGAGAGCCTTGCTGCAGTGTGTGGCTTGGTAAGTTTCCCCAAAACGAACATATCAGACCCCAATGAAGACATGACACAACCAGTCTGGGGCCCAGGAGGCATCCTAGGAGCTCTTTCTGTGCTCAGTGTGTGTTGAGCCTCCAGGAGCCTAGGTCATCAGAGCCCTATCCCCCTGGTTCAGTCCTGATGCTCCAGGAATACCATCAGGAGGGGTTGCCAGCATTGCTGGCTCTTGGTGCTCCTTTGAGAGGAACTTGGGGCTGGCTGACATGTGGTGCAAAGTCCTGGTAAGGCAGGAGGACTAGAACACAGTTACAGACTAAGCTGGTGGGGCAGCAAAGTACCTCCACCCACCCCACCCCCAGAGGTCACCTTTGCCACCCAGGGCCCCGTCACCCTCTCTTTACTGCTCAGCTTCCTTTGCTGTGTGAGGAGGTCGGGGGACAGACTGCATTTCCTTGTAAAGTCTTATGTGTTGGGAATACAGTGGTTATGGGGGCAAACTTGCAAGTTAATGGGAAGCTAAACTTCATTATTTATTTATTTATATATTTTTTATTTTGGATAGAGATAGAGAAATTGAGAAGGAGGAGGGAGAGACAGCCGGTGACAGACCTGCAGCCTTGCTTCACTGCTTGTGAGGCCCCTGCCACAGGTAGGGACCCAGGGCTCGAACCCAGGTCCTTGTGCTCTGTAATATGTGTGTTCCACTAGATGAGCCACCACACCTACTGCCCCCAGAAGCTAAACTTTTACACAAATACCAGTTACTGTGTGCTTTTCCTACCCTGAACCCACACCCCTGCCTTCTCCAGTCATTAACTAGAAGCCTGCACAGGCCTGGCAATATGTCTATGCTTTGTCAGGACAGACTGCAGTGTAATTTCTGCTCTATCCACTTCACCCCACACTGGAGTGATGGCACTGTCAGCAGGAGCCATCCAGGAGCTGAATTATGGTTTATTGAAAGAATTTCTCAGAACAAATGCAGTGTAGACAGGTCCTTGGGTCTGTGCATTCTCTCCCTCCCCCATGTTCTTGAAGGAACCAAGCCCCTCAAATGATGCAGACCCCCTCCCCCGTCCCCCACACCATCCCCAAGAGACAGAGGCCCCCTGGATTGGTCACAGCTGATAGGTGGCCCAGTTGCCACCTGTTTGTCCCGCTGGGTGGGTGCCCAAGTCAGATCAAGGAAAGCTGCCCCTACTGCTGCCACCACTAATCGGGGCTTGTGCTGGGAGTGGAGCCAGGCTTACTTTTTTTTGTTTGTTTTGTTTTTCCTCTTCAGATCCCAGTTCCATCCTGTCTCTCTCTGGTCCCATAATTAGATTATGGCAGAGAGGATTGGAGCCATTATTCTTGTGAGGCCTCCCCATTCTGTTTCTCCCAGAGCAGAGAGGAATGAGTATTAAGGTCTCATTTCTCAACTCCAGTGCTGAGCTCACAGGCTGTGCTGAGTGCTGGGCCGTGGGCTGCACTTGCCTGTCTGGTGAGCTTGGAGCTGGCCCAAGGATCAGCAGGTGTGGGGGCCAGTCAGCAAGCTTCCCCTGCTCTGGCACCTCAGCTCCACCCGAAGGAGCCATAGCAAGCCAGAACTTTCCAGAAGGCCCAAGGACATCATGTAGACCTCTGTGGAGCACGAGCCCCTTGCTCTGCTACACAGCCAGGGGGCTTCTCAGATGGCCCATTGCTTGTCGCATTGAATGTCACAGTCAAGGGTGACCATGATTCTCGAGGCCAGGACCCCTCTCTCATGTTGCAGAGGTGTAGGTGGTGGGCTTTCCTCACCAGTGTGAGCTGAAGCCACCCTCAGTGATGGGTGCATTAGTGATGTGTGCCAAGGAGATCCTGGCCTTAGTACGGTTGAGAGAATGTCTACTAGTGCTCCTCTGCTCAGTCTTTTCAAAAGACTCATTGACAGAGTAAATATGTCTACATATCTTACCTTTGAAACCATGAATAGAGAAAGATTTAAAATTTTTTCACTTAAAATATTTAAAATGTAAAAATAACACTTTTTCATCTTAGTTTTGAATATAAATGCTGGTCAACACACCACTGCTATTGTAGTTACTTGTTCTAGAAGCCTCTCAAAACAGGCATACATGTATGTTTGTGGAAGAACTTAAGGGAGAGATGACAGTTCATTAGGATGCATCACCCTGGGACTAGAAGAGTGCACCTTACCTTGCACAAAACTCTGAGCTCGTGGCGCTTGAAGAAATCATGCTAAGTGAAATAAATCAGAAATAGAAGTATGAATATGGGATGATCTCATTCACATGCAGAAGCTGAAAAACAGTATCAGGAAAAAAAAAAAAAACACTAAGCAGAACTTGGACTGGAGTTGGTGTTTTGCACCAAAGTAAAAGATGGGGTGGGTGGAGGGGATGAACAGGATGGCAGAGGAGACCTAGTGGGGGTTGTATTGTTGTGTGGAAAAATGAGAAATGTTATGCATGTACAAACTATTGTATTTACTGTCAGCTGTAAAACATTAATCCCCCAAATAAAAAAAAAGATTCTGGGCTTGAACCCCCATACCACAGGATAGCACCACAGAACCAGGAGAAGCTCCAGGAATGGTGGAGCCATGCTCCAGAAACTCTCTCCATTTGCCTGTCTCTAAAATGAAGAAATGATGAACAGTTACAGAAATATCACATTTGTCTCTGTCCTGCTTCTCGCCAAGGAAAGTGAGCTCAAGTGGGACAAGGGTGCTGGACTCGATCTGAAAGCAGCTCCTCATTTGATAGAAGCATAGTCCACAGCTTTCATGGCCATCAGGCTCTGATGGGGAGGGCTAGGCAGTGAAAGTGCATGTAAAGAAGCTTCTCTCTCTCTCTCTTTACCTCCTCAGACCCTCTGTCCATGGGCCCTCAGAAAGCTCTGGAAACCATTGGTGCCAATCTGCAGAAGCAGTACGAGAACTGGCAGCCCAGGGTAAGTGACCTTAGCTTGCATTCTTCCTTTCTTACAGGGAAACCTCAGCACCGTGATGTTAGTAGCCTTTAAGTCCACAGGAGACCTTGTCCCAGCTGCACAAGGTGGTCACTCAGGTGGTTGTGGGGTCCCTGATGTGTGCTTGCACCCCAGTGTCTAGGACTTGGCTGCTCTATCCTTCCATGTAGACGACTCATGCACTGCCCCAAGCCATGAACTCTTGTCTCATATTCCCTTTGCCTAAGTGTTCCTCTAAATTTTTGAAGAAAAAAGAAGTTTATGCTATGTCTAAATAATGGTTTTTATTTGGTGTAAGAGATGTGTTTTCAGTGACTTTTATGTAACTTCAACTAGTTAGAGCTTTTTCTTCCCTCTTCAGTTTTCAAACAGTTGAAGGAAAAAAAACACACTCATACACACTCACACATATACACAAACCCACACTTGACATTCAAATGATGACACCTCTTAGAGGCTTTCTCTTTGATTCAAAAAGGAAGATTCTTTTTAGGGAGTCAGCTTCCAATTACTATGTCTTTTGTTGCTAATACCTTACACATTTTCTTTTTCTTAAAGAAAAGTGGCATGGAATAGGATAACTGTGTCAAATCGCCTTGAAGATCTTTAGTTGTTTGTAACTCCCCCCACCCCAAAGACCTACTTCCTTTGGCCTTTCTCATTAACAGGTTTGAGGATTGAATCATTTGAGTAGACAAGAGATTCTGGGTGTGTGTGTAGAGGTGTCTTCCGATCCTGCTTTGTGTGAGGGCCAGACAGGGAGGCTGGCAGGTGGCCTGGCTCTCCCTTGTGCCTCAGGCTCCTGTCCCTTTCTGGGCAGGTGCCTTGTGAAAGCAGATGGCATAGGGACCCTGTGAACGCCAGCTTGCCTGGGGCTTTTATCTTTGTATCATGTAGACATGTGACCTGGAACCTAGAAATTCTTTGTGCCTTTATTAAGTTCCCAGAGAGGGGATGAACCCCAGCTGTTGGGTTCCTGTTGCTCGTGTCCTCGAGTGATTATTGCTTTTTGCCCTGGGCAGAGTGTTGGGAAATAGCTGTGTGTTTGGGACATTTCTCTGTGCTTCGAATCTCTACTTGTCAAGTCTAGAACCATGAGCTTTTAGTTTTTTGCAAGGAAGGTTCTGAGCAGCCATTTTCATCTGCACTGGAAAGCACTTTCTTGAGAGTATGCCATGTCTGGACTTGGAGAAGGACTGGAGAGATGTTGTGAAGATGTTGCAGGTCCTCAGGATCCCTACAAGGCCAAAGTCAAGGAATGTGGCGCTGATAGAAGTCCCAGTCTCACAATGTGTGCGTGGCAGCAGGCAGGCAGGCGTGCCATCTAAGTCATGGCAGCACCAATGCCTGGGGGAAGAGCCAGCCCCACCTAATTGAAAACACCTGCCTTTCTGACAGCACTGCTTCTGAAACTCTCTTGGGCTTGACTTCCCGATTTGACTCTGCACTGGGTGTGTTTGTTGAAGGAGGCACATAGCCAGATAAAGTCTGCTCTGTTAGTTGTGTTCTTCAGAGAACCAGTTTCTGCTGTTGTACTGACTTGCTTTAGAGAATGATTATACAAAAGACGATGCAGCCATGGAGTACACATTTAATATTGCAAGCTATTATATGTTATTCTGTTGGTGTTATTTGTTCTTTGAGTACTTAGAGTTGATTCACAGCTAGCTTTATTTATGCATTTAGTTTTATATATTTTATTTGCCACCAGGGTTGTGGCTGGGACTTGGTGCCAGTGACTCCACTGAACCTAGTGGTTTTTTTGTTCTTTTTTGATGGGGGTGGGGTAGGGAAAGAGATACCTGCAGCACAGTTCCACTGCCCATGAAGTTTCCCCATTGCAGGTGGGGACTGGGGGCTTGAACATAGGTCCTTGCACATAGCAATGTGTACACTCCACCAGCTGCACCATCACCAGGCCCCTCCTGGTACTTGTTTAAGTTGGCAGGTATTGGCTACTTCCTGCTAGCAGAGAGAATTGGGGTCTTTTAAAGTAGGATATGTTATGGTTTTAAATCTATGGTTCTAACCGTAGATCTCTTCTCTGACATCTGGAGGTGGCATTGCCTTACCTAGATGGGCAGGACTGATAGAGTGGAACAGATATGCCTGAGTTAGAGTCACAGATCCACTGAATGGGTGGTCATCAATATGAGAGTGTGCTCAAGTCAGTGGGACTCCCAGCACAGGTTGCAAAATAGTGTCCTAGAGAGAGATGGTTCATAGGGCCAGGGAGGGCAGGCAAGTGTTTTCATAAGGCAGACACTCAGGAGAGGGGGTCGGTGCCACACATTCCATCTGTTCTTACATGGCAGCTGTAGCCCAGCACCTCGCTGTGGCTCTCTGCCTGCATCTGGGAGGCAGAACCATAATGCTGAATACAGAGTGTTCCCGTCGCTGGATGCCAGGACATTAATTTCTCAGTACAGGAAAATGTTTAAAGAATCCCCGCACTCAGGCTGGGATGTAGTTCTGTGACAGAGCACATCAGGCCCTGGGTTTGATGCTGAGCACTGCTTCACCTCAAAACAATTTATGTTTTCATTGCTGCAGCTGGTTAGTGGCAGGGAGGAACCCAGAGAAGTGGATACAGCAAGGTCCCTGCCGACACTGCTGTCACCGTGGGCTGTGCCATATGTGCTCAACCACGTGGGCCATGTCTCTGTCCTCATTGCCTCATGACAGTGACATTCAGGCTGGGAGGGAGGCCTGTCCCCACCAGCAGGGTTCTCACACAGAGCACAAGGCAATTGCCAAGCTCCACTGCTGGCATCCACCATACCTGCTCTTCCCCAGACCCCCTGAAACATTGCCAAGCTGAATGTACCCCACTTTATCATACTCTCCAGGGCTTTCAGGTTTCTGTAGCAATAAACAGCAGCAGCTGTGTCTTCTGCAGTAAGACAAAGGGACAACGATCACAATGCTAGACTTGGGTACGGTGCCCAGAGATCAGGTTCTCTCTCCTAGATGGAAACCAGGTCATTTTTATTACTACAGTTTGTGGAAGTGCCTGCCTGCCTGCCTGCCTGCCTGCCTGCCTGCTGGGTGCCGTACATGGAGGCTCACTGTCACCAGCCACTGGCCCCATGAACATCTAGGGAGCAGCGAGCCCTGGACCTTCCAGCTCCTTCCCACAACTCTCCCCACATTCCCAGCCTTCTGCAAGAGCAAACACTTTGGTAAAGGTGACTGGTGTTCAATCAATCTCTGAGAATTGGATTTATTTTTTTGGAAGGCGGCCAGGGTTTGGCTATGATGAAATCTTGCTTTGGCTTCATTTAAGACTCGGCCTTAGTGCCTGGTAGGTAAATAAATTGCTATTCTGCAGAAGATTGGAGGGAAAAGACCAGCTGTAGTTTCAGCTGAAAATTCTGCAATTAAATAAACCTCCCTCATTTCATCACTAGTCTCTCCTGAAAGTTTAATTGGGAGATAGAAAGGAGAGCTTAGTGAAGCCCAGGACACACAATGAAAGACCTATCTTTTGGGGGTGGTAGTGTACCTGGTTAAGCGTGCACATTATAGTGCACAAGGACCTGGGTTCAAGTCCATGGTCCCCACCTGCAGAGGGAAAGCTTAACCAGTGATGCAGGTATCTCTCTTTTCTATCTACCCTTTCTCATTTTTTTCTGTTACTGCCTAATAATAAATACAATAAAGTTAAAAAAAACACTTAAGGAAAGAATTTATCTTTTTAAGAATCGTTCCAGCAAGCCTGTGATTCTGGCAGCAGAGCCGTGTAACTTGGGAGCTGGTGGGGGTGGTCGGCAAGGGGTCTCTGAGACAAGGGAGGCTAGAGACGTTATTTTTTCTGCTCCTGCCAAGGTGACTGCAGCTTTTTTCATGGCAATACTGAGTGCTGATTTTTTTTAAAAAATTTTTTTATTGGGGAATTAATGTTTTACATTCAACAGTAAATACAATAGTTTGTACATGCATAACATTTCCCAGTTTTCCATATAACAATACAACCCCCACTAGGTCCTCTTGTCATCCTTTTTGGATCTGTATTCTCCCCACCAGAGTCTTTTACTTTGGTGCAATACGCCAACTCCAGTTCAGGTTCTACTTGTGCTTTCTTTTCTTATCTTGTTTTCAACCTCTGCCTGAGAGTGAGATCATCCCATAATCATCCTTCTGTTTCTGACTTATTTCACTTAACATGATTTTTTCACCGAGGTATAGGTCTTCTCCTGAGTTTCCTGGTTAGTTCTCTGTCCCCTGGTGTCAGCCTAGGGCCTCCCTGCTGCTGCTCCAGATTCTGAGGGTAGTAGCAATGGAGACTCAGTTGCACTTGGTGAGTCTCAGGGGAGTCCTCTCCTCCCTTCAGCTGTCCCCTTGTTGGTGGAACAGACTGGAGGTGGTGTCTCAACTGATAACCTGCCGGACCAGCCACTTAATCTCTCCCTAGACTCCTCTCTGACCAACAGCCACACGTGTTTGTACTGGTGATTTGGTGGGTTCCTGAAATCGTTCTAGTCCTGTCTTGTTTTGGTCCCAGGTGGTCTCCTTTGGTATTCCTAGTTGACCCAGGAGAGAGGAGAGGAGAAACAGATCTGCTGCTGCTTGTAGCCCCGCCTCCAGAAGTCTCCTGAGTGCTGATTTTTAATTCAATTGTTTTTTATCTCCTGCAGTTGATGCTATAAATATCCAAATTGCCTTTGGCAGAAAAAAGTTTTCCCACCCCTGCCCTAGGAGGTGAAGGCCACCACACCTAACTTGGGGCGAAATGTATTCATCTGATTGTCCAAGAGCATGTTTTAATGGAGGTCTTTGTAGTTCCGTAGGATGGGGGGAGCAGCTTGGTGAGTGTTGGCTATTGGCAGGGGTCTGGAGTGGCCTGAATCTGTGGGGAGTAGGACTACTACCTTAGTGAGTTTCTGGGTGCCCACTCTCCCTCACAGGTCTGAGCATGGCCAAGGCCTCATGAATGTCCTGTGAAGTGTGGGCAGGCTGGTGACCACACAGTGACAGTCTATGGATTGCAAACAGCGCAGGTTTTCACAAGTCTCACATGACTCATGATCAGTGATAAGGCATCGACAGGTATTGATAGATAGGATGGCATGACACAACAAAAACAAGAAGGTGAATGTTAGCTAGAAAGTGTTTGGTCTTCAGGTACAAGAGGCCTAGAGCAAGAGACAAAGCCTCAGTCCTGAGGTAAAGATACTTTGAGCTCTTCTGAGCAGATATGGGGGCAGAGAGGTGGGAAGTGGACTCAGGTGTCTGTCCATTGATAACAAGGCCTAGGCTCTTCCTCCCACACATCCTTGGGTGCTTGCCATATCCCTCTTGACTAGCACCTGCAGGATCCAGAGGGGTTCGCAGAGGTGGCCTTGAAATGTTTGCTGAATGTGACAGTCTGTTGATTATCTTTTCCCTGACAGGACTGAGCAACAGAATATGCACAAGTTACCTTAACAGACTCCATCTTGACTGGCCAACCTTATGAGCCAGGGCGTGAAAACTGGTCTTGCTGTTGACCAGATCTGTTTTTCTAGCTCTTTCAGGGACACCAGCCTGCTTGGGGATAGGCAGCCATGCTCTTCTTATAACCTTTGTGCCAGGCCAAAACCTGGTGGGAAGATCATGGCTCCCTCTATTTCACCTGCCTTTGAGCGTACTCTTGAAGGAAGGTGCTGCTGTAACCCGCCAAGAGGACAGCTGTTGTAGACCTGGAAGGCAGGCATGTACTCAGCCGTTGGGCACAGGTGTCCACAGGCCTTGACACCCACAGCCATGTCAGAGGCAGGGCCACAGTCCCAGCCTCTTCAAAAAGGTAGGCTGTCTGTGGGCTGGGGAGAAGAGGGTTCCTTTGACCCCACTCATTGAGCACTCAGGAAAGAGTGCTCAGCCCAGGCTGCCAAGCCAGGCTCCAAGGCCCACTCTGCTGGGACTGCTCCCTGCTGGTAACTCACAGCTGTGGGTGGCTTCAGCCCTGGTGGGTGGGGAATGGGTCAGAGCTGCCAGCACAGAGACCCACAGCACTGCACTGCAGATTCAACCCTCCATGTTTAAAAGGGAATTTTGTGTAGGGAGTGAGAATCTATCAGTAAGTGGGTTCTGAGTCAGATGTGGGGACTTGGGGGGTGGGGGGGGTTCCTCAGGTCTCAGACTGGTGGGATGGACTACATAGGGGTTCTTGCTTAGGGACAGTCATGTGTTGGCATCACCCCCAAACTGAGGTCATAGTTTTACACAGTAGTGAAAGTGCCATAAAGGCAGGAGACGAGTCTTGCCACCTGCTGCCATTCCCATGCCACCCCCCTGTTCTGTTGCCCCTCAGCCACCCTGCTCCCTCCTCTCTGCCTCCATCTTGCCCACTTCCTTTTCCATGTGCCATAAGGTCGTGCTGCCACCACGTTTGTGTTTCTGTGACACACTGAAGGAGCGCTCCTCACAGAAGACTCAGTTTACATAACTTGGTATCTGGTGAAGCACTTGGCATCAGGATCATTCAGTCTGCATGACGGTGTAGATGTAGAGTCACCAGTCCTCCAGGGGCTAACTGTGTGGGCAGTTTCCTTAACCTCTTGCTCTCCAGAATGTGGAGTCATGTCTCTGTGCCAGGCCTGTAATACTGCTTCTATCCACCCTCATCAGACCTTAGGCTCAACTGGTGGGGAGTTGGTCCCTGAGGTGTTGCTGAGAATCAGACATTCACCTCACACTGTCCACCTCCTACTATACCTGGGGAGAAGAAAGGACTGGTCACCCCAAACTGATGGAGGGATGACGTCTAAACTGTTAGAAACACAACAGACACCTTGCAAACAAGGACAGAAGTCATCCTGCAACCATTTCTGTGGCTGGGACTTGAGGGTCTCCGGGTTGGAGTCTTGGTCTCTGTGCAGCTGGGAGGGGTCAATGGGACAGAGCCCCGCTGTTGTGTGTGGTGTACCCACTGGAACAGAATCCAGTGGGCCTGTGTGCCCACCAGCCTCCACCTCTATGGGCAGGGAGAATGTACCAGAGCTCGATACTTCCATGCTGTGGTGGGGATGGTGCTAGTGACCATGGAAGGACCCAGGCTTGTGACTTTGCTGCTTCCTTGGAGTGTAACTGAGAAGTTTCTGCTTTTCCTGTAGTGCAGTACAGGTGTGAGAGGAAGGTTGGTTGGTATCTAGCAGGGGGAAGGACTGGCACCAGGAGGACCATGTGTAGACCCCCCCCCACACACACACACACACACACAGACACAGCTCCAGCTTCCTACCCAGGCTGGTAGTGAAGCCCCCTACGCAGCACTGTGCCTGCTTTCCTCTTTGCCTCTGCCCCACCCTACCTGGGAGCCCCATTCCCACTCTGCCGCACCAGCTGACCTACTTGAAGCATCGTATTTTTAGAGCAAAACAAGGGCTGAACTCCGTCCTTAATGAGCCTCTGAAGGGCATCATCTCTCATCTTTACAGTCCTTCTAACAAGAGTGGCGGTGATCTCTGTGTGGGTGACAGATCGCGAATGAGGGTCACGCACTGTCAGCATGAGTGAAGCTGCTGCGGGCATCTGGCACCCGCACGGCTTGTGCGAGTCCCCAAGTTCAACTGGAGGCCACCACTCAGGCGCCCATCAACAGTCTCAGAGGCGGTTGCATGGAGCTCAGTGGAACCAACAAGCTAGGTCCCAGCTTGGTGGGAACTTGCTGCCTGGAGGGCTGTCTCTCTGGGTAGTGCCTCTGATGCCAGCTGGGTTCACTGTGCAGGGAAACCATGCCAGGAGGGGTGTGCATGAATTTTGGATGCACCCAAGCCTTGTCAAAGATTTACTTGTTGTGTGCCATAGAATGGAGACAAATGGCTCATTAGAGCATAGACAGAGTCACATAAGGGTATCTTATCTTATCTTTATTTTATTTTATTTTTAATAGAGTGGTGTGAAGCTTCTCCCCTGCAGAGAGTGAAAGAAATGACAACACCAAAGCTTCTTTTTAAAAATTATCTTTGTTTATTGGATAGAGACAGAAATTGAGAGGGAAGAGGGAGATAGAGAGGAAGAGAGACAGCACTGCTTCACCACTTGCAAAACTTTCCACCTGCAGGTGGGGACTGGAGGCTTGAACCTGGGTCCTTATAAATTGTAACATGTGTGCTCTACCAGGTGCGTCACCACCTCGCTCCCAAAGCCTCCTTCAGTGCAGTGGGGGCCAGGTTTAACCCTGGGTTATACACATGGGCAGCACACTATCCATTGAACTATTTCACTGGCCTATGAAAGGGTCTTTCTTAGAAAAACTTAAAAAATTTATTTAGTATCGAGACAGAGAAATTGAGTTGGAAGGGGGAGATAGAAAGGGAGATCATACATATATAGAGAGACAGACACCTGCAGCACTGCTTCACCCTTGTGAAACTTCCCCCCCTGCAGGTGGGGACAGGGCACTTGAACCCAGGTCCTTGTGCACTAGGATGTGTGTGCTCATCCAGGTGCACTGCCACCCAGACCCCCCCGAGATAAGAGTCTTATGCATCTGACTGCCAGCAGGTTAGCACTCCTGCATGTTGGTGTGTGCATGCAACTAACTCAGTCCTGATTATGGCTAGTTACTCTCCCATTGGGTAGATACACTTTCCCTATCTGTGGATGGACCTGGGATGTTTCCTCTCTTGGACTGTGAGGAGTGGTGATGCTATGAATGTTTTTATGCAGGTCTGTACGTGGACCTGCGTTTCCGTTCTCCTGGCTAGGTGTGGGACTATGTGGGAGCTCTCCCATCCTTGGATGGAGGTCTGGAAAGACACTCCAATTGTTAGTCTCTCTCGTCATAGAGGTGAGCCAAGAGGAAAAAAGTCTCCCAGACTAAGCTTGCCTTGTTAGCCTCTCAAGCCCACAGGGATCTCACAGTTTCTCCTTGCTAACTTCAGGCCACATGACTGCCTGCCTTAAGGTTCATTTACTCAAAGTTCACCTCACCTTCTGATCTCAGAGGAGAACACACCTTATCACACACTCCTAACACTGCCCTTTGATGTCCTTAATTTGCATCAAACCTTGCTTATCTTCTCTCTATCTCACCATAACTGGTTCAACCCCTATTCTCCTCTCAAACGCCTTTGGGTAATTAAATACCTGCATCAGGAGACTAATTATCTTGACCTTTATGTATCTGCATCAATTCTTGTCATACCAGCCCCCTACCATAGGGGCAAGCTGACCTTTAAGAAACCTGTAATTTCTGATGTATTTGAAAAATGTTCTTTGTATAACTTTCTCTATATATATCCAAGCTCACCCCTGAATAAATTGAGAGTTGATCTGCTCTTATGCTTCCTCCTTGCAGGTGAGGCCTGTGTCTGGAACCCTTTTCTTTGCACCTGGTAACATTTGCTTTCTCCCAGGTGAGCCACCACCTGGTTTCGGGTCCCTGGCTTTTTGCCTTGGCTGTCCTAGCCACTATGTAAATTCATCCTGAGCCTGAACCAGGAGCCCTATGCCAGTGGCCTCTGTGATGTTCCTCTTAAAGAACTGCATCTCTAACTGGCTGCATAATGGGGTTTTAGTTATAAGCTATAATATATATATAGTCTAAATTTAGTAAAAATTCAGCAAATGAACACTTATAATCAATAATGAGTTTGAGGAAATCAAAACTCATCAAGAATTGTTTTGCAAAAATTTGCTAATAAATTGAAATGAAATGCATGTTTTACTAGGAAAACAAAATGATCTTAATTGACTTCAGAAAATAGAGAAAATCAAAATAAATTTGTAACCATAGAAAGACATTGAGAATGGTTTTAAAGAAGACTTTAAACTTCAAAGGAAAACAGGCTTCTTTGACTATTTAGTTTCTGTTATGGAAAAGTATTAAAAATGTATAAGTATTGGGAGGGTAACACAGTGGGTTAAGTGCACATGGCACCAAGCACAAGGACTGGCATAAGGATCCTGGTTCAAGCCCCCGGCTCCCCACCTCCAGGGGGGGGGGGGCGTCACTTCACAGATGGTGAAGCAGGTCTGCAGGTGTCTGTCTTTCTCTCTCCCTCTCTGTTTCCCCTCCTCTCTCAATTTCTCTCTGTTCTATCCAACAACAATGATATCAATAACAACAATAACTACAACAACAGTAAAACAACAAGGGCAACAAAAGGGAAAAAAAGCAAATTAAAAAATGTATAAGTGTAAAAAGTAAGATGAAAGAGAAGAAAATGTATTCAACAACATTTGACTATGTAGTTGTAACTGATAGAAATCTGGCTAATTCTCCCTTCAGTTTCATGATTCTCCTGGTCAGCTCACAGCTGGAACTACGAATCTAGCTCTCCCAGCAGCCATGCTTGCCTTCTTTTTTTTCCTTTTTTTTTTTTTTTTTTCCTTTGATAGGACAGAGAGAAATTGAGAGGCAAACAGGGAGATAGGGACAGAGAAAGACACCCACAGAAAGACACCCACTGCTTCAGTTCACTTGTGAAGAATCCCCCCTGGAAGTGAAGAGCGGGGCTTGTGCACAGTAATGTGTACACTCAGCCAAGTGTGCTGCCACTGGCTGCTCCTAGTCTTTTATATTTTTTAAAAAGATCTATTTGCATGAGCGAGAGAGACACCAAAACAATATTCCACTGTAGCATATGGTGGTGCTGGGTACTAAACCTGGTACTTCTTGGGCCTCAGGCATAAAAGTCTGACATATTGTCTTTTGCTATCTCTCCGGCTTCCTGGACAATTTTTAAATTGATCAGCAGGACCAAGTAGTGGATATGTATGTGGGCGGGTGAGTATATAGGCAGCTAAGTGATGGCTGGCTGGCTGGCTAGGTGCATGCATATGCATAGTCATGTAGATAGCTGGATGGATAGACAGGCAGACTGAGAGATGGACCTGCGAGAGTGAGTGTGCAGTGAGGGAGGGAGCCTGTGCTACCTCCTGTCCTTCCCAGTCTCCATCTCTCTCATGGTGGCCTTCTGAGTTGGTTAATTCTGGTTCCATAGATCTGTGAAAGCACAGATAATCCCCCAAAGGAATACACAGCACTCTTGTCTTGGAGATATAAGACCTTCCTTTCAGTCCTCTATACACTTTGCATTCCAATCGTGTGCTGATTGGCTGCTCTAGCAATAGGCCCTGAACCCAGCCCTTCAGTGATACTTCAAGGCAGGGGGGCTGGCTGAGACTGCCTTTGGGCTGTGAAGTCTGCTTGTGGTTTGTTCTGCCTCTTGAGGTCCTGTCTCTCACTTCTGTGCTGTGTGAGGAGATGGCTAGAAAGGTCATGCTTGGGCCTTCCACTGGGGTAGCTCTCCTGGCTTTCCTGCTGAGACAGGCTCTCAGATTGCTGCTTCTTTCACCTGCAAGACCAGGGGGCACTGACTGCATGGGAGGAACAAGCCCTGGAGGAGGGAGGGGTGAGCTGGCCAGCACCATGCATTAAAGCAGCCACACTTGTGGGCATTTTACCCCAGGACAGACAGTACTGCTGAGAGCTTAGACCATGCTTTCGTCAAAGAAAATTCTGTTCTATTGAATATGTTCTTTATGAAAAGACAAAGCCAGACATCTTGAGAAATCAGATACGGGCCATGCACAGCAGTCCACATGAGGGTTCCTGCAGGGAGAAGCTAACAGCCTGCTTACAGCCGCTCAAGCAGCCCAAGGGGGGCAGTGACTCATGGTTCTGTGCCCACAGTGTTGACTCCGGGGGGCCCTTCTTTAATTACCACAGTTCCCAATGTGACCTCAAAGCAAGGGAAATAGCGGCTTCACTTACAAGTTGAATAGAGACATCATTACTTTCAGTATACGCAGATGAGTGAACTTCCCCAACTGCTACTATAGCTAATGAGCATTCAGTTTCTGGCCTTCTTTACAAAGGTGACTCTTTACACACTGTGTCCTGGCAGGTTTCCAAGCTTCCCCGGGGCTGTCACGGTCTACGTGTAGTTTCTCTTGTGTTTGTCCTTCTAGTGCTATGCTATTGCTTTGTTTGCTTATTTTATTGCTACCAGGGTTGTTGCTAGGGCTGGGGCTGGTGCTGGTACTGCAGATCCACCACTCCCGGCTGCCATTTTTTTCCTTTCCTTTCTGTTTTTCTATTTTATTGGCTAGGACAGAGAGAAACTAAGAGAGCAATTTTTTCCTTTCTATTTTTCTATTTTATTGGCTAGGACAGAAAGAAACTAAGAGAGGAGGGTGAGGTAGAGAGAGAGAGAGAGACAGACCCCTGTAGATCTGCTTCACTACCTGTGCAGCATCCCCCTTGTAGGTCGGGAGTGGGAGCTTGAACCTGGGTCCTTACACATGGTAGCATGTGTGCTCAACTGGATGTACCACAGCCCAGCCCTTTCCTCCCCTCCTTATAGTGCTTTTTCTGTGTGCGTTTAACCTGGTGTGCCACTGCCCGGCCTCCTTTATAGTTCTTTTTGACCCTGTGGCTTCATGGATTTCCTCTGTATCACTTCAAATACTGACTCTTCTTTCCTGGATTACAGACACCTCCCCAACCCACCCCCACCCCCCAGTCAGAGCCCTGCTCAGCTCTAGCTTGTGGAACCTGGTACCTTTGGTGCCTCAGGCATGTAAGTCTTTTTTTTTTTCCTCCAGGGTTATTGCTGGGCTCGGTGCCTGCACCATGTATCCACCGCTCCTGGAGGCCATTTTTTTTCTCCCTTTTGTTGCCCTTGTTGTTGTAGCCTTGTTGTGGTTATTATTATTGCCATTGTTGATGTTGTTCGTTGTTGGATAGGACAGAGAGAAATGGAGAGAGGAGGGGAAGACAGAGAGGGGAAGAGAAAGATAGACACCTGCAGACCTGCTTCACTGCCTGTGAAGCGACTCCCCTGCAGGTGGGGAGCCGGGGGGCTCGAACCGGGATCCTTACGCCGGTCCCTGCGCTTTGCGCCATATGCGCTTAGCCCACTGCGCCACCGCCCGATCCCCGGCATGTAAGTCTTTTTGCAAAACCATTGTGCTGCCTCCCCAGTCCTTTCTTGGAACTCTTAACTAGTAGAATATGTTCCCTTCACTGTACCCCATGTGTTTCTGATATTCTGCTTGATGTTTATTCTTTCTTTTTATGTTTTGTCTGGGTATTTCCTACTGACCTACCTCACAGCTTACTGATCCTCATTTGCTGTGGTGTCTCATCCTCTGTTTAGCTGACTTAACCAGATTCGTGGATTGCCTTTTTTTTTCTTTCCACCCCATGATTTTCATCTGATTCCCATTGATGTTGGTTGTCTAGGAGCCATTATTGCTCAGCTTAGATTGTATTGAGCACAATAGCATTTTTCCTAGCTTTTGCCTTGTGTTGCAGGTCAGAAGCTGGGCTGTGTGTTGGAGCTGGCCTGGGGCTCAGACTCCGGTGCGGGCTGGAGCTCGGCTTCATCAGTGCTGCCTACTCGGGTGTGGCTTCCACTGTGTGACTATACCTGGGTAATGTCAGCTGCTGAGCTCATAGGCTTACCTGGTGTTTGTGTGTGCCATCATTCAAATTATGCATTTCTTACTCTTGCGTCTCTGTCCTTCGCTAAGCTCTGAGACTTTCTACACAACTACATGCATCTCCTGTTTAGTCTTTTATTTTTATTTACTTATTTTTATTGCCACCAGAGTGATCACTGGGATTCTGTGCCTGTACAATGGATCCATCATGCCTAGCAACTATATATTTTCCTTTCTTTTATTTTATCAGATGGAGAGAAATTGAGAGGTGAGGGTGGCGTTGGAGAGGGAGAGCAACAGAGAGAGAGAGAGACATCTGAAGCATTACTTCACTGCTTGTGAAGCTTCTCCCCTGCAGGTAGGGGCTGGGGGCTTGAACCTGGATCCTGATGCAAGGTAGTGTGTCCACTTGACCAAATTCACTACTGCCTGGCCTCTTCTTGTTTTCACTTTTTTTTAAAGAGTCTCAGTGACTGGTGTGAAAGGGGTTTTCTGTGTGGCATAGGTTGTGGTACAGTGGATAAAGCACTGAGCTCTCAAGCATGAGGTGAAAGGGGTCTTTTTTTTTTTTAACGTGTGTTCTGGTGGGTTGTCAGAATAGCATGTGAGACAGAGAGAGAGAGAGAGGGAGAGGGAGAGGGAGAGGGAGAGGGAGATATTGTGTCTATGTCAAGGGAGAAGGGAGGAAGGAGAGTTTGCATGACATGTATATGGGAATTGTTAGTTGTGTTGGCACTAATGTTGGGGCCTCTCTGGCACAGGCCTCTTACTCTGTGGGCCTTACCAGGGGCCCCGATGCCCTGACACTCAGCCCTCATCCAGGCCCATTAGAGACCTCACTCCTGCACTGGGCAGAGCACACACCCACATGGGCTGTGCGGGGAGGTCTGCTCTGCTTCCAGTTAGTCTTTCACATCCCTTTGAGTCTCTGTCACTCTGAAACCTGCAGTTTTGAGCCATTCTGTAAGCAGTTGTCACTTACGTAAATCAAAATGGCCTTAAGTGTTCCGTTTGATGGATTTTTGACATTTAGAAAAATTATTTATTTACTTTTATTATTGGATAGGGACATAGAAAAATTGAGAGTGAGGGGAGACAGAGCGACACCTGAAGCCCTGCTTCACCACTCGTGAAGCTTTCTTCCTACAGGTGAGGACCAGGGACTTGAACCCAGATCCTTGTGCACTGTAATGTGTGCACTTAGCCAGGTGCACCATCAGCTGGCCCCTGACAATTTTGTGTTCCCTTTAGCAGTGAGAGGTAGAAAGAACCTCTCCTCCACCCAAAATGGTCCCTTGTGCCTCTTTTTGGCTGGTGCCTGTTGGCTGAGGCCACCTTCTCTCTAGGAACTGCTGTCTTTGTCCTATTCACACACCCTCAGTTTGAGTCTCCAGTTGCCTTTCCCTGTGGTAGATACTGCTGAGCCCCACCCCTTTGCTGCTAGCTGGTGCTGGCAGGGCTTCTGCTTTGCCCCTGGAGAGTTTTGGGGCAGGACTGCACTGGATGGCTCAGCCTTCTCCAGCCTGTCCAGTTCCTGCTGCTGTGAGCAAAGCTGCAGCAGGCGCTCATGAGGCAAGCCCTGTGCTGGCTTCTGTTTCCATGTTTCTCGGCAGATACCTGGGGAGGGGACTGCAGGCCATATATTACATTTCACAAGCGGCCCTAAATTGGCAAAAATGGCAAGAATCATCCATTTCTTTTCTCAAAGCCAGGCAATCTGCGGAGAAGTCTTATTTACTGTTTTTTCCCTGTACCTTGGAGACATAGGAGCTTGAACATAAATGAGCTGGGAGGCACAAGGCTGCCTTTGAAGGGGAGTTCAGGGCAATGCCCAGGCCTGCACCTCTCAGAGGGCAGTGAGCAAAGGCCCAACTACGTAGATAGACATGCCATGTGGAAGACAACCATGCCACTGCTTTTACCTGTTACTCAGCTTCAGCATTAGGAGGAGGCTTGGCTTTCTGTCCCTATCCTTGTCTGAGTCCTTTCTGATGGCGGCTATTCAGTATGCAGAGGCCTTGAGGCTTCTGTGGTGGTGGTGGTGGTGGCGGCGGCGGCGGCGATGTGTGTGTGTGTGTGTGTGTGTACATGCTAGTGCGCACAGGAGGAAGGAGGGAAAAGGTCTGTGTTTGTGTAAGTGGCGGGGGGAAGGAGTGCAGGTGTGTGAGTGAGTGAATGATGTGGGTGTGAGAGTATGAGTGAACTGGCATAAGGTTGTGCATGAGTGTGAGCAGGAGCCTAATCCCTCCCCATGGGCAGCAGCCAGTGCTCTAGCTCCTTGCTCAGCTCTTTCTGATACTTTGGGCTCTGGGGTCCCCACTGACCTCATACCTACAGAACCTGGCTCTACAGCCATGGGGCAGTGACCTGGCAGACCCTGACCTGAGGGGTGCCTCCAGCCCACAGTACAGGTGTGTGTGTGTGTGTGTGTGTGTGTGTGTGTGTGTGTGTGTGTCTGTGTCTGTGTGTGTGTATGTATATATGGGAGGGGTGCTGTGCTGATCACACTTTCTGTGTCTCACTTTGGAGAAGCTGGCTCTCCTTTCTCCTTTTTATATATTTTTTATATTTATTCCCTTTTGTTGCCTTTGTTGTTTTTTATTGTTGTAGTTTTTGCTGTTGTTGTTATTGGATAGGACAGAGAGAAATGGAGAGAGGAGGGGAAGACAGAGAGGGGAGAGAAAGATAGATACCTGCAGACCTGCTTCACCACTTATGAAACGACTCCCCTGCAGGTGGAGAGCCGGGGGCTGGAACCAGGATCCTTACAATGGTCCTTGTGCTTTGTGTCATGTGTGTTAAACCCGCTGTGCTACCGCCCATCTCCTTTCTAACAAGTGGCAAGAGATACCAATCCAGTATAGATTTTGAGTTCAAGTTTATTTATCTGTATTTACAAGTGAAACCTAAAATTAAAAAAGTAATAGTAATAATAATTTCAATGCCTAGTACTGGTTCTCAGCCTCTAAAAACCAGAACCTGTTGCTGCTCCCCCCCTCCGCCCATCTCCTCTGCTCATCCTCTTCCCCACTCCTCTTCCCTTCTCTTCTCAGCCACCCTCTCCATCCATGCCTCAACCTATCTTCTAGGGGAACACTTAGCAGCATTCAGCATCCTTGACCTTGGCAGGCCTGGAAAGTGTTGGCTAATGAAGAGATGAGAAAGAGGAAGTAGTCTCCAAAGAAATCCTGCCTGTTAGAAGCTTGATTAGCAGACAGAGCATTTATAAACATGGCTCATCAGCTGTAAAGTGACTGAGATAAGTTCACAGTGTTCATTTGCTCCAGAAGGGCCCAGAATTTGTCTTAAAAGGGAAAATGTGGTTTTATAAATTTTATGTCCAGAATGAATTTTGATACAGTATTTAACGTGCATTTCTCCTCAAAAGGAAGGAAATGTGTTCATTTTAGAACTATAGAGAGCACTGTGATGGTCTTCCTCCTGTCTTTGGCATTTTTCCTGATTTCCCTTTCATCCTTCCTTTTCTCTGTCAATTAAAAGATTTGAAAGGATGTCTCTGAAAACCTTTTGTGTTGATTAGGGGCCTGCTTCCCCCCTGGTTCTCCCTGACACCCCAATTAAATGGTTTGCTGGTTGCTCCACATCAAAGATAGCCCAGAGCTAATTGAAGGCTGCCTAATTACTGGGGTATACCCCAACCATAGCTCTCATTGCTTTTTGAGAAAATTCTCCTGTAAAAATGATACAAAGCATTGAAAACTGGATGAAAATCTTAGGAAGGGAGGAAAAAGCCTCACTTATCTGCCCAGCCACCAGGACTAATCCTTAGCTTTCTCACCAGTCTCTTGTTTCTTTTCAGGAATTCTTTATCTGTTGTAATCTGGTAGTCTTTTTTATTTTTTAGTTATTTTCATTAGAGAAGAACTATATTTTCTTTATCTTTTAATATAAGGCATCAGAAATAGCTGCTAGTTAAAAACTACCTGTTCTTTAAATTTGGATTGTGAGCGTCAATTATTAATTTTTTTCTTCCTTCCTGGTATGAATTTGAGAAAGCACCTGTAGCTTCACCCTCTGTCCAGTCTGCTGGAGACAGGAGAGATGGAGCTGTCACAGGCACTGTGAGAAGCACTAGTGTTGTTGGGATAAGTTGGGAGTTTGAGCGTCACTGTAATTCTAAGTGAACATGTCACACTGGCCAAAGCAGAGGAAAAGCTAATACATGAGAGTGATTTATACTCGGTCCAAACATTGTCATACAATGACCCTGATGGTTTGCCTCATATATGACCTTGCTAGTTGCTGTGGATATAAAAATGCAAGGTTTTTCAATTGGCCCAGAACTCTAGGTTAAATATGGAAAGTAGACTTTATTTATTTATCTGTTTATTAGATAGAGACAGAGGGAAATAGATATGGGTAGGAAGGAGGTAGGGAGAAAGAGACACCTGCAGACCTGCTTCACCACTCTTGAAGGAGAAAATCGTCATTGAAACATTAGTTTTCATTTTCACTCAGCAGTGTTTTCCAGGCTCTTAATATTTCCAGACCCTGAGCAGAGGCTGCCATTGAAAGGGGGCCCCTACCTTTTGGGGGGTTTTCAGAGAGCAAGGGACCTCCAACAGTCAGAATCCCTGCTGGGATGGGTGAAGGCAAAGCAAGATAAGGAATCCCTCCCTAAGCAGCACACTTTTCTCCTGACCTCAGGTCAGGTGGAGCTGCTGTCTTGTTCCTGATTAAATGTTTGGTAGGCCAGAGTGTTCCCCCAGTCACTTTATGTATGGAGGGCTGGGAGGGGCAGCATGTGTGTACCTTAGGTCTGCATAAGCAGGACCTGGTTCCCAACAGCCGCCCCGGAAGGTAAGACCCACCACCCCTGTTTACCTACCCCAGGAACTGGTGCTGAGAGCAGAGAGTGCACAAGCCCTCCACAGATCCCTCTGCCCCTCTCAGTTGTCTCCCCAGTCTGTGCAGAGTTGTGAATTCACTTTGAGCTAGGGAGACAGGAACAGAGTGAGAAGCAGTTCATCGAAACCCCACAGCACCTGCAGTGTCTGAACCTGGGACCCAGGACCTGGACCTGGCCAGGCGGCAGAACACCCTTAAAGAAGAGACCCCCAGACTTGAAAAATAGGTACTTGAGGGGACAAGAGGTAGCAGAATAAAGACTAGTTCGTGTTCCACTGAGGAAAGCTCTCCTACAATTCCATTTTTTTTCCTCCCAGACCATTCTCAGAGTAATTTGACTAAGATGTACAGATTTAATAGCTGAGGTTGAATAATTTATTTTCCCATTTGCAAAGTGTTCCATGGAAGTTCTGTGCCAGGCTCAGGCTGGGCCAGCAGTGGGCTTGTCTCTGTGTGCAGGTGTGTCCTCCCCACTCCTTGCCCTTTGTTGAGCCAGGTCTCCTTGGACAAGCGAACAAGTTCTTAAAAAAAAATCAGAGAACCTGCTAATATTCTCTCAGGCTTCATGGGACAAAAGCAGCGGTCTTGAGTTGCCTTATACTAACAGTCTGGGTCCAGCATTGCAGAGGGGATGGAAGAACCTGGTAGCCACGTGATACATGTGGGGGTGACAAGCCCCAGCCTAGGCAGCTGGCAGGTCTGGACTGATGGACGTGCTGCCAGTGCCTCACTCTAGAGAAACCAGCTGACCTTTCTGCGAGAGCGTGCTAATGGGGAAATTCTGCAGCATCTGCCGCTTTGCAGAAAACAGAAAGAAACACCGGGGACAGAATGACCTTTAGATGGGAGGGTCAGGACCAAGCCTGACTGGGAGTCACGTGGTGAAGATGCTTGGATTGGGTATGTGTGGTGGGGAGACCCCCTTCCTTCTTGGGGCCCTCTTTATGCAGGGGAGCATCTCCTGGTGTAGCAGCTGGGGGGGGGGCTGCTGATGTGATGAGGGGTCCCTTCATACCTTCCTTGGGTCTTTCTGGTCACACCTCGCCCCCTGCTGCAGGCCAAAAGCCCTGACTCCAGGAGTCAGGCGGTAGCGCAATGAGTTAAGCACAGGTGGTGCAAAACTCAAGGACCGGCATAAGTATCCCAGTTGGAGCCCCCTGCTCCCCACCTGCAGGGGAGTCACTTCACAGGCGGTGAAGCAGGTCTGCAGGTGTCTGTCTCCCCCCCCTCGCCTTCCCCATCTCTCTCCATTTCTCTCTGTCCTATCCAACAACAACAACATCAATAACAACAACAATAATAACTACAACAACAACAACAACAAAAGGGCATCAAAAGGGAATAAATAAATATTTTTTTTAAAAATCCCTGGCTCCAGCGTGCCCTGCAGCATGTGAAGAGGTGCAGCTGACTTCTGCCCAGGGGCTCCCCTATGTCTCCCGGCCTCTTGCCTGTGTGCATGCAGAGTTCAGATTCCGTCTTCTTCTTTAAAGTTCCATTAATTTTATATCCACCAGGGCTGTTGATGGGACACTAAGAATCCATGCCTCCTGGAACCCATTTTTTATTTAATTTTATTTTATATTTATTATTTTTTGATAGAGACAGAAATAATTGAGAGGGTTGGGAGAGGCAGGGAGAGGAGAAAGAGAGAGAGAGAGGGAGAGAGAGAGAGAGAGAGAGGCTGAGACCTGCAGCACTGCTTCACCACTCGAGAAGCTTCCCTCCTGTAGGTGGAGACTGGGGGCTTCAACCCAGGTTATCACACATGGTAATGTGTGTGCTCTACTGGGTTATACCACCCTCTAGTCCCTCCATCTTTCTGTAGGCTGTGAGGTCCACTTTCCAGCCACCCTGAGCAGGGGGACCAGTGCCCTCTCGGCTGTGTCCCTGGGAGCACTGACTGGACACTTGTTCTTACCTGACTTTCCATACATGTGTGAGATCTGGGGGAGCTGGAAGCCCCCCTCCAGACAGACAGACAGACACATACACACACACACACACACACACACACACACACACACTCTGCATGAGGGGTTCAGTGACAAGGACACTGACCTGTGCCCAGGAGTGACTGTCATGTTCACAGATGAGACACCACTACCATGTGTCAGGTGCTCTACATGTACACAGGCCTGTTGGTGTCACCTTAGTAGTGATGGAGTCCCTGTTGCTATTTCAGATGAGCTCTGGTGTGTTCAGGGAGGTCTGGCTGTAGCCCTGGTTTCAGTTTTCAAGGCTTCCACATGCTATATGGTCATCCCCCTCCTTTAGATTGAAGGAAAGAAGATGAAGAATTTGGTGCCTCCCTCCTCTCAGGGGTTATAATTTCTCTGGTCTCCTTGACTGCTCATCTTTGTCACTTTTCTATTCCTGAGCCCTTTGCGTGTGCAGCAAAGCAATCCTGGAGGACTGTGTAGAGCTGGTCCTACTGTGTCCCTGACAGGCGTGCTGGACATGGGGAGTGTGTTAATTCCACCCCATCCAGAGTTCTGGAAGGGGCTGGTTCTGTGTCCACAGGGGAGCAGTGTGGCTGTCTGGTTTATCCAACCCCATGTGCTGTCCTCCCAGACTTTCTTGCAACTAGTGCCTGCTGATCAGCCTTGCTAACTGCAGGGCAGGGCTACATCCTTAGCTCCTGCAGGAGGGAGAGGACAGACAGACAGGCTTATCTGGCCCACTGTGAGCTACTAGGGCTTCCTACTGGTTCCTCCCAGCGCTGCCCAGTCTGCATGTGTGGTCATGGCTCTCATTCCCAGAAGCCTTATTGGGGTCAGCTCTTCCTCACCTTTGTGGGTTGGGGAGGTCATGGACACCTTGCCACACAGCTCCTTGGATAGGCAAGAGCCAAACTTCCTGAACCTGTTTTGTTTTAATGAGAGAGAGAGAGAAAGACAGAGAGAGAGCATAGGAGCACAAAGCACACAGCACTGCTCCACCACCCATGGAGTTCTGCTCCCTTTCCCTCTGCTGTCCTCATACAATGCCAGTGGCTGAACCCGGGGCCCCACATATGCAAGGTGTCCCCTCTACCCTGAGTCACTTCCCCGTCTTTGGCTTTCACCATCCCCCCTCACACCCAGCGCCCCTGCCTGCACCTCGGCGTCTATTTCAGTTAAGTGTGGTGCTGCTGGAATCAGGAGTCTTCATAGGACCTGTGCCCCCTCCTCTCTGTCACATTTGTCAAGTCTGCAGCATCTCCACTCCAGAGCCATCAGAGCTGATGAGTCTGTGAACTCCATGCTGACAGTGGCTGGACAGGGACCTGCTTTGTGAGGGTGACCCAGGACAGGGGCCCAGCTTCTTTTTTTATTCTTTATTTATTTTTAATATTTGTTCCCTTTTGTTGCCATTGTTGTTTTATTGTTGTCATTATTATTGTTGTCATTGTTGTTGGATAGGACAGAGAGAAACGGAGAGAGGAGGGAGGAAGGCAGAGAGAGGGAGAGAAAGATAGAAGCGACTCCCCTGCAGGTGGGGAGCCAGGACTCGAACCAGGATCCTTATGCCAGTCCTTGTGCTTTGTGCCACGTGTGCTTAACCCACTGCGCTACAGCCCGACTCCCAGGGGCCCAGCTTCTAAAGCCTTGTTTCCTGTGAGTAAGGGTCTTTTGGGACCAGTTTCTTTTCACAGCTGCTTCCTGTCTGCCCCCTTGTCTAGAAATGGCCAGAAAAGACACCCTCTTCATAAACAAGTCCCTGGCCTTTAGTCCTTGTTCAATTAGTCACAGAGGCCCATATGGACCTTTCCTGACTCTGGCACATGTCACCCTTCCTCTCCGTCCCATCCTGACCTCCTCCACTGAACTCTGGGTCTTGATACTTAAACTCACCCCACGTGCTCTTGGCCATTGGATTGTCCTTTATCAGATCATCAGCTTCTTTGGTCACCCTGATGTGGCTGTCAGCACTTGCTTTTGCTGCCCCTGGTGAAAAACCACAAGTGAGCATTGCTTCACCTTGTGACCGAGGCCCAGTAGCATGACTGAGTAGGCGAGCCAAACATGCACCGGTGTTTCCATCTGCCTGGCTCACACAGTGTCCCCCTCGTCTCCCCTCTTTGCCCTTATCATTTCCCCTCATGGTCCCCGAAGGGCCTTCTTCCTCAAGTGTGCTCAGCCGTCCTCTTTCTTTCAGAGCCCCTGACTAGGATGAAGGTCAGAGGTTCCTGGTGTGTCTCCATCGCAACACACAGTTGTACAGTGTGTGTGTGTGTGTGTGTGTGTGTATATATGTGTTTGTTTGTGTGTGTATATCAGAGAGAGACACTGTGTGTGAGATAGTGGGTGAGTGAGGATGAGGGCAAATGTATGTGACGCTCGTGGGAATGTGGAAGAGTAAGTGTAAGAGAGAGAGGAGCGTGTGGTCATGTGAGTGTGTGTGCGCCATGTTTCTACTAAGGCATCTTGGCTGAAGCGGAATGCTTCCGAGGCACTGATTTCCTCTCATCTCCCAGCAGGTATTGCTCTTTGTCTCAGAGGAGAATACTGCCCTCCAAGGGTGGTGGCAGTGACTTCAGTTAGGTCAGGATGGCTAGAAAAGATGCGTAAGATGCGGGCTGGGGGTGGGGGACTGCCAAGGTGACCAAGAGAGGTTTTCAGCAGCCCTTAGAGGAGTTCTCAGAAAAGCATTATTGCAGGTGCTGAGGCAGCCAGCACACTCATATCAGGCCTGCCACTGGTCCTGTTTTTGTCTGTAGTCACCTCATTGGGCTCTGGAACCTCCTTTATCCCTGGAAGCAGGTGTGTGCTTGAGGAGGAAAGGTTATAGCATTCAGGAACCATTATGGTGAGAGAGGTATGGGGTGGGGGGCACATTGTGCTTTCACACTGAATATGGGCTTAGATTCACAGGGGCTTCTGGAACATTCTATCCCCCCTGACTAAGTTGTCATCAATTTCTGCTTTTAAAAATGTGACTTTTAGGTCACTGGGCAGTGGCATACCCAATGAGGTACACATATTATCAAGCACAAGGACCAAGGTTTGAACCCCTACTCTCCACCTGCAGGGGGGATGCTTCATTAGTGGTGAAGCAGGTCTTCAGGTGTCTTATCTTTCTCTCTTCCTCTTTAACCCCCCCCCCATTTCTCTGTCTTAGCCAAGAAAATAGAAAAAAAAAAAAGAGGAAAAAAAATGATTGCCAGGTTGATGGATTCGTAGTGCTGGCACTGAATGCCCAGCAGTAACCCTCGTGACAGTATATAAATGTGAGTGCTAGTAGATGGGTTTTTGTTGGGAAAAGTAGGGCTTGTAGCAGATACTCAGCTCAGAATCCTGCTCAAACCTAGAGGGGCAAGAAGAGTGGGGGCACTGGCCTGCCCCCCATGTCTGTCATGGACCCTTACTTACTGATCACTGTGTCAGGGCCCCTTTTGGCTATAGTAATGTTAACATAAGTGCACCCTTGAGAGTCGGGCGGTAGCGCAGCAGTTAAGTGCACATGGCGCAGTGCACCAAGGGCTGGCGTAAGGATCCTGGTTCCAGCCCCTGGCTCCCCACCTGCGGCAGGTCGTTTCACAAGCAGTGAAGCAGGTCTGCAGCTGTCTATCTTTCTCTCCTCCTCTCTGTCTTCCCCTCCTCTCTCCATTTCTCTCTGTCCTATCCAACAACAACAACAGCTATGACAACAATAATAACTACAACAAGCACAACAACAAGGGCAACAAAATGAGAAAAAATAGCCTCCAGAAGCAGTGGATTCATAGTGCAGGCACTGAGCCCCAGCAATAACCCTGGAGGCAAAAAAAAAAAGTGCAGCCTCTTGCCTCACACTAGGGTTGTTCAGAATGGGACAGATGGTGAATCATCCTATAAAGTGCACATATCACCATGTTCAGGACCTGGGTTCAAGTGTCTGGTCTCCACCTGCAGGGGGAAGGAAGCTTCAGAAGGGGCAGACCAGCAGGAGTCTCTCCTTTCTCTACCTGCCTCTGCCTCTCACTCTTTAACCAAAAAGATCAAAGGCCACCAGGAATGATGCTCACACAGGCTCCAGAGATAACCCTGGCTGTGGGGATATCAGAAAGATTGTTCAGATTCCTTCAAGGTTTTTAGGTCCTTTTGATATCAGGGCTCCTGACTCCTAGCAAGGAATCTCTCTTTTCTTTTTTAAATATTTATTTATTTATTCCCTTTTGTTGCCCTTTAAAAAAAAGGCAACAAAATTTTTTAAATTGTAGCTATTGTTGTTATTGGTGGTGTTGTTAGATAGGACAGAGAGAAATGGAGAGAGGAGGCGAAGACAGAGAGGGGGAGAGAAAGACAGACACCTGCAGACCTGCTTCACCATTTGTGAAGCCATTCCCTTGCGGGTGGAGAGCTGGGGGCTTGAACCAGGATCCTTATGCCAGTGCGCTTAACCCACTGTGCTACTGCCCAACTCCCATCTTTTGTTTTTTTTCAAGCATAACAAATACCTTATGAAATGTCATGTTTCATAAAAGCTTTTTCAAAAAAGGCTCTGATAAAGGAATATGCATATATAATTCATATGTTTAGCACTATGCTAAAATGGACTGTGAGAGTAAGCATGAGTGAAACACAGTAAATTTAACCATAAGCAACAATAAAAACAAGTTGTCTTAACAGAAGCATTTGATGCAGACAGTCAGCAGACAGTCAAGGTGATGCTTTTCCCTCTGAAGGGAAATGCGTTCTATGGCCCTGCTCTGAGATGCCTCACACTGTCAGATGCTTGGAAGCCAGGCCTCGCCCGCACACGGGGTAGCTATGCTGCTTCTTGCAGTGCCTTAGCTCCTCGCCACACTTCCCACCTCTCCAGGACACCCTGGCATTCCAGCTTGCTGCTTCATGGTGACATTCAGCCTTGTTCTGTGGCTGTGGGCAGAGTGGATGCCATCTCTCTGGGACCCACCGCTGTATCATGTCGGTCTTCTTGCCTTTCCTGGTCCCTTTCTTCTGCTGGCTTTTACTGTCCATCTTCTCCTTGTCCAACTAATCAGAGAACTACACCAAGGGCAGGCAGCAAGTGTTCCCAGCACGTACTGCGTTTGCCTCGTGGATAAGCTCTCTGGAACCCTGAAGCAGCTCGACTCAGCCCCAGTCACACCAGTCCTGGAGATGAGATCGCCAGTGGGGATGCAAACGCCCTTGTCTGAATAGCATCTGAGATCTTGGCTCTCATTTAGGTTTCAGTCACTTGAAGTTGCTGAAAATGAACATAACTACAAGCTCTTCAGCAACCGTGTGGGCTCCCGAACTGCTTGTGTGTCGTTTTTGCTGGGTTATGTTGTTTTCACCGGGCTGGCTTCACGGGCGGGTAACAGACGACCAGGGACTTATGGTTGAGCTGTAGGCAGTATCTCTTTATTCATGCAGGACGCAGCACAATCTAAGCCGAGCTAAGCTAAACTCAAGGTAAAGTACAGTAAAACTCACAATGCTGTCTTTATATATACTTGCCAAGTAAGGTGGAAACAGGATGTGACATAGAGAGGATGGAGAGAAAAGTGACTGGTGAAAATCAGGGTGTGATAAAGAAGGGATCAGGGTGTGACAAGGAGGGGGGTGGAGCAAAAACATATCATGAAACTGGGGATTGAACCAATGCCCTGGAGGGAGGTGCTTGTTAACAGCGGTTATGTAAATAAAATAGTGTTAAGCAGGGGGGATTTAAACCAAATGAAACAGAAGGGGTCTCATGCATACCAACAATTCCCCCTTTCTTTTTAACTAATGGCCATTATGGGGTGAACAGAAACGTATATCGTACAGGCGTTTTCAAAAGAACTGGCATATAACATGGAAAACAAAATAGGCGAGCAGCAATAACCAGTGTGATGTCAAGTGGAGCTTTTCTTGCCTCAAAGGGCAAGGCCTAGCAGGCGAAAGGGCATTTCTTGCCTCTGGGAATGCTTCATGCCTCTGGGGGCATCTCTTGCCTCAAAGGGCATTTCTTGCCTCTGGGAATGCTTCATGCCTCTGGGGGCATCTCTTGCCTCAAAGGGCGTTTCCTGCCTCTGTGGGCATCTCTTGCCTCTTGGGGCGCTTCATGCCTCTGTGGGCATAACCTAATAAGGAGGGGGAGCTTTCTGCCTCTGGGACAGAGCCTGCAGGCGAGGGGACATGGTCTATAAAGTTTCAAGGCAACTGGCTGAAGTTAGTCTTTGAGAAACACAGCAGTGTGTACCAGTTAAGTCCGATGGAGGTGTCAGTCCAAAGTAGCTGACCACAGAAGAAAATGCCAAGGGATGAAACGCTGTATGTCTGTCTCGATGGGGAATGTCGGCCACCTGAATTCTGCTTTTCTGTAGAGAGTGATCTTTGGAGTCTGTGAATCTGTTTCTTCAGGTCGTGCCAGGTCTCATCATTGGTTTTCGGGGGCGATGTCAGAGAACCGGATCCAAATGGATTTCCAGGAATTCCATTTGAGTAGATGCTTTTTCATGTGAAGACTTTGACAGCTGAAATTCACTTACTTGTTGAACAAAACTTGTAGCAGATTAGAAGTTTACTATAATTGATAACTCTATTATAATTGGAAGTCCTTTCTAGTATGATTTTAAGGTTGTTTAAACAGTTTAAACTCAATAAAATGTGGAAAGGTAAACAGAAGAACCACGGTTAAAAGCCTCAGGCATGAGAATAATTAACATAATCATTGCACTATCTGCCCCACCCATAACTCATACAGTTTTCAGGATTAAACATTTCAGAATCATGTCAAGATGTAAAAGAGAAATCAAAGGAGGGAAAAAACAATTTTTGAATTGTTTCTGGATGTCTCTAGAAATCATGGCTGCGTCCAGCATTTTTTTTTAAGTCAATGTCAAACAAAAATTCAGTCATTCAAATCATTCTCTTATGAAACGCAACTTGAACCAGATTATCAAGATCTCACCATGTAGGATTAAGAATCCCCGGAGGGCGTCCTAGTTCAAAAAGCTCCTCGAAATTCCATTTAGGGTGCTTCGGACTGTTCCTGCTGGATTGCTTCAGGCACCCATTTTTAAAAGTGTCTTTCCATCGAAGAAAGAATCCAATCAGGAGAGTAGAACTAACCACATGTCTCCATACTTGGGAACTGCCAGGGTACTCGAGAATGCTCTTCAAATTAGAGTAGTCCTTCTCCACGGGAAACATTCGAGAAGAAGTCCAGAAAGTCCCAGGGGAAATCCCCATGCATATCCCAAGGTCTACGATCACAGTCATAAAGAACCAAACTGTGGCCCGGAGCAAAATGTAGTCCTTTTCCTCAGAAAACATGGGAGAGGGAATCCAGAAAGTCCAAGGAGAAATCTCCGTGCATCTCCCAAGCTCTATGATCCCGGTCATAAGAAACCAAAGTTCCCAGTCAGGGAACCGAAATGTGGCCCAGAGTAAAATGTTCCAGAGACAGAGTAACTGTCTCATGATGAAACAGTAGAGGCTTTGGCAAACCTCTCCATAAGTAGAAAGGCAACCCATGGTGGATGGGTAGCCAAGTTTACTTATCTGGACGATGGGTGGGTAGGGTCCCACGTTGATGCCGGTCCATGTTTCAGGGCTTATTTCAGTCCCAGTTCGGGCACCATATGTTGTTTTTGCTGGGTTATGTTGTTTTCACCGGGCTGGCTTCACGGGCGGGTAACAGACGACCAGGGACTTATGGTTGAGCTGTAGGCAGTATTTCTTTATTCATGCAGGACGCAGCACAATCTAAGCCGAGCTAAGCTAAACTCAAGGTAAAGTACAGTAAAACTCACAATGCTGTCTTTATATATACTTGCCAAGTAAGGTGGAAACAGGATGTGACATAGAGAGGATGGAGAGAAAAGTGACTGGTGAAAATCAGGGTGTGATAAAGAAGGGATCAGGGTGTGACAAGGAGGGGGGTGGAGCAAAAACATATCATGAAACTGGGGATTGAACCAATGCCCTGGAGGGAGGTGCTTGTTAACAGCGGTTATGTAAGTAAAATAGTGTTAAGCAGGGGGGATTTAAACCAAATGAAACAGAAGGGGTCTCATGCATACCAACACTTGTGTAGCTCAGCCGCCATTCCTTAAGGCCTGCGCTTCGACTACCTGGCAGCCCCTGGCCACTGCCTGTCTTCCACATGATTGACTGAACTTTTAGTTTGTTATGGTTTTTTTTTTTTTTCTTATGTGATTCCTCTGCTTCCAGTGAGCTCTTTCTTTTTCTTTTTTTCCCTTTAAAAATCAGAATCAGAGAGGGAAGAGTATAGGAGGAGAGACATCATCGCATCATAGCCCTATAGCACCACACCTGAAGCTTCCTTTGTGCATGGCGTTCCCATGTGGTGTCTGGAACTCTAGCCCAGGTCCTGGTGCCTGGTAAAATCTGTTCTCTACTCTGCTGAATGACCCCTACCCCCCACTCCCTGTTTCCAAATGAATGTTTTTATTTTTATTTATTTATTTATTTTTTAATTTTTTAATATTCGTTTTATTTATTTATTCCCTTTTGTTGCCCTTGTTGTTTTATTGTTGTAGTTATTATTGTTGTTGTCGTTGTTGGATAGGACAGAGAGAAATGGAGAGAGGAGGGGAAGACAGGAGGAGAGAAAGATAGACACCTGCAGACCTGCTTCACTGCCTGTGAAGCGACTCCCCTGCAGGTGGGGAGCCGGGGTTCGAACCGGGATCCTTATGCCGGTCCTTGTGCTTTGCGCCACCTGCGCTTAACCCGCTGTGCTACAGCCCGACTCCCTAAATGAGTGTTTTTAATAAAGGTAGCAAAAGCTGTGGCAGAGGAAAGTGACAGGAAGCAAAGTCCACTTCAACAGATTGGCAATCTAATTTCAAATCCTGGAGTATGAAATATAATAAATATGTAGACCATTTCTTCTAAATTGTAGGACTTTAAAACTGTGGATTTTACCATCCAGCATGAGAATGTGAGACCAAAAGGTTGATTTTGGAACTAAACAAGAAGCCTTCACTCTTACCCAGTACATGTTTTGCACACAGTGCTGAGATTCACGAGCCCCATGAACCTACAGCCCTAGAGCTGGTATGTGTCTATGTGGCAGGGGCGGGAGGGCACCCAACTCCTACCTAGAACCATGTAAGACAGCGATAGGGCACACAAACCAACTTCCAGCCCAGACATTTAAATATTGGTAGCTGTCAAAAACAAACAACAGCAAAAAAAAAACCCAATGCTTTTGAGGAAAACTAAGATTACTTGTATTTACTTTTCACAAGAGCTTACATTAATTTTTTATATAAAGTGACATCTCACACTTCCAGCTCCATTCCCCAGAACTGCTCAACTCTGGCTGTTGGGGGCGGGGGTCGACAGTGATCCAACCTGGGACTTCTTGTGCTCAGGTCCTGTGAGCTGCTGCTGAACTGTCTTCCCCAGCCCAAAGCCATCCCCACTTGTTACTGTCCTACCTTAAAATAACCCATGAACATATCTGTTCCCAGTCCTTATCGTACACACTGCGGTAGTTTTCAGAGCACATTGTAGCTCTCTGGGCTATGCTATCTACAGCGTGTGAAGCAGTGCGTAGTTTAGTCACTGAAAATAGGCAGGGTGTCCACATTTCTCTACGGTGCTTCCAGGTCGGCACCAGGCTTTCCTTTTCTCCCATGCGGTACCTTGTATGCATCTAGCTGAGACCTTCTTCACAACTGGATGCTGTAGAGATGGCTTCTGAAGGGCTCATTTCTACACCCCGTAACTGTCTGTCTGCCCCCCCCCCCACAGTTGGTGTGTATGAAGTAACCTTGGACAGTATAGAGTTGGTACAGTACAGACTATTGGAAATACATTATTATTATTATCATTATTATTATTTGGAAATACGTTATTTTTTTTCCTCCAGGGTTATTGCTGGGCTCGGTGCCTGCACCATGAATCCACCGCTCCTGGAGGCCATTTTTTCCCCCTTTTGTTGCCCTTGTTGTGGCCTCGCTGTGGTTATTATTATTACCATTGTTGATGTTGTTCGTTGTTGGATAGGGCAGAGAGAAATGGAGAGAGGAGGGGAAGACAGAGAGGGGGAGAGAAAGACAGACAACTGCAGACCTGCTTCACCGCCTGTGAAGCGACTCCCCTGCAGGTGGGGAGCCGGGGACTCGAACCGGGATCTTTACGCCGGTCCTTGCGCTTTGCGCCACATGCGTTTAACCCACTGCGCCACCGCCCGACCCCCGGAAATACGTTATTTTTATTGACTGCAAGAATGATGGGTTATGTTTATAATTAGTATACGGCTGGTGTCATGAGCAAGCACAAACCTATAGCATAGGACGTAATCTTGCAAGGGGTTGTGGGAATGAGAGATTACTTAAACAAGCATCTCACAGAAGTCCGCCCCTTTGGACTGTTGCTGTACCCTGTCTCCTCCCTTTCTCTCGGGACCCTCATATGTTGTGGATCAATGTTGGTGAACACATGGCTGGCTATTCTTCCCTCTGCTTATTTTGCTACCATGGTTTTTTCAAAATCTTTTTAAAGTTAATTTATTTATTTGTTATTGGATAGAGACAGAGAAAAATTGAGAGAGAAGGGGGCGATAGAGAGGAAGAGAGACCTGCAGACCTGCTTCACCGCCTGTAAAGGTGACGCCCCTGCAGGTGGGGAGCCGGGGCTTGAGCCGGGATCCTTAAGCCAGTCCTTGCGCTTTGCGCCACGTGCGCTTAACCCGCTACACTACCGCCCTACTCCATACCATGGTTTAATAAATCATGCTTAATAAATCTGCTGCTTTTATAAACCCCAAAGAAAAGCACCCCAGTAGTTTTCATTTTTACTATAACAGACAAAGCCACAGTCATAGATAGCAACAGGCGTCCTGCTGAGGTCACTTCACTTGACTTGTAAGCAGACACCTTTTTCTGTGTGTCTAACCAATTTTTCCTTTCTTTTCTTTGTGTGCACTCAGTTTCTTTTCTGGGAGTCAGTCAGTCTTCTGTTCTTCCAGTCATCTCTTTGTCTATGAAGATACTGAAGCCCCAGACATTGCATTTTTATTCCACCTTGCAGGAAAGAAGAAAGGCTCCTCCCCTGCCCTTCAAAAAAGTGATGGTTAAATGTTACCCATGGTACTCTCCCTGAGAGACAGAGAAGTGTCACCTTGGTAACCCTGTGCTCACATTAAAAAGTTGGGTTCTGCTATTCAGTGAAAGAGTGGAAGGGATATTGGAGAAAACTTGTGGGCTCTGGCACATGCACCATCCTGGCTAGAACTTAGCAGAAGTCTTGCCTCCATGCCAAGAAGAGAGTGGCTGTGCTCAGTAATCCTGTGGGGTTGGTGCTGAGTGTGGGGGAGTGCCGTCTGTGCACCATGTGTTCAAGGAGTCTGGTGACAGGCCTCCTGGCACTTTGTCCTGCTTGTCTCAGGAGTAGCTACTTACCTGGTGACTCGATGCACTTGGAATCAACATCAAAGCCCCTGACTGTGGGTGGGGAGGAGTCACTTCATAGAAATATAGAGGTTTGGGGTGATTCATGGTAGTTGCTGGCACAGATAAAAACATTGCTGCCTTGGAAACCATTTTCTTTGTTGCCCTATGAACCTAGCTTTTCTTTCCCTTTTCCTATTGTTATGGCCATGAGGACTTTCCCTTGTATGACCCCACAATTCCCAGCAGACTCCCCCTCCCCCCCACCCCCTCCACCCCACAGAAGGTGTGAAACTGAAAGGGAAACAGGCTGACAGAGGAGAGATCTCAGCACTGCGCCACCACTCATGATGCTCCTGTGTGGTGGCTGGGGCTCAAACCCAGGTCCTTGAACTTGATAAATAAAATATGTGCTCTGCTGGGAGGGTTACTTTCTGGCCTCTGCTTATCCTCGTCTCATTATCAGTTCTCTTTCTTAAAAGGCTCAGTCACTAGATATTTAAGAATTTTTTATTATCTTTATTTATTTACTGGATAGACACAGTCAGAAATAGAGAATGAAGGGGGAGATATAGAGGGAAAGAGATGGAGAGACACTTGCAGCCCTGCTTGACCACTCACAAAGCTCTCCCCCTTCAGGTGAGGAGCAGCACCATAATATGAGCGCTCAACCAGGTGCACCACCACTCAATCACTAGATTTTATGTCTAGTTGTTTTACTGTCTGAAGTCTATACTTCTGACCCACTGGTCACCTTCCTGTCATGGTGCCCATTTCTTAAATATTGGCAGCGAGCTACTTTCCTTAGAAATGTCTTTCTAGCCAAGAGTCGGGCAGTAGCACAGCAGGTTAAGCGCACTTGGCACAAAGCGCAAGGACCAATTAGGATCCTGGTTCAAACCCCCAGCTCCTCACCTGCAGGGGAGTCACTTCACAGGCAGTGAAGCAGGTCTGCAGGTGTCTCTCTGTCTCTCTTCCTCTCTATCTCCCCCTTCTCTCTGTCTCTAATAACAAATAAATAAAAATAAATTAAAAAATTTTTTAAAAAAGTCTCTCTAGGCAGGCTGGGAGTATGGATTGACCTGTCAACGTCCATGTTCATCAGGGAAGCAATTACAGAAGCCAGACCTTCCACCTTCTGTACTTCACAATGGCCTTGGGTCCATACTCCCAATGGGTAAAAGAGTAGGAAAGCTATCAAGGGAGGCGATGGGATGGGATATGGAGTTCTGGGGGTGGGAATTGTGTGGAGTTGTACCCCTCTTATCCTATGGTTTTGTCAATGTTTCCTTTTTATAAATAAAAATAAAAAAATAGAAATGTCTCTCTAGTGGTCTGGGAGGTGGCACAGTGGATAAAGTACTGGATTCTCAACCATGAGGTCCCAGGTTCAATCCTTGGCAGCACATGTACCAGAGTGATGTCTGGTTCTTTCTCTCTCCGCCTATCTTTCTCCTGAATAAACAAATACATTTTTTAAAAATGTCTCTAAAATCTTAACAGCTTAAGGTGAACTTGCTTTTTTCCAGAGTTTCTCTAGGTATGCTTCTCTCAATCACTGAAGTTCCCTAACAGTAAAGGTCATTTAGCATGCTGGCAAGCCCAGGTCAGGGCCAGCTGTTGCTCCTTTCCACCACCCTGCAGTCCTTAGAGAGAGGGGGCTTCTCCCTGAGCCTGTAGTTCCGCAGCTTCCTTATGCAGTTCTCTTTTGTGGAGGGACAGCCCTTGAATACCACCATTACCGCCCCCTTGTCCCCCGGCCCTGTCTCTTGCTGCCGAGCACACTGCAAGTGCCCTGTTCCAGCACAGGGTTTCACTCCTGCTATTTTGGTGCCATCTGACTTTATCTGTTTCCAGGCCTAAACACCCTTTGGGGTATGGTCTGAATGTTCCTCACTGCCTGCCAGCTAATGCTTTATCTAAGAAGGGCCCCTGCATTTCCACTGTGACCTGGGAGTGGGGCTTTTTCCCACTTGGTGCTGAGTAGTTTCTCATCCTGCTCTTTTCATCACCACACAATTGGTTTCCTTGCTTATTTTTTCAAGGAATGAAGCATGTCACAGGTCCCAGTCTTAAAATGAAGCCATGTAGGGGCTGGGGGAGAGGGCTCACTCGGTATAGTGTATACCTGACAGGCTGCAAGGGCCTGGGTTTGAAGCCCCAGCCACCACACATAAACACCACTGCACCAAGGAGTAGCAGCCTGTGCCATGGGGGCAGTGCTGGGTATCTCTGCCTTTTATTCTCTATCGAAAAAAACAAAAAGCCATTTTTCAGAACATGAGTTGCACTAAATCCCAGGTTCTGAATGACACTGTGTGGTAGCAGTTCTGGAAGAACTGGAAAGTAGGCTGAATAGCTAATAATCACGTAGCCATTTTCACTGCTAAGCTGCTGTTCACAGAGGTGGGGAAGTTGAGTTCACCTAAGAGCTGAAGGCAAGGGCCCTGGGCAAGCTTATGTGAGGACCTGGGTTCAAGCCCTGGGTCCCCATTGCAGGGTGGTGGGGTTCAGGCTTCATGAATGATGGAGCAGTGCTACAGGTGTTTCTCTTTCTCCCTATTTTCTCTCTTTTTAAACTTATTTAAAAATATTTAGTATTTATTTATCAGATAGAGACAGAGAGAAATTAAGAGGGGAGAGGAAGTTATAGAAGGAAAGAGACAGAGACACCTGCAACCCTGCTTCACCACTTGTGAAGCTTTCCCCTCTGCAGGCAGGGATCAGGGGCTTGGACCTGGATCCTTGCACATTATAATGTGTGTACTTAACCACCTGGTAGTCCTGGTCCCCCCCCCCCCCCATTTTCTCTCTCTTTCATCTTCTAGCCAAAAAAAGAAAAGAAAAAAATAGTACAAAAGAAAAACTTGGCTGTTGGGAATGGTGGAGTTATATAGGTACTAAGTTACAGTGATAATCCTGGTGGCATATGAGAAGGAAGGAAGGAAGGTTGTGAGAGAGATGAAGAAAAGAAGAAAAAAAAGAATTGAAGGCCATTCCTAAAATGTGTCGGTCAGGCAGGTGAATGTCCTTGAGAGGCTGTGTGATCAGCAGGGGCTGTGCCATGTATGATGTCCTGCTCCAACTTCACTGACACAAGACAGACACAGCGGGTGAAAAGTAGTTATGTAATGGCAGGTTCTGTTGGAAGTAGAGATTTCTGAGTGAATCGAGTGGCAGTGGACATGGAGCCCTTCCAGTTTGACCTAAATGCCGAAGACAGGATGGAGAGACTGGTCAGGGCACCAATGCCCATTCGTGAGCACACATACTGGGCCCTCAACCCCGGACTAGGCATTCTGTGCCCCCTTTACCTGGGGTGGAAGCACAGGAGTGCTCAGCTGGGATGGGATTCTTGTCTGAGTGTGAGTGTGTGTGTGTGAGAGAAAGTGGGGGGAGCAGTAAGTACTAGTTTGAGCAGAGTTGATTTGGGGGTAGACCAGAGAACTAATGAAGCAGGAGGAACATTTCAGAGTGGGCGCTTTCAGTCCTTGGAGGCCTGCAGGCCCACTGACATCACCACCCCCATGGCAGAACTCACGGCTTCACAAGGGGCCTGGAGGCCTGGTGCCATTGATGGGGGGTCGGTGGAGCGCACCCCTCAGTCCAGTGGGTCTCCGTGTACCACCACTTCCTCAAACAGGACTAAAGTCAGTGTGGTGTGGAGATTTTGGAAAATGTTTTATTGATTTATTTATGAGACATAGAAGACCAGGGCATCACTCTTTCAACAGGCAGTGCCCAGGATAGAGCTCAGGACCACACACGTGTAAGTACTGTGACTGTGTGTTGCCACCAAGCCTCCTCCCCAGCCAGAACTTTGCATCAGTAACCAGTATGGGCAAATCTTAAAGACAGAAAGGAGCAGGAGAAGGACAGACTGAGATGTCAGCTGCCTAAATCTGAGGTGGCTGGCCCTGGTCCTATCAGGGGCTCCTTGCCAAGGCTCTAAGGTTTAGATGCTGTTGGCTACCCGGAGAGCTTATTGACAGAAACATTTTTCTTCTCCTTAGCCACAAACATACCTTTTCACCTGAACTGCCCTGCCCTGAAATGGGCTATGAGAGGTGACCAGAAAACATGTCTTTGTTGCCACTTTCCCCACTTGCTCAGCAATGGAAGCAAGCATTAGAGAGAGTTACCCTGAAAGCACAACCACTCCCCACTGAACACTTCACCCCACTCTGGGGATCATCCTCAAGGTGTCATTTCTGAGGGTCTTGGCCATTTTAATGCACGTGATGGCGTTTCATCAGCCCCAGCACAAAGTCTAACTCTTCAGCCAGGCTCAAAAACTACTTCTGGCCTGGCTGCCTCTCCCTCTGCAGCTGCCCCTGACCTCACTGTCAGCCCATGCCTTGCCTGGCCACTTTCACCCCATGGCCATTGGACGCCTTTCATGCGTCAAGTCTCCTCTTTGCTATCATCTCTGGAAGCCTCACTTGAGGTTTTTATCTTCACCACCTTCAGAAATGATACAAGGCCAACTCTGGGCAGATAGCTGCTCCTTTGCTCTGCCAGGGAAGGCGCTGTGTGTGTGTGTGTGTGTGTGTGTGTGTGTGTGTGTGTGTAGCTGAGTGGTGTTGTACACCATTTACTGTGACTGTCTCAATGTCTGCCCTTATGGTGCAACACTCACTGGTTTCTGGGTTCGAAAAAGCAAGGGCTAGATGACAGCCATGGTGACAGCTCATGCCCCCAAATATTCCCTCCACAACAACATTAAGCAAAAGGAAGAGAGAAACCAAACAGTACACAAACCATACCCTCAGCATAGAGACATGGATATGCCCAGACTTCAAAGTAAGAAGGGCATGAGCTGTCACCATGGCTGTCATCTAGCCCTTGCTTTTTCGAACCCAGAAACCAGTGAGTGTTGCACCATAAGGGAAGACATTGAGACAGTCACAGTAAATGGTGTACAACACCACTCAGCTACACACACACACACACACACACACACACACACACACACACACATCGCTTGCCTGGTAGAGTATGTAAGCCTGCATGAGGAGCCCTGCCTCTTAGCCCTGGCAACCCGTGGGAGCACATGGAACACTTGGGGAACTCCAGGGATGGAGGGGCTTTTCCCCTAGAAAGGTCAGGAAGGGACCTAGGAGGTAGAACAGTGAGTAAAGTGTTAGGCTCTCAAGCATGAGGTCCTGAGTTTGATCCTAGCAGCACGTGTCAATCTCTGGCACCACTATCACCTTTTGCCAGAGTTGAGTGGTGCTTTGTAGGAGACCTAAAAGAGAGGACAGTGTGTGGCAGGGGTGGGGGTGGTAAAAGGGTCCCATAAGTAGAAGAACCAAGAAACTAGAGGTCACTTAGCTTTTCTCCTCAGGCTCCAGACAGATACTCCCGGATGTGGAATCATCCAGCTCTGTCCTAATGCCTGCCACGTGAACCCTTCAGACCAAGGTTCAAACCCCCGGGTGAAGTTTCATGAGCACTAAAGCCCCATGCTTTCTCTCTCTCTCCCTTCCCACTTCCCCACACCTCTCAAGTTTCTTTCTATTAAATAAAAGAAAAGGAACAACCACATAAAAAGTGCAAGGACCTGCGTAAGGATCCCGGTTTGAGCCCCCGGCTCCCCACCTGCAGGGGAGTCGCTTCACAGGCAGTGAAGCTGGTCTGCAGGTATCTGTCTTTCTCTCCCCTTCCCTGTCTTCCCCTCCTCTCTCCATTTCTCTCTGTCCTGTCCAACAACGAATGACATCATCAACAACAATAATGACCACAACAAAGCTACAACAACGAGGGCAGCAAAAGGGGGAAGAAATGGCCTCCAGGAGCAGTGGATTCATGGTGCAGGCACTGAGCCCCAGCAGTAACCCTGGAGGCAAAAAAAAAAGTTTTACTGGAGCTGAACTACACCAGGCCTTTAGATGCCACCTGCAACTGCTCTCGAGCTATTTTTACACTTAACCACTTAATGAAAGCTGTGTAGAACTCTGTCAGGTACCAGACCCTGGAAACCAGAACTGTCTTGTGTCTGGTGACCAGAGCTTGGCCTATTAAGCTTTCCTTTCTTCTAGAAATTCATCGATGAATTCCACACAGTGTCAGTAAGAATGCCAGCACTTTACTTTGGCATTAAAGTTTATGTGAGGAGAGGCAAGCAGCAGCCACCACCCCACCCCCACATGGAAATGGCCTGCCAGGCCTGCTCCTGCAGCAGCCAGTCCCTGGAGTATGCCTACATTAGTACCAGTTGGGCTGAAGTCAGATCCGAGGGAATATGCGGAGTCCTGGGGACCAGGAGATGACACCTTCACAAAAGTGCACTTTTTTTTTTCTAATAGTTAATTCCTACCAGAGAGATTGTTAGGGCTCAGATGCCAGCATAGCTCCACTGCTAATTAGTTTTTGACAAGACAGAGAGTAATTGAAATGGGGGAGGGAGATAGAGACACACCTGCAATACTTACTTCACAGTTTGTGAAGCTTCCTTCCTGGAGGTGGAGGCTGGAGTCCTAGGTCCTTGCATATGGTAACGTGTGCTCAATTGGCTCTAGGCTAATTTTACTGTGCAAAAGGGCCCAAGTTCAAGCCCTGGGCTACCATATGGAAACATCTTATCAGAGGGGTTTCACATATGGTAGAACAGTGCTGTGGTGTCTTTCCTTGCTCTGTCTCATTTGCTATCTAGAATTTTTTTTTTTAAAGATAGGACAGAGAGAAATGGAGAGAGGAGGGGAAGACAGAGAGGGGGGAGAGAAAGATAGACACCTGCAGACCTGCTTCACCACCTGTGAAGTGACCTCCCTGCAGGTGAGGAGCCAGGGGCTTGAACCGGGATCCATATGCCGGTCCTTTTGCTTCGCGACACCCACACTTGTTGCGCTACCGCCTGACTCCTGAAAAATTTTTTAAATGTTTTTTTAACTTTTTATTTATTTGTTTATTTATTTGTTATTGGAGACAGAGATAAATTGAGAGAGAAGGGGGAGATAGAGAGAGACACTTGCAGAACTGCTTCACTGCCTGTGAAGCGACTCTCTGGCAGGTTTTTTATCTTTATTTCTTTACTATTGGATAAGACAGAGAGAAATGGGGGGGTAGGAGATAAGGAAAGAGAAAGATAGACACCTGCAGAACACTTATGCAAGTGGGGAGTGGGGGCCTCGAACCCTGGTCCTTGTGCTTAGTACTATGTGTGCTTAACCGGGTGTGTCACCACCTGGGCCCCTAAAAAATTAATAGAATCATCTTGGAAAGTGGAGTTATGAAGCCCTGAAGCTCAAGCAAAAACCCCGTTGGTAATAAAAAAAATGTGCGCTTAGTACATAAGGAAATATAATAAATAGGTCATCAACGTGCCATCTCTGCTGAGACAAAAGATAAACTTGTAAATAAACCAAGAAACATTGTAGAAGAAAATGTGGGTTAAGTCTTCTGACATCAGTGTAGGCAGAAGCTGTGTACTACAAACTGGGAGGAGAAATCTTGAGCATTTGGTACAGGTTCCGGGCCAGTGGCTGCCAACCCCACAAACTCAGAACTCAGGATGTGACAGAGAACAGGAAGGAGCTGGGAGTGGATAATCTATGCACACCAGGTATGGAAGTGGGTCAGGAAAAGGGAGATGCTTTGAAGCTCCTAATTAGAGTAAAGCAAAGCCAGATGACAAGAGATGCCACTTCTAATTCGTCAGACTAGTGGCAATTAGGAAGGGTGCCAGCATGTTCTGGGGTCAGCTGGGAGGAAGTTGCCCTCTTGCTTGTTGAAACAGGCCCTCGCTTTGAAGGGTGGGTAGAACCCAGGTCCATGCCCTGTATGTACTTTGCTTTGGGCCTAGAGATTTCACTTTGGGAATGGGCCCTGAAGGTATCTTTCCAAGATACAGAGCCCATGCAGACAGTCACCCTAAGCAGCCTTGTTTGTCACAGGAAGAACTCCATCAGAAGCTAGAGTCAGTCCTAGAATGAATGTGGAGAAATAGATAGCCTGTATGTGCCAGAGTCTTTCCACAGAAGGTCCTTAGAACTATGGAGCTTTATGAGTGGTGAAATAGTGCTGCAGGTGTCTTTCTCCCAGTCTGCCTCCCCTCCCCTCTCAATCTCTCTCTTTCATATCAAATAAAGAAAAATAATAAAATATTTTTTAAAAAAAAGAGAGAAGAGAAGAAATTATAGGGATGGGTCTCACCTGATGTGCTTTGCTTTGCTTTGCTTGAGACCTGGGTTTAAGCCCCCCACTGAACTACATGGGAAAAGCACAGCATTTCCAGCTGTCTGTTTCTCTCTTTCTAACTGAAAAAGATTGGGGGGGAAATACATTTCCAAAATATAATAACATGAGAGGAGGGAATTTTGGAATTCCACAATTGTGGACATAGAGCACTGTGGTGAGTGACAGCCCAGCCTAATCTGCCATTTGGAACCTCCTGGAGATTGCAGCTCCCCACCCCAGGGCTTTCTGGCTGCATGTGTGTTTGGGGAGCTCTTCTCAAGGCTTTTGTCTAGCTCCCTGGTTCACATGGACCAGCCCTGCTCTTCTATTTCCTCCCTACTAATTGTGAGCCACCCTTTGCTTTCCTCTGGATGAAAAGTGAGAGACCTGTGTGTGGGGAGCCTCAGGATATGCTTCCCAGTGCAGAGTCACAGCTCACCTACAGCAGGCAGGAGGGGCCCTCCCAGTAGACTCACTTTCCCTCCTGTTACAGACCAGAGCCAGGGTGGCTGGCAGTGGTGTTGGAAGTTTCTGTTTCCTTTTCCTGTTTAAGACCTGAGATTGTTAAGATGCCCTATAGACCATTTACAATCAAGAATCTCTCTCATTTTTCCATCCATCTATCCATCCATCCATCCATCCATCCATCCATCCATCCATCCATCCATCCATCTATCCATACATCCATCTATCCATCCTTCCTTCCTTCCACCCACCTTCCCTCCCTCCCTGCCTCCCTCCCTCCCTCCCTCCCTCCCTCCCTCCCTCCCTCCCTCCCTCCCTCCCTCCCTTCTCAGAGCAGAGTTTGGTCCAAGTCTCAGGTGCTGGGCTTCCTTCATGGGCTGCTTGTCTTCATGTGTCACCCAGACAGGCAGCTACACCCCACACTGCAGCGAAGCCTGTTTCCACTGCTGCCCACTGAGACAGGGCATGAAGATGGTAATGGTAATGAGTGTCAGACGTGTGTATGTGTGTGTGTGTGTGTGTGTGTGCGAGAGAGAGAGGGAGAGGGAGAGGGAGAGGGAGGGAGAGAGAGAGAGAGAATGCATATGTTGTGCTGGGGATCAAACCCAAGGCCTCACGCATGTAAACTGTGTCTCTGTTGCCAAGTCCTCTCTCCAACCCCATGTTCACAGACAAATCCCAGTTCCATGGATCCCTGTCACAGCTCTCTCTAAAGCTAACTCTTATTTCACTCATTCTTATCAAATATTTGGCAGAGCAGTCACATAGGAAAGAAAAGGTTCACATTAGTTATGCTCATTTCTGTTATCTGAGGAGGCACGGCCTGGTATAAGTAGCTCTGTGTAAGCATTGCTAAGCCATGCAGGAGCGCTCTGTGTGTGGTGTGGTATCGCCCCACGAGTCATTTCAAAGGTGTGGCAGAATTGATGACTGCATGCCCTAGTCTCTAGAGCCTGTGAGTGCCACCTCACAGTGCTACCTCATAGGCCTCTTTTAGGACACCTGGTGAAGGGTGTGGCTGAGCTGGGGGTATGGAGAGCCTGGATGAGTCACTTGTTTGTTGTGAGAGACAGGAGAGGGTACTCTGTGATGAGAAGACCCTATGCATACAGGGCAGCACTGGTAGTGGTAAGGCCACAAGCCCAAGACTGCTAGGCCTCCCAGTGCCACCAGGAGCAAGGACAGGGAGACCAGGGCTTGTCCCCTGAGCCTAGCCCAGTGGCAGCACAGCCCAGCTGATGCACAACCTCTGTCCTCCACAAAAGCCAGGGTAGCCTTCTGCTATTTTTGGCCACCAGTCTTGTGCCAATTTGTTAGAGAAGCCACAGGAAATGAATACAAATGGGACACAGGGACATCTTGCTTTTCACTTGCAGTTAATTAATGTGGTGACATGGCTGGTTTAAGCTCACTGTATTAATGAGAGCCACCTGCCTGGGACTGCAGCACAGAGCCCTGGCGACCTCTGTGGGCTTACAGGGACTACTGCCTGCTCCCCACAGTACCCTGCCTTCTTTCCTGTAGTTACAGGGACGCGGGACCTCGGAGGTGTTTCTGGACAGTGCTCTCAGGAGTGGCTCTCGGCCTGCCACGCGTACTTCCTCTCTGAGCCCTGTGCAGCAAGCTGGATGTCCACTCTACCAGTGACCCACACCCCAACTTTGCTGTGATGCTCCACATCCAGTCCATTATCTAGTCCAGCAGGAGCCACCTCTGACATCTCTCTCCCTCGTCTAGCATGTCACATTCTGGGCCCTGTTGTCAGACTCTCTTCCCATCACATAAACCTGGCCCCCCTTCCCCTGGACTACCCAGCCACACACAGCTCCTAGCCTCCTGTGAGGGAAGAGGGAGAAGGGTAGGGACACAAATGTAGGGACTCATGGCCCAGTCCTCACTGCACAGAAAACAGGCACACAGCTGCCTTCTGGGGCTGGACAGAGTGGGTGCTCCCAGATCCCCAGGAATGAGAGAGAGAAAGCCCAGAGCTGCTTCCTCACCAGCCATGCTCTCTCTGCAGAGAGCACTTCCCAAGCCAGGGGAAAGTATTTTGCAAACTTCATGTCCCTTTGTCCATAAATACTTCAGTGTGGAGTTTTTGAGAACAAGGCTCTTGCTATTATATAACCACAGTGCATTTATCAAAATTAGGCGCTGCAGCATTGATTCAGTGCCATGAGCTCATTGGTTTCATAATCGTGTTTTGCCAGTAGTTCCAGGAATGTTCTAGTCCCCACTTCTCTGAACACTTCCCCCTCCCCCCTTACTCCTGTTTCCTTACAAGGGGCCAGGCTCCAGGGGCCAGGAAGCTACAGACAGAAGCTGCCTTTTCCAGCCCCCAGGAGGGCTCCCATATCAGGTTTAGTCACCAAATCTGAGACAACCAGGTTTCTCTTCCCACTAGCTGCCATTCCCTCCTTCCCAAGTGGGAGTCATGTGGGGGGGTTGGGGGTGAGTCCGTGTGACTTGCCCACCCTTTGGAGCTCTGCATCATCCGTGAGTGCTCCCTGAGTTACTGGCCACCTTGAAGATCTTGCTGGCTTCTTCCCTGTGCATGTGTTAGCTGGCATTCTTCCACGAGCTTTGTCACCACCACTCACTCATCCCCTTTTCCCTTCTTTCATATGTTCCAAAGGGAAACAACTCTCACACTTATCTGCCACTCTGTGCCCTGGGTCCCCCAGTTAGCGGGACCTGCCTGCCAGTCGCCCTGAAGCACAGGTTAAAGATACTGAATTGTTGGCTTACTCATTGCCCCACTCACTCCCTCCAGCTCCCAGCAGGCTCCAGCAGCTCCTGCTTCCCAGCATAGCAGTGTGTCCCAGGCCTGAAACCTGGCTGGCTTGTCCCCAGTAAGTGAGGGCCCATGGGATGGTGGCTGAGGCTTCCCTGCTCCGGTGCCTGCACTTGCTGGCCTGTCTTACAGGACATGGAACATAGCTTCACAAATCACATCTCCTTCTGTTTGGAAGGAACTTTCTTTTTTCTTTTTTGCCTCCATGGTTAGTGTTGGGACTCAGTGCCTGCACTACGAATCCACTGCTCCTGGAAGCTATTTTTTCCCTTTTGTTTATCATTGTTGTTGGATAGGACAGAGAAAAGCTGTGAGAGGAGGGGAGACAGAGAAGAAGAGAGAAAGATAGATACTTGCAGACCTGCTTCACTGCCTGTGAAGCGACCCCTCTGTAGGTGGGAAGCCGGGGGCTCAAACTGGGATCCTTTCACCAGTTCTTGGCTTCGTGCCGTGTATGTTTAATCCACTGTGCCAATACCCAACCCCCTGGAAGGAGATTTCTAATGTGCAGTATGTGTGTGTGTCTATGTACCTCTGCATCGGGCTTGGCACTAACGGGGACTCTATGTGTGTTTCCCTCCAGGGCCTCTGCCCCCATGAGAAGCTCTAGAGAGAGTTATGCCTGGAGTAATGTCATTTCCCAACTGCCACCCACCTCCTATGGGTGATGACTCACATTCATTTCAGGTGAATTCTTGACATAAAGATATATTTTCTTAACTTATTTCATATGCATATATACATGGAGAGAGAGAGAGAGAGTTTCACACGAGAGAGAAAAGTTAGAGCATCACTCTGGGGAGTTGGGCAGTAGCGCAGTGGGGTAAGCACAGGTGGGACAAAGTGCAAGGACTGGCATAAGGATCCCGGTCTTTACTACCTCATGGGGGACAAAAGAGCTAGTCAACTTTTTGCTTGTGTTTGCACCTTTTCTTTCTTTATCTTCCACATATGAGTGAAATTGGAGTATTTCACTTCTTATTTCACTTGGCACAATCCCTCCCAAGACTCCTCTGTATTGCCACAGATGGCAAGGTTTCATTCAGCTCTTTTTATAGCTGAGTAGTATTCCATCTGTTGATGGGTATATCTTGGTTCTTGTGAGTCTTTCTGCAATGAATATGGGTGTGCAGATACCTCTTTGAATTTGTATTCATGCCATTCAGTAAAAGTAAATTCCCTTCCATGGGGTAGTTGGAGCATATTAACTCTGTTCTATAATTCTTCTGAGGCATCACCACTGTATTCTGAAGTGCACCAGTCTATACTCTCATCAGCAGTGCACAAGAGTTCCCTTCTCTCTGTATCTCTCCAATACTTGTTTCTTGTCTATTTTTTAAGATATTAATTTATTCATAAGAAAGAATGATAATATCAGAGTATCACTGTAGCATATGTGCTGCTAGAGATCAAACCAGGGATCCTCATGCTTGTAAATCCTGTGCTCTACCTTCTGCTCCACCTCCCAGGCCCTTCATCTTTTTGATAGTAGCTATTTTCACAGGCATGAGGTGGTGACTTGCCTTGGTTTTGACTTGTATTTCCACAACAGGAGATATTGGAACTTTTCTCTTTGCCAGTGACCATCTGTATGTATACTTTCTTTGGAAAAATGCCTATTAAGACTTTTCTAAAACTCTGTTGCTTCTAATTTTGTTGGTGCGCAGTATGAGTTCTTTATAAATTGTCATTTATTCCCCTCATCTTTGGTATGAGTTGTATTTATCCTCTATCCTTCAGTGGGTTGCTTTTCTCTTGTGCAGAAGTTTTTAGTTCCTTTTGGTCTTTCTCACCTCTGGAAACGAGTCTGTAGATGTGTCAGGGAGCACATCACTTGTGTTTCCTCCTGTGTATTTTATGGCTTCAGGTTTTACATTCATGCTTTTAATCCATTTTGAATCTCTCTCTCACTCGCTTTTTCTTTTTTGCCTCCAGGTTTATTGTTTAGGGTTGGTGCCTGCACTATGAATCCACTGCTCCTGGAGGCCATTTTTCCTGTTTTTATTTATTTATTTTTATTGGATAGGACAGAGAGAAATTGAGAGGGGAGGGGAAGACTAACAGGGAAAGAGAAAGACACATGTAGACCTGCTTCAACACTTATGAAGAGATTGCCCTGCATGTGGAGAGCGGGGCCTTGAACCCAGGTCCTTGAGTTACTACTACACAGCCCTAGTTAATTGCTTCTGTGTTGTAAACTAATGTTCCAGTTCCATTCTTTCTCAGCTGGCTGTCTAGTTTGCCCAACACCATTCATTGAAAAGCTTTCTTCTTCCACATGTGCTCTAACTTGTCATATAAGTGTGAGATTATGTTTTTAAAATATTTTATTTATTTTTAATGAGAGATACAGAGAGAAAGATACACAGAATGAGAACAGAGCCCTGCTGAGTTCTGGCTGATGGTAGTGCTGGGGATTGGGCTGGGAGTCTTTTGCATAACCATTATGCTGTCTCAGCCTGAGTGAAGTTATTTCTGTACACTAGATTTTATTCCACTGATCTGTGTGTTCTAGTGCTACACTGTTTTGACTATTATAGCTCTGTAGTATAATTTGAAGTCAGGGAGTATGATCCTTCAATTTTTTTATACCTTTAATAGTTGCTTAAAGATTATAGGGGTATAGTTCCACATTTGTATTCTTTTATCTTAGAATTACTTTGCCTATTTGAGATCCTTTGTGGTTACATATATATATTTAATGGTTTCTTTGTTTTCTGTGAAGAATATTGGAGAGGGTTTCCATGGTACCTTTGTATTGATTTTGGTTAAAATGATAATTTAACAATACTTATTCTCTTGATTCATAAGTGTAGAATGTCTTTTCACCTCTTTGTATCTTCAGTTTCTCTCAGTGGTGTCTTACAGTTTTATATAGGCCTTTCACTTCCTTGGTTGCATTTATTCTTAGTTATCTTCTTAATATATAAAAATAAATCTCTTTCTCTTCCCCCCACCAGATTCTCACCATTGCTTCATGCCTGCACGATTCCATTGCTCTAGTATATTCTTTTTTTTTTTTAAAGGATGTGAGGTTATTTTATTATTTTCTAATGTTCATTCTTTGTTTGCTCCTGGAGGCTATTTTTTTCCCCATTTTTGTTGCCCTTGTTGTTATTGGAATAGGGCAGAGAGAAATTGAGAGAGGAGGGAAAGACAGACAGACACCTGCAGACTTGCTTCACCGATTGTGAAGCGGCCCTGCTGCAGGTAGGGAGTCGGGGGGGGGGGGGGGCTCGTACCAGAATCTTTGTACAGGTTCTTATGCACTACCGCCTGGCCCCATACTCTTTTTTTTTTTTTAACCCCCCTCAGATAGAGGGTGAGAGAGAGCCCAACCCCACAGCACATGCATCATTGCTGGTGTAACTTCCCTTTGCATGGTGCTTATACAGTGAATAGAGACTCAAACGTGGATCTTCACACAGGGTAAAGGGTCCTCTCTACGGGATGAGCTATTGCCCTGCCTGTACTAAAAAAAGTGATGTCTTTTAAAACCATTTATTATTTATTTATTTATTTATTTATTCATTCATTCATTCATTTCCTCTGGGGATTTTTGCACCTGAAAGATTCCACTACTCCTGGTGGAATTTTGTTTTTTCCCTTTAAATATCTGATGTAGTTGGGCTGGGGGGAGTGACCTGAAAGGTGGTTCAGTGATAAGTCTTGGACTGTCAAACATGAGGTCCTGAGTTCAATCTCTGGCATCACCTTTGCCTGAATAGTACCCTGGTTTTCTCTCTCAGTAATAAATATTTAGATCTTTAAAAAGAGAGAAAAAAAGAGATAACCCACCCTCACTCCATGGTCATGCAGCGTGCCCCCCCCCCCAATAGTGTTCCCCAGTGCTTCCAGGTCCTAAATCATAACCAAGTGTGCACTCCACCCAGTGAGCTACCTCTCAGCCCCATCAAGGTATTTTTTTTTAAAATATGATTGCAAATGCCATAGTTTTCTTGATTCATGTCTCTACTGTTTACATATAGAAATGAAACAAATTTTTGCATATCAATTTTGTAGCCCAAAATATTACTGTATTTGCTTATTATTTCTAATTGTGGGTTTGTGTGTGTTATGTCCTGCTATTTACAGGGTTTTTTTTTTTGCCTCCAGAGTTATTGCTGGTGTTCGGAGTGCCTGCACTCCAAATCCACTGCTCCTGGAGGCCATTTTTTCTCACATTTTGTTGTCCTTGTTGTTATTGTTGCCATTACTGTTGTTGTTGGATAGGACAGAGAGAAATCAAGAGAGGAGGGGAAGACAGAGGGGATGAGAAAGACAGACGCCTGCAGACCTGCTTCACTGCTTGCGAAGCGACCCCCCTGCAGGTGGAGAGCCGGGGGCTCGAACCAGGATCTTTTCTCTAGTTCTTGCGCCAGTCCTTGTACTTCATACCATGTGTGTTTAACCCGCTGCACTACTGCTTGTCCCCCTGATATTTACAGTTTTAATTATGCCTTTTGAACTTGGGTACCATTTATTTCTTTGTCTTGCCTTATTGCTATGGCTGGACATTATGTAATAATGACAGTGAGAGTCTTTAATTGTATACGATGCCAGCAATATGTTCAGCAAGTATGGCCTTTATGAGTGTTTCCACTTTATGAGTGCATTCTGAGTCAAGTGCTTTACTTATATCTGTTGAGATGATACGCTTTTGTCCTTCATTCTATGGCCTGATGAGTCACAGCTGCCGCCTTTGTTGGAGAGCTGAAGGAGCCAAGGAGGTGTGTGTGTGTGTGTGGGGGGGGGGGGGGGCAGAACAGGGACAGCTGCCATGAGAGCCCTGGCTCTTCCTGCTTCTTCCTCTCAGTTCTCAGGGCCTCCTTGTCCAGAGTGGCTCCACCCTGAGGCAGTGGTAACCATGCTTTTGCACCATGGCACAAAGACAGAAAGACCCTTTTATGGACTTCTTCTATGGGCCTCTGTGTAATTCAGTTTCCTGTCCTGTGAAAGTAGTGGGAAAGGACAATGCCTACTGGGTAGCCCCTGTCTTGTTGATCAGCTGGGCCCATCCTTCTGCACTCAGATGTCTCACAGCATGAGCCCCTATGTCCCCAGCTCTGCCAGAGTCCCCTGGGCCCCCACACTCCAGCTCACCTCTTCTGCTTTGGACCTGTCTTATGTGATTTGTCTTAAAACTCGAGGGAGATTTATTTTAATGGAAATCTTAGAAGTAGAGGCTGTGAGGGTGAAAATCACAGGCTTTATTGCATCTCTCAATTCAAGTTAGAGCTGATGGCCAGTTCTTGTTTGCTCAAGACAGTAGCCAAGGGCTTTTTTTGCGGGGGGTAGGGGGTGAGGGGGACCATGTGCAGGACTCCCAGGTGGGTGGGGGCCTTGGGTGAGAATGTGCAGAGGGGGGGTGCTGTTGCAGGTCCTTAAGCTGCCGTCCCTACCCGCCACCCCCATATGCCCAGTTCTTCTCTGCTCCTCTCTGAGCTGCCACCTCCATCTTGTACCACGTGGCCTCTGTTACCCTCTTCCTGGCACTCTCTCCCTTCTCTCTTCCTCTAATTGCTCTCATCTCTCCACATTCCCTCCCTCCCATGAGGCTCCACAGTATTCTGCCCTGAGCCTGTGAGCAGCTTTGCTTCTCTATATTCCATTCCATTCAGGACAAGGGTGTCATTGAGGACTGGACCCCCTTGTGCATTCAGTGGATGTCGCTTGTGTGCGCTGCATAGCAGGGAGTGCCAGAATAGAACCCTGAGTCTGTGTGTTTAGAGAAAGAGACTGGAGGGCATTGGGGATAGCTCTGAACGCACACAGCCCCAAGTCTGAGGCTCAGCACTGAGTATACCAGAGCCAGGCAGTGCTTAGATCACTCTGAAATAAATGGCGACTTAAGAAAAGGAAATGTCACGTGTCTGCACAGTTTATGATGAGCCTTTCTACTTCCTTTTTTAGAACATTGTGGGGGGGGATAGTGAGGTTATGAGAATTCTAGAAACTTAGGCACAAGGTGTCTTCACATCTTCTTCAGCCTCCTTCCCACCATCCACTATGCTCCCCACAAGTGCCTGGCTCTCCTGTTCCAAGGATAGGGAGACTCTAGTTTGGGGTCACCTCTGTGCTAATAGTCTCAGAGCCCCCCCACCCAAGAGCTTCCATTTCAGAGCTCCCATGTGCTAGTGACGACATAGATACATCGCCTGGGTCGATATTCTGTTTTCATTCTCCATGACTGCTGGTTGTAAACACTGCAGACTTGTGAGCCTTAATTTTTAAAAAATATTTATTTATTTATTATTTATATATTCCCTTTTGTTGCCCTTGTTGTTTTATTGTTGTGGTTATTATTGTTGTTGATGTCGTCATTGTTGGATAGGACAGAGAGAAATGGAAAGAGGAGGGGAAGACAGAGAGGGGGAGAGAAAGATAGACACCTGCAGACCTGCTTCACCGCCTGTGAAGCGACTCCCCTGCAGGTGGGGAGCCGGGGCGTACACTGGGATCATTACACCGGTCCTTGTGCTTTGCGCCATGTGCGCTTAACCTGCTGAGCTACTGTTATGTTGTTTTCACCGGGCTGGCTTCACGGGCGGGTAACAGATGACCAGGGACTCATGGTTGAGCTGTAGGCAGTATCTCTTTATTCATGCAGGACACAGCACAATCTAAGACGAGCTAAGCTAAACTCAAGGTACAGTACTATAAAACTCACAATGCTGTCTTTATATATACTTCCCAAGTAGGGTGGAAACAGGATGTGACATAGAGAGGGTGGAGAGAAAAGTGACTGGTGAAAATCAGGGTGTGACAAAGAAGGGATCAGGGTGTGACAAGGAGGGGGTGGAGCAGGCGAGAATCCTATCACTGAACCACAAATGCCCTGGAGGGAAGGTGGAACTTGTTAACAGTGGTTATGTAAATAGAATGAAGTGGCTATGTAAATAGAATAGTGTTAAGCAGGGGGGATTTAAAAACCAAATGAAACAGAAGGGGTCTCATGCATACCAACAAGCTACCACTGACTCCTGTGAGCCTTAATTTTTATGGAGAATTATAGATGTTTGAGGATATTATTAAGCCAACAATAAGTGCTCAATTACATAAGTTCCATATTAAGTGGCTGGCTGTCCAGTTTGTGTCAGTGTGTACAGTAATGGAAGAAATGCAGAGCAATGGTGGGGGGGTCGGGAGGGCACTCCCATCTGGGGACCCACTTATCCCTGCAGCCAGTGCCAGGTACATATGACTGGGGGTGAGGCGATTGCCTGGGGCCTGTATCTCAGGGATCCCCATAAAGGACTGGGCTCAGGTGAGCAGGACTGAAGCCCCATTGGCTGTCTGGTAGGGCAGTGATTTATTCCTTGGGCAGCTGGTTTGTCCATGTTAAGATAGCTGCTGGGTGAGTAAATTGAGTAAAGTGAGTATATTGTGTGCCAGGTACTGCCCCACACCCTGTCAGCTCATTAACTCACTCATTCAACCTCCCCCAGACTGTGAGGTAGGCAGTAGAGAAGTCTAGGCATGGAGGAGTTCATCACCTGTCAAGCTCACAGAGCTGCTGTAGACTACTGTCTCTTCCCAGTGTCGTGTTTTCAGTCATTATCCTGTATGTTTTGGAGTTTTTCCTCTCCCCCTCCCCATTCAGCAAATAGTGTCATATGAATTCTAGTACTTCTAGGAATGGCTGTGTACATGGTCTGATATCATCAGGGCTCTGGAGAATGGTCTTCAGTTTCTTGACTCATGATAGCAAGATGGCTGCAGCATCATATTGTGTTCACATATTGTGTTCAAAGGAAGATTGGAAGAAAAACAACCAATCTCTTTTTTATTTCTTTTTTCCAAGCCTTTTTTATTTGTGATTAAGATTCCAGGGTATAGTTCTTTTTTAAAAATGTTTTCTTAAGTTTATTAATTATTGGATAGAGATAGAAAGGGATAGAGAGACTCCTGCAGACCTGCTTCACCTCTTGTGAAGCTTTCTGTCTGCAGGAGGGGACCAGGGGCTTGAACCTGAGTCCCTGAGCACTGTAATGTTAGTGTTTAACCAGGTGCTCTACGCCTGGCTACAGGGTATAATTCTTTTTTATTTTTTTCCTTTATTGGGGGATTAATGGTTTACATTCGACAGTAAATACAATAGTTTGTACATGCATAACATTTCTCAGTTTTTCACATAATAATACAGCCCCCGCTAGGTCCTCTGTCATCCTTTTCCAGGGCCTGTACGCACCCCCACCCCCACCCCCGCCCAAGTCTTTACTTTGGTGCAATACACCAAGCCAGTCTCTTTTATCAAGGGAAACACTATTCCATAAGTTTCCAACTGTCTTCCCTCAAACCTCCCAATCCAGGATTATGTCAGGGTTGTTGTCTGGGGAATCTGAGCCCTCCCAGTGGGACAGACACTCTAGTAGAAGGACCCGGGGCATAAGAAGGTCTTCCTTTTTGATTGGCCTTGCTGCTGCTGCTACCACCTCAGGCAGGGACAGTAGACTGTGCTTTTCTGGCTTAGGGCTACAGCTGAGCTGAAGTAGGTGCTGAGGTCAGGCCTCCCTGCCTCCAGGGTGAGTCCAGTGTGTGTATAGTCATCTGCTTCCTATGGAGCTGCTCTGATCTGGCCTCACATGCAAAGTGGTGTCTGGCTGCCATACCAAGTGCCAGAGGGTGGTTTTCCTGGCTGTCAGTATGACTTAGCCTCAAGATGCGGGTCAAGTGTTTCTCACTGTCCAGCAGAGCAGCCACAATCTTTTCTCCTATGGGTGAGATCACCCCTATGACCACAAATACTCTCACCCTGGAGAACATATGGACAACTCCTGTTCCCCCAGTAAGAGCAGCGCAGCTTGTTCTGCAGGACAGTCACTTATTTCCTGTCGAGCACATGGGTGTCTCCCTCCACACAGTGCCTGAGGTGGGCAGGCGGCAGTAGAGGCAGAGCCCCAGGCGCCCCCAGCCTACAGCTGGGGACAGCTTGTGCCAGGAGTTGCCACCCTCACTGGGCCCATGGGGATGGAAAACCAGGCACTCAGGTGGAAGCTGAACACGTCTCACACCATTAGGATGCCTCTCCATCCTGTGTGGCTGCCAGAGGGTTTTCTGCAACACAGTAGCACTAGCACTGCATGGATGAAAGTTACTTGTCCCGGGTGTCACAGACTTTGAGACTGCTGAGTCATTTGGTGACCAAACTTCAATAGACTTGAGATTGTCACCTGTTCAGAGACCGAGAAGGTGACTCAGCAGTAGAGTGTGTGGAGCCCTAGGCTCCAACCCCATAACCACATAAAACAAGAAACAAAAAAGACAAAGAAAGCAACATAAAATTCAAAATCAGTGTGTGTGGGGGGGAGGGGGTAGACCTGTTTGGACACCTTTTAAAATAGTCTGCCCAAGTGAAATGCTTTGTATAAGCAGACTCTAACCCTGAAGTTATTGTTGAATGCATGTGCAGACAATACTTGGGGCAGCCCTTCATGCTAAGGAAACATTTGGAAGTGCTGCTCACACAGGCATTGTCTGCTTCTCTTGTCTGTTTTGTGGCTCATTCACTTGTGAGTTTTTAAACTTTTCTTTCTGGAAAATCTCCACACTTCCTGCTATCTGTCTCCCATTAGTTATTAACTTGTTCCCAGTCTCCTTTCATCCCTGCTGCCACCTACTTCCCTGCTTCCACCCACTTTGGGGGCTTATTTTGAAACAAATTCCAGATATCATATAATTTCATGTGCAAATATTTCATAATATCTCTGTGGATAATTGTGACTTTAAACATACACAGTCGATGTGTTTGGATCAGGACATGGTAAAGGGAACATTTTATGAACTATTGATCTGCCCATACCATCCAGAAGATTGTGGGATTCATCTCCTGCTGCTGCGTGGCCTCAGCCTATCTCCTTCTCCTCCCTAAGCGGGATCTATCGCGGAGTCCTGGGTGCCCCCGTTCCTCTGCAGCTCTAGGGAATGGACTCAGGATCTTGAGCATGTGGCCATACTGCTGCTTGGCCTCCTGGGCCCAGTTTTTCATCTTTACCTGGAGAGCAACCTCAACACTGCTATACCATCCATGGAGCTCCCTTCCCAGGTGCCATGCTGCTCCCATGTGGTGGCAAGGGCCTCACCCATGGTGAGGTGAATGCTGCAGCTGCTGAACTGTCCCCCATCCTGGTTCTGGGTCCATGGAGTGGGAGGTGGGCTTTAGAAAGCTCAGTCCAGACCCCTGTAATACTGGCGTGTGCTCAGTTTTTCCCGCTCTTCTGTGTTGACGGACTCCTTTAAGAGCTCGGACTGATTTGGTTTTAGGGTTGCAGGGTTTTGACTTAACCAGACTGGACTTGCAGCTCTGTTTTCTCACATGCTGAACGTTTAGGTTTTCCATGGACACCAACATAACTACTCATCCCTCTCTTTCCACACTAAGCACTTTGAGACAGTAATGCCAGCACTGCCACTAACATGACTGCTGGCAACTGCTCACCAGGTATTTGCACTTCCTGCCATGCTGGCACCCGAGGCTGGGCAGGTTGTCCTGTTTAGCAGCGACAGAAGACTGCACCTCCTGTTGGCTTGTAGCAGTCAACTGCGTGCACGTTGATTTTTATTTTTTATTGTCATTACCAGGACTTCACTGCTCCAGGAGGACTTTTGTTTCCCCAGATAGATAGAGGTAGGAGAGACACACAGGCAGAGAGACAGGGAAAAAGACCCCAGCACCAGTTTTCCCCACTGCTGTGGGGGGGGGGGGCTTGATCCTGGGTTTCACACAAAGTAAAGCAGTGCACTATCCAAGTGAACTATTTCACTACTTTGCTTCCAAGTTCTAAGGAATTCTTTAAGTTAAACATTTTTTTTCTTTCCAGTTGTGTAAAATATTCCAAAGTCAAATATATGAAACAAGGACTATTCAGAGAAGTCTGATTTCTGTTTCTGTTCTCTCTACTCTACCCCCATCTTCTGTAGGTAATGATTAAAAAAATTAATAATATGTTTTATTTATTGATTATTGGGTAGGGATAGAGAAATTGAGGAAGGGGAGATAGAGAGGGAGAGAAACATCAAAGACCTGCTTTACCATTGCACCTTTCTTCCTGCAGGTGGGGACCAGGAGCTTGAACCTGCATCCTTGCACATTGTAATGTATGCATTCAACCAGGTGTGCCACTGCTTGGCCCCTGATTTAAACATTTTAATAATAGAAGCATTGGAATATAGTGTGCGTGCCTGTATGTCTGTGCATCTATTGGGAACACAGCTCCTCTCTGGCTTGTGATGGTGTTGGGGATTGAACCGGGGATTCTTGGTACTTTATATATGAAAGCCTTTACATAACCACCGTGCTGTCTCCCTTACCCTAAATAATTTCACTTTCATTTTTCTCTCAGATAATCTGTAGTGGATTTGACACATTCTCCCCACCTTGCTTTCTTTGTTTCATTAAACTCCTATGACCAGTCTTCCACCACCACCACCACCACCCCCACCCCGGGCCGTGACACAAAGCCTGCCTCCAGACCTGGGAAGGGACTCGGCAGACCCTGCCCCTGAGAGGACTGGAGCCGGTCTGCAGACTCCACCTCGGAGTTGCAGCTTCTAGCTTAGATTTTGTATCAGCCGTCTACCTCTCTCCTGCCTCCTTGGTAAATTGAGGACAGGATGAAGACCTGTTCCTAAATAATGTATAAAGGAAAGAGAAGCACTGATCTTAACCCATTTCATGTAAAACTGCTCTTTGGGAAGACCTGTGCAGGAAAGAGCAGTGTTCCCAGCCTTGTGCCCACGTGACGTGTAGTCCCAGAGCCCTTTCAGCAGCAGCCTCTGGCACAGGGGGCTCCCCGCATGTAAATGGGGCAGATATGCATCTCTCGAGCAGGAAGAAGCCAGGGCCTTGTGCCAGGCATCTGGAATGGAGAGGAACAAGCTATGCCAAGAGCGTCTTGGGTGAGCATAGGCCAGGGCTGCCCACTGCAGGCACAGGGCCTGGCCCTCACTCCCAGAGTCTTGCTGCCCTTCCTCAGGGAGTCAGCCCTAGGGCCCGCAGCATGTCAGGCCCTGCTTGTGTTCATGCATTTCTGCCTCCCTGTATTTGCTTCTGGTGAAGCCCAGAGCAGCAGGCGCCCCCCGCTGGCGCCTTTTGGAGACATGCCATAAGCAGTGGCCAAGCACAGGGCAGGACAGTGGTTACTGTGGCCAGCAAGTGACCTCTCCCCTCTTCCCACTGTCCCTCTACTCTCCAGGGCCCCCTCAGCTCTATGCACCTCCCCATCACTCAGTCCTGAGCTCTCCCTGCCGACAGGCCAGGAAGTATTGAGTGTTCCAGGTAACTCGCAGCCATCGATCTGGCTTGGAGGCAGCTGCGTTAATGCGAGGAGGGAGTCTCTGGGCGCTGATAGGGCACTGCTGGGAAATGGTCTGCGGTAGCAGCGGTGGTGGGCCGGCAACGCATACCCAGTTCTCTGGCTCCCCTGGGGCTGCACTCACACCCGCCTCACCACTCAGGGAAGCAGACCAAGGCAGAGGTGGGAGGAGGGGCTTACCTCAGTGCTCAGCCAGGCACCCCTCTCTGCACCCACTCATCCTCCCTCCTGTCTCCAAGGTGTGAGGTGGGGAAGCCACAGCCCTGGAACAGGACACCTATCCTTGGAGCAGATTGGCCACTCACCAACCATGTGCCCAGCTGACAGCTGGTACAGCTCTCTCTGTTCTGTTTTTCCTGCTGATGGAGGATGAAGGGCATAGGGTAGCAGCCAGAGCATCTCAGTATGCGAGGGCCACCCCAGCTCTGCTGAGGCCTCCTGGCCTGTGTTTTGTCAGGGGAGTAAGCGAGCCATTGTACGGAGGGGGGATAGGCAGCAGATCCCCAGGCCCAGTGCCCACAGGGCTGGATCCTGAAGCTGCCACCTTGGGGTCATCATTGATGGTGGGAGATCTCCTGTGGTCACACATCATTTCTTTGAGGCCGCCTCCCATACCAAGGCGGGAGTGGCAAGCAGAAGCTGCACCCCTTGGGGAAGGCTTCGTGTCAGTGAGACTCCTTCCCCGGGGTCCTCACTCTGCCTCACCTGTCCCTGGAGGTGTGACATGGTTGACTGGGCTTGCTCCCAGCTGGCCACAGAGAGGTGGCTGTCACTGTCACTAAAACCTGTGAAGCACCACTGCCCTGGACGCACACTGCAGGTAGGCAAGGTATGGGCACCTGGACACGTTTCCATCTGCCCCTGTCCTGTGAGGATTAGAATCAAGAGGAGGGAACTTGTGGAATAGAGAAGCTATTTTTAAAATGATTTACTACTTGGGACCAGGTGCTAGCTCACTTGGTAGAACACATACATCATCACGCTGGAGGGCCCAGCACCAAGCCCCTAATCCCCTGCTGCAGGGGGTAGCCTCATGGGCAGCGGAGCAGTGCAGCAGTTCTCTCTCCTCTCTGTGTCACCCTCCATCAAAAAAGAAAAGGAAATAGTAATAGTCTCCAGGAAAGGGTGATACAGTCATGCAAGCACCAAATCCTAGCCATAATCCTAGTGGCCAAGTCAGAGATAGAGATATATAGATAGACAGACAGACAGACAGACAGACAGACAGACAGACAGACATTAGAGAGATATATTACTGCATCAGCAGGGGAGCCTGGGCTCTTGAAGCAAATGTAAATCTAAGTCAGATCTTGCCAGAGACAGAAACAGCCAGGTGGGAGGTGGAAGGCTTCTCCCCAGGCCAGGAGATGTGCTGGGAACATCCTGCCTGTCCCTCTAGAGCCAGGCCCCCAGCCATCACTCACCATGAGATATGAGTGGGGTCCTTAGTTCCCCAAAGTGCAGAATGAGCAGACAGGCCCTGGAGCTGGTTGGGATGGGGCCCTGGCTCCCACATCTCCAGACTTCTCCTAGGGTCACTTTTTTTTACTCCTGAAAACTTTCCTCACAGGCTAGAGGCCAGACCAGGCCCACAGCTCTGCAGTGGGGTGCACACATACCCTGTCCCCACAGCTGCCTTGGTAAGGCTGAGAGGAGCTAGTGACCTCTAAGGGGAGCCTGGCGGCTGTTCTATGCACAAACAGATCTACCACTGGTGTCATGGCAGGTACCCTGTGGGTGCCCACTCTCATGGCAGGGTGCAGACTCTGGTCTCCCATTTGTACTCAGGTATTCTATTTTGGCTTGCAAGCCATCATTTGTTTGTAAGGCCTTGTGTGGGTGTGTGTGCAAAGGTGAGCACCAGCGTCACTTTGGAAGGAGGGAGGAGAGAGGAAAAAACAGGTCATCCCTGCTGCGGTGCATGGAGCTCTCGCCACAAGCACCTAACCCAGCTTTTTTTTTCCCTCTGAGGGTTGGGGGGGGGTGCAGGAGGCAGTTCCAGTAAAATACTATTTAACCTAGTATTTGGAATGTCAGTGTTCGACTAGGAGTTGGAGACAGAAGAAAAGTGAGCAGATACCAGGCAAGTGGAACATGGAGGTGGAGGACTTTAGCATTGCCCTCTGCCTGGGGTCCAGTTGCCTCCAGGTTGGCACAGACAGCCACCCCAGGAGTGTACAGGTGAGGGGAGCCGCCGAGGTCACAGTGTGTCTGCAGGTGACACAACGTTTTGGAGAATAGATTCAAACACACATGGTGATACAGGCAGGTTAGAGTTACCATGTGACCTCCATCGACCAGATGACTGTGGTGACAGTAGTGAGTGACAATGATGGTGGCAGCAGCAGTGCTCCTGACACAGAAAGCCAAACACTGGCAGAGTTTTCCTCTGAAGAAAAGTTTATTTTGGGAGGTGCCAGCCTGGGAGAATAGCTAACTGAGTTGGAGACTCTGAAATTAACCTCCCCCACCAAAAGCTGAGTGGAAAGGGTTTCTTGCATCCTTTCTCTCTCTCTCTTTCCTTCTTTCCTTCCTTTAGGGGGCAGGGGATATGTGGGGTTATGAGCAGGGGTTCAGATGAAGCTTGTAAACACTGTTTTTGGAGGTTGTTGCTGCTGCTGGACTTGCTAGAGATGGGACTCAGGTGTATTGCAAGGGTCCCCAGCTTCTCAGATGGCTGTTTCACAGTAAAGGTTTGGGCTCCCCTGTTCTCTTGTCAAGAAGACATGGCAAGACTCTGTGCTAGACAAGATACAGAAGTGCCAGGGCCTGTGCTCCTTAGTCACTCATGAACTGCAAGGTTGGGTAGAGGGAACATGGCCTGAGTGTCTCAGAGGAAATGTCCTCTCCATCCTCTGGGTTACAAGGGAATGTGGCATTGTCCTTCCTTCCTAGACAGTGGTCATTGCTATGGTGTGGAGGGAACAGTGATAAGAGCAGTGACAGTGACCATAAAAATGGTGAAGACAGTGGCCCAGCCCTCTTCCTAGTAGCTAGGATGGAAAGGGCTAGAGCAGCACTGAGTGGTTTTGAGGGGTGGTGGCATAAGTCACCTGAGTGCCTAGCACGTGGGACTTTCCCCTATGGGACAGTCTCCTAGGACAGGTTGCTTTGAGATGACCTATGTTTCCTCTGCTCGGTATTTCCCTGGATGCCTGCTTGGGACCAAAGGGTTTGATATAGCCTCTGGGAATCTCCCAGGCATCTCAGCACCTTCTTGGGCCTGAGTTTGAGGGGTGAATCTATTGCCACAGGGGATGGGAGGACCAGAATCGGAATATTCATCCTCATATTCCCAGTCTTGGGACACTGGTCTTGGCTAGACACTCTGGAGAAGTATCGGGACCCTGGCTTTAGGGTTCTGGCCACAGGGAAGAGAATCACCGGGGTTGCTACCCACAGGGCTGCCCTCAGATTGGAGGAGGGGCTCAGAGCCAAAGGGGTTTGCTCCATCCCATCCCACTCCCTGAGACCTGTCACCTTAGAGGGGATGACAGGCACAGCACTACTTCCCTGGGCCTGCAGCAGTTCTGCCTGAGCCTTGGCATATCAATCACCTGCTGTCACTGGGGTATTGCTGAAGAGGACAGGGTGCTGGGGCTGGTTCTCCCCTCTTCTTTCTCCCCTCCCATCATGTCCTGGGGCTTTGCGCAGATTTGATTCCTTCTTGAAGAGAAGCCAAGGTGCCCAGCGCCACTGGCATCCTTCAGAGCCCAGCATTGTCATTTCCCATAGCTCAGGAGACTGTCATAAACCCCCAGTGCTAGGGTGTCCTCTGCCACGCTCACTCTCAGGCAATGGGGCCTTTGTCCCAGGCATTCTGTTTGGAAACAAAACCTCAATGTGACATTTAAATTACAGTGCCTCGTTTCAAAACCCTTAAAAATATTAATTAATTCCCATAATCCCCCAGGAGGCATATTAATATCATCTGTAATGCCTTTCATGCAAGTCCATTACTGTGCAAGTCTTTTAGTGCAGTAGGTAAGAAATGAAACTAAACCATTTTTTTTTTTTATTGCAACCCCACAGGAAAAGACTGTGGTGCAGCCAGGGTCAGAACTAATGAACCCCTAATTTTATTACTGCCTCCTAGTGGTGACAAGCCTCTGATCTCATGGGAACTTTGGGAAAACAAACTCCTACTTGGGCAGAATCTCAGGAGACAGCAATGGTCCTCAGAGGGACAGTAACCCCTCAAATTCTAGTGGAGAACAGATTGCACCCCAGTGAAGGGAGGTGGAGCTGGGGACAGGGACCCACTGGTTTTGGGGACCACGGTGTGTATGCTTTGAGGTGCCTTCTCCATGCTTGTCCCCAAGGGGTCCTGGTCCCAGGAAGGAGACGCCTCCATAGAGGGTGCCCAGCCAGGAGCCTCCATGCTGTGTCTCATCTCCCTGGGCCTCTCCCCTCCCTTGTCTCTGCCTCATGCCGCCCACCACCTGGCAGAGAGCTGGCTCTCTGCACATCCACACCAGGAGCTCCTGACCTTCCAGCTCCCTGGGCCCTGTAGCTCATGTATCTAGGATAACGTCTCAGAAACCAGCAGGCAGAGGAAGGTTCTGAGGCTACTCCAGGCTCTGACTGCCCAGCAGAGGGACAACCACAGTCTCATTGGTGGCACATCTGTCCCTGCCTCAAAGCACACAGGCTCCTGTCACAGTGATAGAGAAGGCTGGAAGCTCTCCTGGGCCCCAAAGAGCCCCGATGCTTCTGCCCCATGTAGTGAGTGGTAGCTTCCTCCTATGTCTATAAGTGCTGTGGCTCTGGATACAGGCCCTGCATCTCTAGATCCATTGTCAGGCAGCACCATGGCGAGACCATGGCGATATAGACAACTCATTTGAACTGGGCCACGCCCCACATCTTGGTAGTAAATAAAAATGCTCTTGATTTGTTTGTGTTCACAGGGGAAATGAATGGCAAATTCAGAACTCCTCTCAGCACCCGCTGAAATAATTTTGTGAGGTTTAACCTCCCCATCTCATCCCAGGGCAGCTCAGCCCCCTCTACCCCGGCTGTTTCCGTGTGCTCCTGCTGCCAACATTGTCTTCTAAATGCCTGTGGCCATTGCTGCTGACCAGCTGGGTGCCCTGCACGGAGCACTCCCATTTAAAATGCATAGCTATTTGTTTCCACCTCCATAAAGACTCAGATGAAAATGTCCGCTCAGGTGGTGTGCAGCTTGCCAAGTGTGGCTATTAAGGCAGCAGTGGTTCAGGGAAGCACCTGAGTTTTGCATTTACTCAGGGAGCCCCCAGCCACTGAACCAGTGACCTGTTGGTCCACTGCTTCATTTGGTGTCTTCATGGGGGTGAGGCTGTGGGTGAAGGTGGCAGACTAGCCAAACTGTGGGGACTTCAGTAGCAATGGATTAACTCCACAAAATAGCTTTATTTTCTAAATAAATATGTTTACCAGAAACACATTGAATTTGTCAGTTCACTTGCAGAGAATTGGGCATCTTAAGAATAATGGTCCATACTCCTAGAGGGATAAAGAATAGGGAAGCTTCCAGTGGAGGGAGTGGGATACAGAACTCTGGTGGCAGGAATTGTGTGGGATTGTTACATCTCTTATCCCACAATCTTGTTGATCATTATTAAATCACTTAAAAAAAAGTGGCTGCTGGGACAAGCAGTTAAACACACATAACCATGTGTAAGGACCCAAGTTCAGGCCTCTTGTCCCCACTTGCAGGGGGGAAGCTTCATGAGCAATGAAACAATGCTGCAGGAGTCTCTCTTTCTCTCTCCCTATCTCCCTATTCCTTCTCAATTTCTGTTTCTATTCAAAAAAGAATAAACAAACAAAAACCACTGGGAATGGTGGTTTTATTAGTGCAGGCCCCAAGCCCCAGTGATAACCCTGGTCGCAATAAAAGTAAATAAAAAATAATGCTGATGTTGTCTGGACCCAGGGAAGGCCCCAGCCCTCTGCTGTGTACAGTTCTCAGTATCCTGAACGACAGCAGACTGTGCTGAACAATGCCAAGGGAGAGAGGGTGCAAAAATGGCTTGCCAGCCTCTCCTTTGCCAGCTAAGCCAGGGGAAAAAAAAAATCAGATCTTTGCAGGGGGTGGAGGAGAGAGTTGGAGACAGGCTTGAGGTGAAAGATGGAGAGGGAGAAAGGAAGTAACAGCCACTTCCTTTCAAGTATGGCAAAGACAAGGGCTATGAAGTGATGCTCACTTTGATAAAGGGGAACTAATGGCTCCTCAAGAGAATTCAGGGCCCACATCTTCTTTACACCGTCTACACTGAGACAGCTTCTTGAGAACACCCATCTTGAAAAGCTTGGTTTGTCTGCTCTGTGCACAATGCCACCTACCAAAGCAGGGAACATCTTTCTGTTTGTTCTTGGTGGCTCCTGTGTTTTTCAGGAGTTTTGTTTTTAAATGTGGCTTTGTACATTTCTTGTTAACCTTATTTTAAGCACTTTATCACTTTACAAATGAGGATTTTTACTGTTTTGTTGATTGTTTATGTACATAAAGGCCACTGATTTTTATGTGTCTATTTTAAGCTCTGCTAATTCAGTGAGTGTTTCACATTGGAGCATACAGAGGAGGTTAGGTGGGAGAGGTTAGCAGCCAGTGTATAGGGCGGCAGAGGGCCTGCTGTGACCTTCTCTGCCACTGTTTTTCTTTCTTTTGACCTTGCTGTCAGATTCTTATATTTAAGCAATTTTTTTCTTCCATATTCCTCAAATCAATCTCTTTCTTTTTTCTTTCTTTCTTTCTTTCTTTCTTTCTTTCTTTCTTTCTTTCTCCTCCCTCCCTTCCTTCCTTCCTTCCTTCCTTCCTTCCTTCCTTCCTTCCTTCCTTCCTTTTCAATCAAGTCTTCAGTGCTCCTGAGAAATGCTCTCTGGGTGTCAACATGGCCCTCTCTCAGTTATCTTGTGGCAGACTGTCCCATCATCCCAGGGTTCTTGCAGTACAAATTTGTTGAATGGATGAGAGGTTTTACTCTCTTCCTGTGATGTCGTTTCTATCCCAGCGTTTGTTGTTGTTACTTTTTGACCAGAGCACCATTTAGCTATAGCTGTTGGTGGTGCTGGGGTTATAGAAGCAGAAATTCAGATTGTTCACTGCTCAGAAGGACAATTAGCCAAGAGACAGGGCTTGACACAGGAAAAGTAGGTTTAGTCAGCTGCTTGCAACCCCTATGGAATGGCAGACTTAAGTCTCATAAAAGCATCTGACTCTCAGGCTGGGCTCCAGAGCTTATGAAGGGCAGTGGCTCAGTGGGGCCACCATCTGACTAACATAAAGAGTTCTGTTAAGAGGCCATCTCCCCACATGAGGGTCCTGTCACTTGGAGTAAAACCTGAGTAACAACAGTGAGGTACCACTTCATTCCTGTGAGAATGTCACACATCGAAAAGGATAGAAACAACAAATGCTAGAGAGCTTGTGGGGGTAAAAGAACTCTCCTGCACTGCTGGTGGGAATGTAAATGGCCCAACCCCTGTGGAGAGCAATCTGGAGAACTCTTAGAAGGCTGGAAATGGACCTGCCCTATGATCCTGCAATTCCTTTCTTTGGATCTATCCTAAGGGACTAAACACAACTATCCAAAAAAGATCTGTGTACACCTATGTCAATACAATTTGTAGTAGCCAAAACCTAGAAGCAACCCTGGTGTCCAACAACAGATGACTGGCTGAGAAAGTTGTGGTTATATACACAATGGAATATTACTTAGCTATTAAAAATGGTGAAGTCACCTTTTTCACCTCAACTTTGGATGAAGCTTGAAAGAATCATGTTAAGTGAAATCAGCCAGAAAGAGAAGGATGAATATGGGATGACCCCACTCATAGACAGAAGGGAAAACACAAAAAGAACTTGGACTGGATTTGTTGTATTGCACCAAAGTAAAGGTCTCTGGGGGACAAAGGGGGGTGTTCAGGTCCTGGAACATGATGGTGGAAGATCTAGGTGTGGGGGGAGTAGAGTATTAGGTGAAAAACAAATGTTAGGGAGTCAGGCGGTAGCACAGTGGGTGAAGCGCTTAACCCGCTGCACGTGGCACAAAGAACAAGTACCAGTTTGAGCCCCCAGCTCCCCACCTGCAGGGGAGTTGCCTCACAAGTGGTGAAGCAGGTCTCTTTCTCTCCCGCTCTCTGTCTTCCCCATCTCTCTCCATTTTTCTCTGTCCTAACAACGATGACTTCAATAACAACAACAATAAAGTAACAAGAGCAACAAAAGGGAAAATAAATAAATAAATTTTTAAAAAGACTTAAAAAAAAGAAAGCAAATGTTACACATGTACTGTTGTATTTTACTATCTAACTATTAATCCCCCCAATAAGGGAGTGAAAACTGGGTAACCTTGTTGAGGGGTAGCTTTTCCTGGTACTCCCCATACAGATTCTTAGTACAGTTTTTTTCCCAGAAGTCTACAAGTCCTAGCTTGTGAGGAGCAACATGGAGTCAGTAATGCCTGCTAACATAGAACCAGGTCGACCCTGCCACCTCTTGCTAACAACATTCAGTTCTAAAACTGGAGAAACTCGGGTCAGCTGTGCTGGGTCACACAGTTACTTAACCCATGTGTGATGCTGATGTGTTTAATCTCACAGGGTTCTTAGAATCCATAGTTATCACCCCCCGTCTCTTGTCCTGCTGCAGGCCCGGTACAAGCAGAGCCTGGACCCCACCGTGGATGAAGTGAAGAAGCTCTGCACGTCCCTGCGGCGCAATGCCAAGGAAGAGCGGGTTCTCTTCCACTACAACGGCCATGGTGTGCCCCGGCCCACCGTCAACGGAGAGATTTGGGTCTTCAACAAGGTGGGTACACCATCCAAGCTCCCTCCTTCCTCTACCATGACCCTCTGCGGGCTTGCTGGCGAACTGCAGGCCCTACTCCTCTGCAGCTCCTATGGGACATTGATGTTCAGTGCTGTGAGATGGAGTGAAGACCTGTCACCAGTTGTCTGGTGACAAGTAGTGAAATAACTTCCATTTCACTAGTAAAAAGTTGCAACCCACTCAGACACAAAGAGTTGGTTCTAAGCAACACCTGCTAGTGCAACAGCTGTCTTGAAAATCCTGACTTGGCATTTGGGTTCATTCTCCCTCTTGAGGAGTTATGAGTCGTTTGTTTAGTCTGGACAGATACATGATTCCTCTAGTTGACTAGTCCTCCTTTGAGAATCAGCAGTCCTTCCTGGAAAATGAGGAGGAGTAAGTGTCCAAAGGCTCCAAGTTGCATGCCTCTTTCACTTCCTTAAATAAAAGCCTGCAGATGTAAGTGTGAGCTCCCTGCCTCCTGCCTTCTTCCCGGGACACGAGTAACAGGTCAGGCCCTGTTCTGTGGTATGAGGTTCTTGAGGGCATTAACATCCTGCTACCCCATCAGTAGTGTGAAAATAGAGCAGGAACTGCCCATCTCCGATGCCACAGGCAGTGGGAAGCTTTATTTAGTGGCAGTGTACAATTTTGAGAATAAGATTTCCTCACCGAACATTTTCCCCTTTCTGTCTTCCTAAAATCTCCCAAATGTGGGTTGGGAGGGAGAGGGAGAGGGAGAGGGGGAGAGAGAGAGAGAGAGAGAGAGAGAGAGGGGGGGGGGGAGAGAGTCTGTCTGGAAGGTCCCAGATCTCTAGCTCTCACTGTGTCTTCCTTCTCCCACCCTTTTGTCCAAAGGAAGATGTTCCATATGTCTCACAGCCTCGAGATCTTCAGTTAGAAACGTGCCTGGTCTCCGTGTGACTCCTTAGAGAGTGCTTTGTGGTTGATGAGGCTAGACTGACCATAGCTGTGCTGGGCCACACTCGGGACCCAGCCTTCCTGATCACTTTGCTTTATTTTATACTTTTTAAAGATTTACTTATTATTAGATAGATAGATAGATAAAAATCTTAGAGCACTGGGTCCAGGTGGTGGCACACCTGGTTAAGTGTATGTATTGCCATGCACAAGGACCCAGTTTCAAGTCCCTGGTCCCCACCTGCAAAGGGAAAGCTTCACAAGCAGTAAAACAAATCTGCAAGTGTCCCTCTATATCACTCCCTCTCTGTCTCCCCATCTCAATTTCTCTCTGTTCTATCAAAATAAAATAAAGTTAAAAAATAAAAATAAATGCTTTAAAATGTGAGAGAGAGACAGAGAGAGAGAGAGAGAGAGAGAGAGAGAACTTAAAACACTCATTAGCTCTGGTTGGTGACTATGCCAGGGATTGAACCTGGGACGTTTGGCACCTTGGCCATACAAGTTGGTGGTCTAACAGGCTGAGCTGTATCCCTGACCAGGACTTCTTTATTTTGAAGCAATCCATTTTGTCCACTTTCCTTTAAGTGGTGACAGGACATTTTGATCTCCACTAAGAAGAATTCCCAAAGTATAAGGCTATAGAAGTCGCTTTCTGACCTTCTGGAAGTTTTCTGACTGCTCATTTTCAGTGTTTAATCTACCTATAACTGAGGTTGGTACTATTAGGAAGAGGTTCGAAATATCCCCCCCCACCACCATGGCCCACTATTTTGTCACCATGTAATGCCACCTTTGATGGATTAGGCATTGATTGTGTGGCTGCTTATTTATTTTTTAATTAATTTATTTCCTTTTGTTGCCCTTGTTTTATTATTGTTGTAGTTATTGTTGTTGTTATTGATGTCATAGTTGTTGGATAGGACAGAGAGAAATGGAGAGAGGAGGGGAAGACAGAGAGGGGGAGAGAAAGATAGACACCTGCAGACCTGCTTCACCGCCTGTGAAGTGACTCCCCTGCAGGCTCAAACCTGGATCCTTACACCAGTCCTTGCACTTTGCGCCACCTGTGTGTGGCTGTTTCTAAGCTATCTCTCTTTTCTGCTCCCTGGGTCTCCATCTATGCTCTTGAACTGGTTTCCTGAGTGCTGGAACTCAGTGTCTACAGCTATTTGGGGTATGCTGGGTCCCTTCCCTTGGCCCTTTACCCTCCATGAAGGCCCTTAATCAGCACATATCAATAGATGAATGGGTGTTTTATTATGTTACATCTTCCAAAGCAAGCTTTTCAAAATGTCTGTCAGTAGTAGTTTATCATTTCATCAAGGTTTGCATAATTTGTCAGAAATTCTTGCATGTTTTAGTGTTATGTTGTTTCATTTGTTATAAAAAATTTATCCTGTAACCTTTTCCCATGGCACATGGAGCTTTTCGATTTTTAGAATAGACCATCTTGCCTTCTGCAAATAGTAGCTGTTTTCCTCCCTTCTTTCCGATCTCGCACCTTTTGTTTCCTGTCCTTGTTTCTGTGCTGGCAGCTGACTCCCCAAGGAGAAGGAGGTGGCGTCTGGGCATCTGAGTCATTTCTATGGTGTTGGGGTGCGGGGAGACAAAGGGTGGGGAGAGTGTACGTTCTGTGCTGCAGTGTAGGATTGTGCTACGGACATTTTGTGAAAAAGAACTTCCTCTCACATTAAAAACAAAAAACCCTTCTATTTGTAGTTTTATTTTCCAAATCATGAATGGATGTTACTTTCTCCCAAGCCATTGTGTATCACATATTCTGTTTTGCTTTGTTTTCTCCTATAAACTGACAAAGCACTGCATGACTTTTATTTTTCCAGTAGTCAACATCCTGCATTGGTGGGATAACCTGTTGACCTAGATTGTGCTTTATTAGGGTTTTAGGTCATAAACATTTTGTTTTACCTTTTGATATCCATGCCCATGAATGAGATTGTCTTGGGCTTTTTCTTTGTCTTGCTGCCTTTGGATAATCAGCTTAACAGTGGCCTGAGGAAATAAGATGAGAAAATAATCCCTTTCATATACACTGGAGTGGTTTTTGTAAGATATGAAGCATAGGGAGTTGGGCGGTAGCGCAGCGGGTTAAGCGCACGTGGCGCAAAGCGCAAGGACCAGCTAAGGATCTCGATTCGAGCTCCCGGCTCCCCACCTGCATGGGAGTCACTTCACAGGTGGTGAAGCAGGTCTGCAGGTGTCTATCTTTCTCTCCCCCTCTCTGTCTTCCCCTCCTCTCTCCATTTCTCTCTGTCCTATCTAACAATGATGACATCAATATTCCCCTCCTCTCTCCATTTCCCTCTGTCCTATCTAACAATGACGACATCAAAAACAACAACTACTACAACAACAATGAAAAACAGCAAAGGCAACAAAAGGGGAAAAAAAAGATATGAAGCATAGATTGCCTGAATGCTTGATAGAACTGCCAAATAAAGCTGCCTGATATTTTGATCATAGAGAGATCTTTGCCTACTGATTTTGTTTTCTTTCATGGCCAAAGGGCTGCCCCTGTTTTCTCTTTCTCCATAAAGTATTTCTAGCTTACTGGTGGGTGTAGGAATGTGTTTCATTTCTACTAAAGTTTCATACTTGTTACAAAAAAAAAAAAAAAGGTGCCTTATGCAGTGCAGAAGGTGGCACAGTGGATGGAGCATTGTACCCTCAAGTTTGATCCTCAGCGTTGTGTGTGCACCCATGATGCTCTGATTCTCTCATCTCTCTGTCGCTAGGAAGTAAATCAATCTTTATTAAGAGGTGGCTTATAGTTTTTTTTAATTTAATTTGTTTATAAAATAAAATATAGAAAATATTGTCAAAACCATAGGCTAAGAGGGGTAAAATTCCACACATTTCCCACCACCAGAGTTCTGTACCCCATCACCTCCACTGGAAGCTTTCCTATTCTTTATCTCTCTGGGATCATGGACCCAGGATCATTATGGGGTATATAAGGTGGAAGGTCTGGCATCTATAATGGACCCAGGATCATTGTGAAGTGTAGAAGGTGGAAGGTCTGGCATCTGTAATGGACCCAGAATCATTGTGGGGTGCAGAAGATGGAAGGTCTGGCTTCTGTAATTGCTTCTCCACTGGGCATGGGTGTTGGCAAGTCGATCCATACTCCCAGTCTGTTTCTGTCTTTCGCTAGTGGGACAGGGCTCCGGAGAGATGGAGTTCCAGGGCATATTGGAGAGGTCATCTGTTGGGGGGGGGGGGGGGGGTTAGGTTGGCGTCGTGGTAGCATCTGCAACTTGGTATATGAAAAAGCACTCATATATAAAGAAGAACACATTGTTTAATAATCTGAAATCTAAAGGCCGACGAGAAAGTGGCGCAATGGATAACCACAATCTGAACACAGATTGTAAGCATTCCTATTCTTTTTTTTTTTACTGTTTTTTTTTTAATTTTTTATATTTTTATATTACAGAATTACATGTCAACAGAGGTTTGAATCCACACCACCAGAGTTCTGAATCTTCACTCTCCCCACTGCAATTCACCACAGTTCCCCTAAAGTTTTAGACATGGGCCAACCATCTTCTCTACAACTATCTGTCCACATTTATACATAGTTGTCCCTTCTTCTCCTGATTCAATCCTCTCTTTCCCACTAAGCCACTCATGATATCATAACTACCTCCTATGTTCCTCTCCTTTTCCTTCTCCCTCTCTGGGTGCTGATGGAGCTGGAGTGCAGAGTCCTCTTACCTTCATCCTATCACTTCTCCCCCGCTGGAAGCATGCATCAAGGTTGTTTAAGGGAGGCAGAAGGTAGGAGTTCTAGCTTCTGCAGCTGCTTCTCTGCTGAGCATGGGCGTTGACAGGTCGATCCATACCTCCAGCCTGTTTCTATCTTTCTCCAGTGGACCAGAACTCTGGAGATGTGAGGGTCCAGGACACATTGCAGAGGTCATCTGCCCAGAAAAGTAAGGGTGGAGTCATGGTAGCATCTGCAGCCTGGTGTCTGGAAGGTGGCATGACCTAAGTTGAGACAAGATTGTTAATGAACAGGAACTAGAAAGTAGGATTAGGGATTTTAGGGTAGAAGAAAGTTAGGAGAACCATTTTAGGCACGTTCCTGGGGGCATATACCTATAGTAGTTTGCTTGAGTTTGGTAGCTAGCCTGAGATTGGATGAGAATATTGTCTGAGAGAATGGTGTCAGAGTGGAGAAAAGGTCTAAAAAGTTGGATTAGGGCAGGAAGTAGCTGCCATTCTTATAAAAAAAAATTGTGGCTAAAATTAACTATTTACCTCCATCCACTGCTCCAGGGCCCATAAGTAAATGCATATTTATATTTAGTGCCAGAGCCTGTGTAACCTCTAAGTCCCTGTTGGTCTGAGCTTATATCTCATGGTCACATCTGAGGAATATTGCAGGCTGCACTCATTTCAGGACCAGTTTTTTTTTTTTTCAAGTGACAGGGTAGGATACCCCTAGCCTCTCTTCAGAGACAGGTTATCCCTGCCGTCATTGCTTTATGGTAGAGCCAAGGTCCTGAGAGGGCCCACAAGATGCTGTTCCTAGTGGAAGCGACCAGTGGGAGTGGAGAGAGGGACCCTTTAGAGCTCAAGGCCAATCATATGTGTATGGGAATCCAAGGATTCCCTAACTAGGACCCCAGATGATCAGATGGTATGATATTGACCAAACAGGCCATTATTAAGTGGGCCAAGCATTTGACCGTATCCAACTTTTGTAGTCTTTTCTTTATCTGAAAATCTTAGATTTTCTCTCAGTTGTTTAGGCGTTGAGTATCATTTGTTGAGCCAGACCAGAGTTAGGTTTTGGGGATTCGTCTTTGGGCCTTTCTGCTAGGCTGTCCTGCTAATTTGCTCTAAATCCAATCAATTACACAATTTGTGTTACCTTCTTTAAGCACTTCAACCATTTTTAAGCACTTTGACTTTGAGTTATATGATTGCCCCTCGTTTATGGTATCTATACCTATATCCAGTACCCTAAACCCTAGCCTAATCTGGTATCTGTTACTTAGTTAAATGATGTGCCATCTAACTTGGATGTAGGTAGTCCGATGTGTTAGGAAAGATCTCACCAGATTTGAAGAGCTGCAAGGTTGGCTTCTCAGGCTGGTATCTCTGGTTGCAGTCCACAGTAGGATTTCAATAGCAGCATAATGCAAGATGGCAGCACCAGTAGCTATTTGGCTGAAGTTGACAAAGTTGGTATGATGGTAAAGAATCATAGAGAAGGAATTTCAAGAAGAATGGACATATCCTAGAGGTACCAGGACTAGGAGAAATGTGGGTCTTAAAGAGGATGCAAGGGGTTTCTTACAGTCTTAGAGAGAGTTAAAATATCAATAATTAATTTTTATAGCTAGGTTAGTTGGGGGGTTTAGTATCTATATTAGAATACTTGACTTCACTATGATTTGAACGCTTTTAGTGGTATCTGAACCTCTTTGTGTTTTAAATATTTACAAGGTCAAAGGGACCTATCTGGTCTAAAGCTGTAGTTGATTTAGATGTTTGCAGAGCTATATTTTCAGATATATTTTTAGAGATCCATAAACAGTCCCCTTATCAGAGTCTGATCATTTTGTAAATCTAAGATAAATATTAGCAAAAGCTAGTATTTGTGCTTAGGGCTACGGTATAGGCAGTTGGGGAACTTGAGATATTAAATCTATCCACACACACCCCCCACCCCGCTTATAGTTTTCCATTACATTATCAGAGGCTTTGTGTTTTCATTCTTGATACCTTTTTTCTTCTTGATGGCTCTGTTTCTATACTATATTCATTGGTGTATACCATATAGAAACTATACTGTATTTTTGGTGTTGCCAGGGCCTTACCTATGTATCATTCCCTGGTCCCTTTTTTGTTTTTTTAATACCAGAGCACTGATCAGCTCTGGCTTATGGTGGGAGTGGGGCTGGGGGTGGGAGTGGGTAGGAGGGGATTGAACCTGGTGCTTTGGAGCCTCAGACATGAGTCTCTTTATGTAATCATTATGCTATCTACTTCTGCCCTGGGTCAACTTTTTTACCTCCTTTCTTTCCTTTCTCCCTCCCTTCCTTCCTCCCTCCCTTCCTTCCTTATTTCAGAGAGGGAGAGACACCATAGCACTGGAGCTTTCCCTGTGTTGTGGCTCTCCCGTGGTCTGTGACTTGACCACGCAGGTGAGCTGTCCTCAGCCCCTAGGACAGATACTTTTACACTTCCCACTTATATACTTCTGTTACCACATTACCACATGATTATTTCTCTGTTTATTATTATTATTACATTTATTTATTTATTGGATAGAGACAGCCAGAAATTAATAGGGAAGGGAGAGTTGGGATGAGGGGCAGAGAGACACCTGCAACACTGCTTCACCATTCACAAAGTTTTCCCCCTGCGGGTAGGGGTTAGGGGCTCAAGCCTGGATCCTTGCGCATTGTAATGTGTGCACAACCAGGTGCGCTACCACCTGCCTCCCCCATGCTTATTTCTATACATAAGTTACTTCTTTATTGTAATTAGTTGAAAGTTATAGACACCATGGTAGAAAACCGCAAACCCTCTTTTCTATGTAGTTATAGTGATAATTGTTTGACTAGTGAAAACTAATTTTCTGTATTGGTTAATGGATAGTCTGTAACCAGTGCTTCCCAGTCATGTAGAAAGGGGTTTTCACCATCACTCCTCCCATATCAATTTTGTTTTACATCCAGAGTGCAAACTGGCATCCAGAGTGCAGACTGGCTTCAGGCTCTACATCTGCCAATTTTTAGTCTCTTCCAATTCAAATCCATCTGTTTGCCTTGTTTTTTTTTCTCCCATGACATTGAAGTTTACTTTAGTGAGGCTGCATTGTTTTTTTCATGTAATGAGTTAGTGTAGTTACGTGGCGGATTTTTTCTTTTTAATTCATAGATATCAATCTTTAGAGCACTTTAGTTTTCTAGAGATGCTGCACAGTTAGTTTCCTTCCAAGTACTTCCTGTTGGGAGCAGCTTGCTTCAGTGTGGAATACTCAATTACAGATGAAGCACCAAGACTGTTATCTCTAAGCACAGCTACAGTTGGCATTGGGCTTACCCTGTGCATACATTCTGAGGCTTTTGGCAATTGTATGGTATCCTAGGCCTGCAATGACATCCTTAGTGAAACTCTTGCCACTCATTGATGTTTTCACTATCTCTGGAGTTTTGTCTTTTCCAGTGTTTTATCTTTGTCCTAGAGTTTGGTTTATAGCCTTTCCAGACTGACTTTTTCCCTCCCTCCAATTTCAGGTTTGATCAATGGATCAAACATTGTGGTTGCTTCTGGTTTGGGGCAGTGGTGAACACTACCTGTTCTTCATTTGTGTGGAGTCTCTGTGTAGACAGGCTTTCTGACGTAGGAGTCCTGTTACTTGTGCATTGTCCTAAGGAGCTGCCTAGCCACATTCCAAAGCAATGGTGAGGGAGCCAGGCGGTAGCACAGCAGGTGAAGCACACATGGCCCAAAGTAATGGCAACAGTAGCAGCAGCTGAGGCCTCCTACTACTCTTCACCCTCCTAAATCTTTTGGGTGGCAAGTATTGAGGACGTCATTCTCATCACATGCACAGAGATCTCTGCTTGTTGATTCAATATTGCAATTCCTTAATGACATTTGATATTTACACTCCTAGTGCCATCTGCATATTTTCCTTGATCTGGTGTCTGTTCAAGTCTTTTATAAGACTTGGTTATTTGATTTCATGTTTAGTTTTAAGAGTTATTTTTATACTTTGTATATAAGTTTTTTAAAAGATACGTGTCTGGTAAATATTTTTTAATTTCTTTATTAGGGGACTTAATGGTTTACAGACAACAGTAAAATACAATAATTTGTACATGTATAACATTTCCACATAACAATACACCCCCCACTAGGTCCTCCTCTGCCATCATGTTTCATGACCCCCATCCAGAGTCTTTTACTTTGGTGCAATACACCAACCCCATTCCAAGTTTTCCTTAGTGTTTTCCCTTCTGATCTTGTTTTTCATTTTCTGTCTGTGAGTGAGATCACCCCATAGTCATCCTTTTCTTTCTGACTTAGCTCACTTAACAAGATATCTGCGAGCTCCATCCAACATGGAGTAAAGAAGGTCAAGACTCAGGAATAAGAGTCTCTTTGCATACCCATTATGCCATCTACCCCTGTTCACATTTCTCAGTTTCCTACATACCACTTCAAACCCACCCCCCATAGGACCTCCTCTGCCATTATGTTCCAGGACCTGAACCCTCCCCCTCATCCCAGAGTTCTTTACTTTAGTGCAATACACCAGACCCAGTCATCCAAGTTCTGTTTGTGTTTATTGTTCAACTGTTTTGTGTGTGTGTGTGTGTGTGTGTGTGTGTGTGTGTGTGTGTGTGTGTGTAATTGGATTTGTTTCATTGAAGATGCCATTAAAATTTAGATGGAAAAGAGTTTTACCAATATTTTCCTCTAAGTATTTGGTAGTTTCTTTTCTAACATCAAAGGGGTGTTGAAGTCCCCTACTATTACAGTGTTGCTGTTAATATATTGCTGTAGCTCTTTCAGTAGATGTTTGATGTATTTAGATGGCCTCTCATTGGATGCATAGATGTTACTAATCATTAAGACCTCTTGATTGACTGATCCTCTGAGCATTAAGTAATGTCCATCTCTATCTTTTTAATTTTATTTATTTTAAGGTCTATCGTGACAGATTGAGAATAGCTGTTCCTGCCCTTTTATGTGGTCCACTGGCTTGTATAGTATTTTTCCATCCTTTAACTTTGAAACTGTGTTTGTCTTGTTGAGTTGGGTGGGATTCCTGCAGACAACATATGGTTGTGTTGTGTTTTCTGATCCATCTTCCTACTCTGTGCCTTTTAATAGGTGAATTCAGGCCATTGACATTTATTGATATTATAGAATGAAGATGTTTTAATGCCATTATTGTAAAAATTTTAGAGTGTTCTGATATATGGCATATTTATGACCTTCAGAACTTCTTTCAGGACAGGCTTGATGATAGTTGATTCTTTCAATTCTTGCTTGTCTGAGAAGGTTTTTATGCCTTCTTCTAGTTTGAATGACAGTTTGGCAGGTTACAGTAGTCTTGGTTGAAAGACTTTCTCATTAAGAGTTCAATATATATCTTGCCATTCTCTTCTGGCCTTTAGTGTTTGTGTGGAGAAATCTGCTGCTAATCATATGGGTTTTCCTCTGTAGGTGAGTCTTCATTTTTCTCTTGCAGCCTTCAGGATCCTTTCTTTATCCTTATTCCTTTCCATTCTAAATATGCTGTGTCTTAGTGTCTTTAAGTCTGGGTTAATTCTGTTTGGGACCCTCTGAGCTTCTTGAACCTTTGTCTTTTATGTTGTCTAGACTAGAAACGTTCTCAGCTATTATGTCCTTTAGAATGCTTTCTTCCCCTCCTTCTCTTTCTTCCTCTGGGAAGTCAATAATGCATATATTACTTCCTTTGAAGTCATCCATATGTCTCTGTTTTCAGTATCTCTTAATCTCTTTTTGAGATCTCTTACTTCTTTCTTAGTTTTCCCTAATTCATACTCAATCTTGCTAATTCTGTTTTCTGTCTCACTTATTCTATAATTTCTCTGCTCTGTTGTTTTTTGTAGCTCAGTTATTTTGTTACCCTGTTCCAGTACTGTATTAGCTTATTCAGGTAGTTGAGCTCTTAGCTCAGCTATTTTAGCTTTCAGCTCTCAAATTACTTCAAGATAGTATTTTCTTTTTTCTTTGTTTCTTTTTTGTTTATAAAAAGGAAACATTGACAAAACCATAGGATAAGAGGGGTACAACTCCACACAATTCCCACCACCACAACTTCGTATCCCATCCCCTCCCTTGAAAGCTTTCCAATTCTTTATTCCTCTGGGAGTATGGACCCAAGAGCCAGGCTTAATCCCAAGCACCACATAAATCAGAGCTGAGCAGTGCTCTGGTATAAATAAATAATTTTTTGCTTTTTATTGTTTCTTTCCATATACTTAAGTTGAGTTTAGTTCACATCCCACATTCTATTTCAAGTCAAGTTCTTAAGCCCTTTCCCTTTGTAAGGGATTATAGAATTCCAGGTTATGTATTTCCACATAAACACCACCTCAGTCAAATTCTATGGACTTTGAAAAGCCATATTCTCATTATTGCTGAGTTTTAATTATATTTTCCTCTGTGGTATCTTTGACACATTACTTAATTTCTGAAATTTGAGGATTTTCCAGATATTCTACAATTTCACATTGCATGGTCTGAAAACACTCTTGGTATGATTTAAACCCTTGGGACCTATATTTCACCCAGGCTCTATAGAGGAAATGGAAGGTTCCTGCTGTCTTAGGGTTTAAGAAGGCAATAGATAGTTATTGCTATAATCATTTTATTTGGCAATTGGGTTAACTGAAAAATTCCTTGTTAGGATTTTCTGTATCATATGCAACATCACCATAATTTATGTCTGTTGGCATTATTTGTATATAGCTGTGACACCGGCTGCTTATGTTCTCCCAGGTCTAAGCTTTTAAGAAAGTCAACATATCAAAGACTCAGCCTATGGTCAGTACATTAAAAAGTTTGAGACATTCAGTCAATTTTTCCCCTCTCATATTAATTAAATAGTGATTTATATGACTACATATTAATAGGAGTGTACATAAACACCATTCCAACCACCAAAAGACTGTGCCCCATCCCATCCTCCCCACCCCCAGAAAGCTGAATTTCCACCCTCGCCCTTAATCCAGAGATTTTTACTTTGGTGCCCTACTCCAAATTCAGTCAAATCCTGCTTTGAGTTTACCTTTCTGTTCTTCTTTCTCAACTCCTGTTTATGAGTGGGATCATGCTATACTCGTCTTTGACTTTCTGACTTAGCTCATTTAACATAATTCCTTCTAGCTCCATGCAAGAGTGTCAGAGAAGGTGGGTTCATTGTTCTTCATAGCTATGTAGTATTCCATTGTGTATATATACCACAGCTTTCTCAGCCATTCATCTGTTGTTGGGCACCTGGGTTGTTTCCAGGTTTTAGCTATTATGAATTGTGCTGCTATGAACATAGGTATACACATACCTTTTTGGTTGGGGGTTATGGAGTCCTTGGGGTATATCTAGTAGTGGAATTACTGGGTCATATGGAAGGTCTATGTCTAGCCTTATGAGAGTTCTCCAGACTGCTCTTCACAGAGGTTGGACCAATTTACATTCCCACCAGCAGTGTTGAAGGGTTCCTCTGTCCCCACAGCCTCTCCAGCATTTGTTGCTGCTATCCTTTTTATGTATGCCATTCTCACAGGGGTGAGGTGGTATCTCAATGTTGTTTTTATTTGCATTTCTCTGACAATCAGTGACCTGGAGCAATTTTTCATGTGTTAGTTAGCCTTTTGGATCTCTTCTGTAGTGAATGTTCTGTTCATATAGTTAGTATTTTCTTTCGTAGTCTAATTTGCTGTTTCCCCATTTCTGATATTACTTTCAAACTCTTTCCTAACTCCTGTGACTAATTCCTTAGTTAGTGTTTGTATCTTGTCCTCATTCTTATGTGCTTCTACCTTTGGGGGACTTTTATCTGGGCTTTTGTCCTAGTTCCTTTCTCCAGTGTTTCCAGTATTTTCTTCTAGCCTGTAACTTGTAATTTTATTAGTAGTAGGTGTTGATTTTTCAAAGAATGTAAACTGCTTGTTCTTAAGAGCACCCCACAATCTAGTCTGTCTTTTCTCCTTCCCTCTCCCCCTCCCTTTTGTCTTTCTTTCTCTCTCCCTTCCTTCCTCCCTTCTTCCCTTCCTTCCTTTCTTTCCTTCCTCTTCTTTCTTTATTTCTCTCCATGAGGTCACACCACATTGGATAAAAAGCCGTGTTAAACTCTGTTCTGCCCACAAGAGAGACACTTTAAGTAGAAAGACACACACACACTAGATGGAAAAAAAAAAAAACATATTGTGTAAATTCTGCTTGTTGGAGGGTTGTTGTGACTGTATCAGAAGGCAGACTTGAAGCCTGGAATGTGGCCAGAAAGGAAAGGGACATTTCAGGATAACAGTACAAAGCAAGTAATCAGGGGACAGGACTTTCTGAGTGCATTTGTGCTTAACAGTAGTGTTCAAATGGATAAAACAGAATGGATCCAGAAGGGTCAAGACACAATTCTGTAATTCTTGCTGCCATTCAAGCACCTCTGTCAGTAGGCATCAGGTTAACATAGACAAAATTGCTAAACACTTACTCACAAAGAATACTCCAGTGTATTATATTAATGTAGTAATTTTTTTCTTGTAATTTTTTCACTATTAATATAAAAGACCAGAGCAGTACTAGTATCAGTCTGATTTAGTTATCATTTTTAGGGTAGTCCACTCAACAGTGACAGACAACCCCCCCTCCACCTGCCAAGTGTATGTAGAGTTTTCATTGAGATGGGCCATATGCTGGATCATAAAAATGTCTCAGTAAGGTCCCAAGGGTTTAAATCATACCAAGAGTGTTTTCAGACCATGCAATGTGAAATTGTAGAATATCTGGAAAATCCTCAAATTTCAGAAATTAAGTAATGTGTCAAAGATACCACAGAGGAAAATATAATTAAAACTCAGCAATAATGAGAATATGGCTTTTCAAAGTCCATAGAATTTGACTGAGGTGGTGTTTATGTGGAAATACATAACCTGGAATTCTATAATCCCTTACAAAGGGAAAGGGCTTAAGAACTTGACTTGAAATAGAATGTGGGATGTGAACTAAACTCAACTTAAGTATATGGAAAGAAACAATAAAAAAATTATTTTAAATATATTAAAAACAAAAAATTATCTATTTATACCAGAGCACTGCTCAGCTCTGATTTATGTAGTGCTTGGGATTAAGCCTGGGAGTTCACAGCCTCAAGCATGAAAGTCATGTTGCAGAACCATTATGTTGTCTCCCCAGCCCAAGAGCAGACATTTCATAAAACAGAGAACAGGAGTAGAGGAAGTAGATAAAGCTTCTTTGTTTGAGGTTAGTAAAACTGATAAATTATTAGTTTAGTAAATCAAGAAAATTATACAATATTTAGGATTGAAAGAGGTGGTATCAACATATTGTAAAGAAGAAAACACATTAATAACTGTATATCAAAAACACCTTAACTTAGACTGGGGAGGGGAAGACTTAAGCAGCACTCATTAGAAGTGACCCGGAATAAAATTAAAGAATCTGAATAGCTAATATCAGTCAAAGGTTTAAAGTCCAACACTACATGGGAATACTATAGCCCAAGGGGAAACTCTAATACTGTAGTGTCTCTCTGTCTCTTAATTTCTGTCTCCATATATATATAACTGGAAATGTAAAGAGGATAAAACATGGACACAGGAATGGCTAAAACACATACACAAGAAAGACCCAGCCCCCCAGCTTCCATAACTAATACTATTGAGATATCAACAACAAAAAAAAATATGCAAAAGATCTACAGACACATATATGGCCTACATGCATATGAAAGAAAGCCCATCAAAACTCACTATTAGAGAGACATGTAAACTAAAACTACAAGATTCCACTTCACAGCAATGAGAAAAAGCTTATATAAAAAAGACTGAATGTAAGTGCTGGTGGAGTTGTGGACAAAAAGGAACTCTGACACACTTGGTGGGACTACAAACTGGCATAGCCCCTATGGAAAATGGGGTTGTGATTCCTTTAAAAAAAAAAAAAAAGAAAAAGAGGAAATACCTTAGGATCCAGCAGTTCCACTCCTAGACATGAATTGAACATGAAAACACTTATTAAAAGGAACACCTGGGTCCTCATGTTCATAGCAGCCAGAATATTAAAAGAAAGCATTTCAGCACGATAAATCATATTCTGAGCCATAAACACATCTTGGCATATTTTAAAGGCTAGAAATCATTCAGTGTCTGGAGTCAAATCACAGTGGAATTAATCTAAATGCCAGTGACAGAAAGATGAGGGAAAAGCCCTTAGACACAGGGAGATGAAGCAGTGTCGGGCTAGCTTTGTGGGCGGGAGAGAGACGACCAGACCAGGGACTCATGGCTGAGTGGTACGCAGTTCAGTCTTTATTCATGTGGAACACAGCACAATCTAAGCTATCTCTAATCACAATCTTGTCCTTATATATCCTGAGGCGGAAGAGTCAGTTCCAAAGAGGATGTACGTAGGATAGGGGGTGGGGAGAAGGAAAAAGCGTGCAAAACAGGGAGGATTAAACCAATGCCCTGGAGGCAGGGCGGTGCTTACTTAACTGGTTATGTAAATAGAATACAGTGTTAAGCAGGGGGGATTAAACCAATGAAACAGAAGCAGAATTTAGGGGAGTACAGCCAGCTAAGCACAGGTGGCCAAAGCACAAAGACCGGCATAAGGATCCCGGTTCGAACCCCGGCTCCCCACCTGCAGGGGAGTCGCTTCACAGACGGTGAAGCAGGTCTGCAGGTGTCTATCTTTCTCTCCTCCTCCTGTCTTCCCCTCCCTCTCTCCATTTCTCTCTGTCCTATCCAACAACAACAACAATAATAACTACAACAATAAAACAACAAGGGCAACAAAAGGGAAAATATAAATAAAATAAATATTAAAAAAAATAATTAAAAAAAGAAGCAGAATTTAGAAGCAGACCAACAAAGCAGCATACTTCTACATCACACATAGGTCATAGGAAAACATTTTGAAATATTTTGTATTAAATGGCAATGGACAGATGGCCTACTTAAACTTGTGATGTACATTAAAAGCAGTGCTTACCTGGAATTCTGTAACATTGAATGTTTATATGAGTGGGTGGGGGGAATGTCAGTAATCCAAGTTTCTAATTTAGGAGTCGAGAGAAAAGCAAAGCAAATGAAATCCAAAGTAAGAGAAGAAGGAGGAGGTGGAGGAGAAAGAAGAGAAATAAAGCAGAAATCAGTGAAATTGAAACAAGAAGATCTGTAGACAAAAATCAAGGAATCTAAAAACTATTTCTTTTAAAACGATCAGTGAAATAGATAAGCCTCAAATCAAGCTGAGAAGAGAGATGTGCCAGAAAGGGAAGAGAGGTACATTATTGCAGGTCCCTTGGTTATTAAAAGTAGTTATGCCTCACTACTCTGAGAATGTATCACTAGATGATTTCCCCACTGTATAAACCTCATAGTGTTCATTTCCTCAACTCTTAGTCTCCACATAGGATTTACACAAATAAAGTAACTACCCAAAGACTCAAGTCTGGAACTTTGGGAGCAGTGTAGTGTACATCTCTTACTGTCCTTTAGGAAGATAGCAGGTAGTACAGCACTGACATCTGGGTCCCCTGTGTTTTATCAGTTAGTTACACAATATATTAGAGAAATTCCAGAACAGCGTACATCACTGGAAGGCATAACAGTCCATTAACAAGGGGAACAAAATTGAGAAGGGACAGCTGCAAAAGGACTGTGCCATAGATTGCAAATAGAAAGGCTATTAATTCTCTTCTATCAAGCTTGAAATATTCTAATACTTCAGACTTCCACCTAACTAGTACTCCTAATGAGATCTTAGCAGATTTATCTTAGCAAGATCTTAGCAAGGCCAACAAGTCCAGTACCTCCTCACTCACAGATGATAGCTACTAAGCTATGACTTGGGCACTCTCATGCAGGGTTGTAGCGTTCATGGACACCAATTAGTCTTGGAAAAGCCACAGATGTTATTATTCCTGCAGAGTAATTAGGCAATGGATTGTGCAAACCTGAAGCAGGCACAAACCTGGTGTGTTAAGATATATTTTCTGGACATTCACCCACAATAAAATATTACACAGGGTTGAGGTAAATAGCATAATGGTTATGCAAAGAGATGCTCGTGCCTGAGGCTCTGAAGTCCCAGGTTCAGTCCCTCACACCACCCTAAGCCAGAGCTGAGCAGTGCTATGGTAAAAAATTAAAAAAAAAAAACAACAACAACTATGTAATTACACAGACCTACATGGGACAAACAGCACAACTAGACCATAAGATAGTATTCTTTAAATATTTATTGTTTTTATTACGTATGAGAGGGAGAGATATTTTTACATCAGATAGAGAAAAGAGAGACAAGCAGAACACCACTCTAGTATATGCAGTGCTTGGGGATCAAACTGCGAATCTTAGGCATGCACGTCTGATGCTTTTCCAGCTGGACTACCTCCCCAATTCTTAGGAATAATAAATAACTCTGTGCCCACAAACTTGGTAACGTAAATGAAATGGGCCGTTTTCTTGAAATAGATAATCTGAAAAAATATAACAAGAAGAACTGAATACTATGGATAGGCTTACAATTGTTAAAGAAACTGAATAAGTAATTAGTAACTTTCCAGAGCAGAAAGCAGCAAACCTAGATGTAAGTTTATAAGTAAGTCACCATTGTAAGTCACTATTGAATTCTAGCAAACAGGGTGGGGAGATAGCATATAGGTTATGCAGAGAAACTCTCACACCTGAGGCCCTGAAGTCCCAGGTTCAATTCCCTGCACCACCATAAGCCAGAGCTGAGCAATGCTTTGGTAAAAATTGATTGATTGAAAATAAATTTAAAAATTTAATTAATTTAAAAATAAAACACTTAAGGAAAAAATAATACCAGTTTCTACCATCTTTTTCAGAGAATAGCAGCAATGAAAAGTTACCCTGACTTGTCCTATGAACCAGAATTATTCTAATATTGAAACCTGACAAATATTACAAGTGAGAAAAAGTAGAAACCAAAACTGCTCCAAAACATACATATAAAAATCTTTGATGAAATGTTAACAAGTTTAATTCAGCAATTTATAAAAACAGTTATACTTGTGATATTAGAATTGATCCCAGTTATGCAAGGCTGGCTCAACATTGCAGAGAATATAATTATTGCAGGTATGCATGTGGAAAGATCATCAGGGCAATGAGATCCATTACAGGCCTACCAGGATAGCCAGAGTTCACTGCACTGATGACATCAGATGTTAGGGAGGCCTGGGAGCAACGGGAACTTCCGGCGGCAGTTCTGACTAGCACAGCTGTTTTGGAAGATAGTTCTATTGTATCTTATAAGATTAAATATGTTCTCTCTCTCTCTTTTTAAATTTCTTTTTCATTGTGGTGGCCAGCAGCAGTACCCAAGACCTTATATAGGCAAGTCACATACATACACCACCACTGAACTACCTCCTAGATCCTAAGTGTATTTTCACCAAGCAACCTGTCATACTCCTCGATATTTACCCAAAAGAGTGAAAAACATGTCCATGCAAAAATTTATACTCAGCTTTATTCATAACTGCTCAGTCCTGGAACAGCCCATATTAGTCAGACCTAAATATGGGAGAACATACAGGAATATTAAATTTTCTAGTTGAAGCAAGCTAGTCTGAAAAGACTACATGCTTGTATAATTCCAAAGCTATGACTATTTTTTGGAAAAGGTAAAACTACAGAGAGAGTACAAAGAAAAGTACTTGCCAGGGAGTTGAGGGGAAAGGATGAGTATATAGGAGCATGGAGGATTGGAGAGCAGTGGAGCTGTCAGTACTTTGTCGATACCCAGTAATGGCCACATGCCACTATCCCTCCCCCGAGACCCACTCTGACGCATGGCACCAAGAGTGACCTCATGTCAACTGAGTACTCCAGGAAGAGACAGTCTTGCAGCTCACACCAGATCACACACATAACTAATGGCAGAATGACTCAAAGTCACATCTGTCTGCCTGCAGACTCTGTACTGTCATCATTTTACCACTGTGCCTGCCTCTGCTCCCTGTTCCTATTAATACAGTTCCATTAATAAACGTAGCAAGCTATCATTAATACCCGTCAGCACCTTTCTTCTCGGCCCCCACAGCTGCTGAGACCTAGGTTAGAATTCACAGGATGGGTCCTCAAGGCTGGGCAGCAGTGTCCAGGTCCACAAGGGATTGACCACTCCTGAGACCCCGTCTGGGTCTGGCTTGGGTGAGGCAGGTGGGGAGTCAGGAGGTACTAGCACCAGGACCGGCGTGTCTGGGGCATATCCGGCTCTCATATTGTGTCACTGTTTGCATCACTGGGCTTCTGCTGTTATTTCTGCTGCTGCTTCTATTATTTGTGCTTCCTGAACTGCTGGAGTAATCCGTTCTCCCCAAGCGTCCACACACGAATTTATCAGGTGCTATCTATCCATAAGGGAAAAAAATTATCTCTGCTTTTAACCAACAACTGATTGACTTTCTGTTCAGTTTCCAAAGCCTTTAAGTTAAAAGTGTTGCTGGCATAGCATCCAGAGTTGGTGGGCAGAGCAGAGTATAGTGAGGACCCCAGCAAAAGCATGCTCGGACACATCTGTCTTATGGTGTGATTTAAATAGAGGAACACAGTGAATGCAAGAATCAGTCCTCAATCTGTGGGGACTATAAGAGCTCGCCACTAGACAGAGGCTAGGGAAAGGGGTCTTTTGCAATATGTTGATGGGTCATAGTACTTCATCAAATGCTAGTGTTGCAAATTCAAAGCCTTCTGAAAGCAAGTTCAGGTCCTAGACATGTCTGACAGCTCAGTAGTAATGATTTCTCTGAGTCCGATTCCCAAACTGGAAGATTGCCTAGTGTTCAAACCTTTGTAAGGCTGACATCAACAGAAAAGGGTAAATTTTACTTAAAAGTATGGGTGTTAAAAAAAAATCGGGGGCCAGGTAGTAGTAGCACACCCACTTAACCACATGTTACCATGTGCAAGGAGCCAGGTTTGAGCTCCTGTTCCCCACTTGTAGGGGGAAGCTTCATGAGTGGTGAATCAGGTCTGCAGATGTCTCCTTGTCTCTTTTGTCTCTTTCTCTATCCCCCTCCCCTCTCAATCTCTCTCTGTTTAAAAAAAATGAAAAGGGCTGCCTTTTTACATGGTAAATTTACATGGTAAATTCATGTATTGGCACTAAGATCCAGCAATAGTCCTGTTGGCAATTAAAAAAAAAACATTCCCAGGACCAGGTGCTTCTGGTTAAGCATACACATTACAGTGCACAAGGACCCAGGTTCAAGCCCCTGGCCACTCCACCTGCAGGGGGAAAGCTTCACAAGTGAAGAAGGGCTGCAGGTGTCTGTTTCTTTCCCTCTGTATTTCCCCTCCCCTCTCAATTTTTCTCTGCCTCTGTCCAATAATAAGTAAATAAAAATATATTTTTTAATTCCCATAAGGTTTTTTTCTCCTCACCTGGGCTTGAATCCATAATTTGATCGCACTCTACTGGGTAAGGTATCTACTAGACCCCCAACAGTACCATACACTTGAAACGTCCTTAGGTTCAGACTAATGTGCCCATGAAGTCCACCAGAATCTACATTTTCATTGCTTCTAAGTTGACATATGTTTAGATTCTGTTTGGAAGCAGAATCTTCTGTTCCTCTGATCCCACAAATATCCCATTTTTAAGAGTCCCTGTAGTGAAGCATATATTCATGACTCCCAGAAGGTGTCACCGGTATCAGATGGCTGGTGACAGGCAAACCCATGCCCCAACCTGGGCACAGATGTTCTGTAGTCCTCAGAACTGTGTGCACCTCCTCCCCACCTCCCACAGCACTCATCTCTTCTTTGATGCACATGGCTATATGCAGACATGTTGACTTTATAATTGAAGTAAAATGGGAAACAATCCAGGTCCCCACCAATAGGCACTGGATCAGTACATCTTGAAACGTCCCAAAGTAAATGTTAATATGACAGTAAATTAGTTATAACCACTCACAGCAGTAAGGCTCCATTCATAAAACATGGATACAGAATTTAAAGAGGAGGCTGCTTTCCTTTTGACCTCATTATGGTAACACTTAATAAGTAAAACCAACGATGTGCTTTTGAGGAGAGACAGACACATGTGGTGAAATTCTTTTGGCACTGAAGGAAGCTTCGGTGGTGGGGTCTCTTTCACTGTCTCTGCCTCTTTCTAAAAAAACTCAAACAAGGTAAGAGAAGAAAATTACAGTATTAATGATGTAATTGAAGGTCTGCAGGAAGAGTGAGGCCGTGGGAGTAGGGGACACAGCCCCAGATGGTGGCAGTTCAGAGTACCATGAACTACCTTGTACATGCATCTTCTTGCTTCATGCACACACAGTATACACACTCTGAATTACACACTGTGCACTGAGTACACTCATGCATACACATATGTTGTACACACCGTGAATGGAACTCATCCGGATCCTTATACCGGTAGCAAGCTCAAGATGATGAGCTGCATGGGCTTCTTCCTTCTTTCACCTCTTTAATGCTCTGTAGCATTGTGTATGCTGTACGGAACCCTGCCTACTTAGTAAATAGTCCCCACTAGGGCCTCTAGGTCCCCCCACTCTTATACTGGACATTTGTTTTTGGTTGGGCATGAGCAAGTCCTAAGACCACAGTAAATACTATGACTACATACTGAAATAAACAGAATTAAATGTCCATCTAAAATGAAGTGAGGGACTGGGTGGTAGTGCACATGTTACAGTGCACAAGGACCAGGGCCTTCTACAGAGGAAAAGCTTCACAAGTGGTGAAGCAAGACTGCAAGTGTCTCTCTGTCTCCCTCCCTCTCTATCTCCCCGTTCCTTTCAATTTCTGGTTGTCTCTATTCAATAAAAGTAAAGATAATAAAATAAAATGAAGTTGGGGCCAGGTGGTGGCGCACCTGGTTGAGTGACTTCGCACATGTTATAGTGCGAAAGGACCCGGGTTTGAGCCCCTGGCCCCCACCTGCAGTGGGAAAGTTTTATGAGTGGTGAAGCATGTCTCTCTGTCTCCTCCTTCCCTCTCAATTTCTGGCTGTTTCTCTCCAATAAATAAAGATAATAAAAAAATAAATAAAATGAAGTGAAGCATTCATAAGTATAGATTTCAACAACTCGCTCATAGGCCATAACACTGTTCTCCCCCAACATCTGGACTACTGTGTATGTCGAGGTGGTGCGCCAGCTCCTCCCCCATCACAAGCATGGTGTTTAGCGTCACAGCCTAGGTGGCTCTGCTGAGAACTGTGCTTGGAGAAAGCCATAGCTTGCACATGGATCAAAAAACCCACTTAGCAGGGGCCAGAAATGCATTAGAGCAGTTTGAATCAGGTCAGCTCCATCCACAAGCACACTGTGAGGCAGGAAGAGCAAAGTGCAGAAGATGTACAGGGCGATGCCATCCCTAAAGGTTGTCAGCATTATGCAGGACCACGTACTGTTGTCCAGGATTATTGCACGTGCATATAACTAAAGTGCACAGGTCTCTTCTAGGGCTTCTGAACCCAAACCACAGCCCTGAGACTAATATCATTCTTTGTTGTGGTTTGTATAATGCAAAATAATGCCACAGTTTAAAAAGTCAATACTTTTTAAATACTTTTAAGTGTTGAATGCTTTAAGGATTTCACAGAAATCCATGTGGAAATCCTGGTTAATTTGATCACAGAAAATTTCTATGCCTATTACAGAAAAATCAGAAAGTTCAATGACAAGTGCAGGGAAATAATTACAAAGAATAGGACAAACTGAGGCCAGTTTCTTTTTTTTTTAATATTTATTCCCTTTTGTTCCCCTGTTTTATTGTTGTAGTTATTATTGTTGCTATTGATGTCATCGTTGTTGGATAGGACAGAGAGAAATGGAGAGAGGAAGGGAAGACAGAGAGAAGGAGAGAAAGATAGACACCTGCAGACCTGCCTCACCATTTGTGAAGCGACTCCCCTGCAGGTAGAGAGCGGTGGCTCGAACCGGGATTCTTATGCCAGTCCTTGGCGCTTCACGCCATGTGCGCTTAACCCACTGCTCTACCGCCAACTCCCAAGGCCAGTTTCTTTAGTATGCAAACCACTGTAATAAATCAACAAAACATCTTCAGGCAGAACAACAACAAAAATCGCTGATAAGTGTATGAGAATTAAAGATGCAGAAGTGTTGGTATGTTTCTAAATTCTGTTTATAAGACCTTCTGTTTTGATCATCACATTAGGTTCACTAGTATTACTTACGATGTGGTCTATTTACATAATCACTGTTTACCTGAGTCCCACCCTGTCTGCAGGGTATTGGTTTAATTCCCCCTGGTTAGATGGAAGCTTTCTATGTTCTGTTCGCACTCTTTTTTTGCTCCGCCCTAGTGGAGCGTAGTCATTTCCTTTCCCTTGCCACTTCCTTTCTCTCCTAGTCATTTCCTTTCCCTTGCCACTTCCGGTGAAGAGATGCATAAAAGGCAATGAATCTGATTAATAAAGGGGATACTGCTTCCCAGCTCAGCCATGAGTCCCTGGTCGTCTCTCTCTACTGCCCATGAAGCTAGCCCGGCCCAGCACAGAAGTATAAATGGTCAGCCAAAGTATAAACCAATTTTGGTATATAGGCAGAGAAATCACGAGGAGATGCCTTTTTCTTCTCTCAGAGGGAATGGCATAGTTAAAAGTGTCTACTGCTGGGGGAATGGAGCAGCCAGGCTCAGACAATACCTGCGAAAGCTTGAATAAATGAAAGTGCAAATGGATGTAGAGTTGATGGGATTCATGACCTTGACCTTGTGTTCAGCTCCTTGGAATCAATCCACTTGGACAGCTGTGCTTAGACACTGTGCAAAGATGGAGATGACTAATGCAGATCTGTTTGCAGGAAGTGGGAGATAGCTCAGCCAGCAGTATATGTGTGCCTTCCCATACATGGGGGCATCACATGGGAGCACCAGGAGCTATCCAGAGATAGTGGAGCAGTGCTGTAGTGCCCCCCCACACACACACCCGTGTCTCTTGTCTTTTCTCTCCTGAACCTCATTAAAGTAAGAAATTAAGAATTCTGAAGGGTAGGGAAATGGCACTCAGCAGTATCACATATCTGTGAGGTCCTGAGTTCATTCCTGGCATCTAAAAAACAAAACAATGCACCCAGTTGTTTAAAAACAACTTAGAAATGTTACCATAGGGGCTAAATAAATCATAGGTGGGTATTTAAGTCCAAAAGGAGAAGATGTAGAGGATAACGCCATCACATGTTCAAACGATGCATACCTCCGGAGACTTCTGTTCCTGAAAATGTTTATAAACATGGAAACAGAGTTTCTGCAGGAGTCCTTGAAGTGTCTGAGGTCACCACCAGGGAGAAAGGTGGGACTTGATTGTTCATCTTAGACTCACCTGTCTAATGGGGGGGGGGGGAATTAATGTATTACACAACAAAGACATAAAAAAATTAAAAGAAAAATCTTGCTAAGGCTCTCTTCATCTCTGTGTCCTTGGAAGAATTCAGGGGGGAGATAGCATAATGGTTATGCAAAGACACTCTCATTCCTGAGGCTCCAATGTCCTAGGTTCAATCTCCTGCACCACCATAAACCAGAGCTGAACAGTGATCTGGTAAAAGAAAGGAAGGAAGGGATGGAGGGAGGAAGAGAAAGGGAGGGAGGGGAGGAAGGAAAAAGAAAGGAATAATTCACTCATGCTCTTGGAATTGGACACTCAGAGAAGGTCTCCTTTGTGCAGAAGCCATCCCCCAGGCACAGGAAAGCACCAGTTTTTGCCCCTGGCTTATGTAAAGCCTGGAAAAAATAAAAATTAAAAAAGCCAAAGAAGACAGTGATGAGAACTGACTCTCCTTTGACAGTAACTTTCCAGAGGTAAATTTCCTTCTTCCTGAAGCCAGGAAGAAGGAAATTTACCCATTTACCCAAGTAAATGGGTAAATGGACTGTCTCCTTCAGTGCTCACCTTTCCAAAGGATCAATCCAAGGACACCCCCCAGGTCCACTTCATATTGGAGTGAGTGACCACCCAAAAAAACTCCAGCCTCTTACTGGGCCTTGCTCCCCATCTGCTCCCCCGGGTGAGAGCTGGAGGGATGCCCCTGGGGCTCCAGAGCCCAGGAGCTGGGGTAGAGGTACTGGCTATAGAAGCCCAGTGCTCCCCCATATCCCTCCACCTCCAGAGAACTCACTCATGTTCCATAGCCTGCTGCAACTTTTTGATAGGGAAGAAGAGATGTGACTTCTTCTGGCTTTGCTCATTCCATACTAGACCTCAACAGCAGCTCTCCCTGCTTCTGTTTGACAGTCAGCATCCAGACAGTTGTGCATTCCATGCAGCTTAGGCCACTCTGCTTACATCTTTTCTTCCTTTCTTTCTTTCTTTCTTTCTTTCTTTCTTTCTTTCTTTCTTTCCTTCCTTCCTTCCTTCCTTCCTTCCTTCCTTCCTTTTTTTTTTTCTCTCCAGGATTATTGCTGGGGCTTGAATCCACTGCTCCTGGAGGCCATTTTTTTTTCCTTTTGTTGCCCTTGTTTATTGTTGTCGTTGCTGGTATTGTTGTTGTTATTACTGTCGTTGTTGGATAGGACAGAGAGAAATGGAGAGAAGAGGGGAAGACAGAGGGGGGAGAAAGATAGACACCTGCAGACCTGCTTCACCGCTTGCGAAGCAACCCCCTGCAGGTAGGGAGCCAGGCACTGGAACCCGGATCCTTATGCCAGTCCTTGCGCTTTGCGCCACCTGCGTTTAACTCACTAAGGTAATGCCTGGCCCCAGCATCTTTCACTTTGCAATTGATTGCGGTGACTGTAGTATGCCAGGGTGCCTGGCCCAAACCACCTGCATCCCAACACTGCTTCAGGCTTGGGGTCCCTTGCTGCTCTGGGCCTCCCTGGCATGTGTGTTGCTCTGGTATGTGTTTGTTTGTGTGTATGTGTGCGCACGTGCGCACCTACCCAAGACAGTCTTCCCTTGGTCTGTTAGCCTATGAATGGGGAGTTGTGGTAGTAGGGAGTATGCTTCTTAATGCATAGAAGCTGGAAAGTGAATGTCCCATTTGCTGGCTCGCCAGTGCCATCAGCTCCACAGTTCTGAAAGTGGGTGCCTGGACCACTAGCAGCAAGTTCTGGGCATAAGTGAGGACTCCAGGTTCCCTAGCTGCAAAAGCCCACTGAGGGGGAGGCCTAAGTAGCAGGCAGGCCATAGCCGCAAATAGCTGCCTCACCACCACCACTGCTCGCACCCCCCCCCCCCATTTTCTGAAATAGAATATCTTAGAAACTAGCTGAGATCTATCTGTGGTCTCATTTCTCTTGCCATAAAGAAAATAATACCTGAAAGACACCCAGTCTCTTTATTGTTTGTTTGATCAGAGCACTGCTCAACTCTGGCTTAAGGTTGAACCTGGAACTTCAGAGCCTCAGACATGGAAGTCTTCTGCAGAACCACTGTATCATCCCACCCAACACCCAAATTCTTAAAAAGAAGTAGTTCTGGGGCCAGGTGGTGGTGGCCCCAAGTGCGCATATTACCATACGCAAAGAGCCGGGTTTAAGCCTCTGCTCCCCAGGTGGAGTTGGGTGTTTCATAAGCAGTGAAACAGGTCTGCAGGTGTTTCTCTCCCTTTCTATCTCTTCTTCCCCTCTCAATTTCTTTCTGTCCTGTCAAGTATAATAGACTTCAATTATGATAATCACCAAACACTTGAAATGTTAAATTTCCATTAGATGAACAATGTGGTGTGGGAGGACACAGCCCTCCTAAATTCTCCATAAGGGTAAAGTAATAGTCATGGAAAATTCTGAGTGTGACCTTGTAGTAGTATCCTTTTTGAGAAATCACAAACCTCATTCTGCTAATACCTATAAAAACCTCTATGGTCCATCTTGCAATAATGTCAATATCAAACCATACTCTAAACCAGAATGAGAGGCATGTGTTCAGCAGTAACTATTTATGCATTTGTTTATTGGATAGAGACAAAGAGAAATGGAGAGGGAAAGAGAGAGAGACCTGCACACACTGCTTTACCACTCATGAAGCTTCCCTCGTGCAGACGGGGACCAGGGGCTTGAACCCAGATCATTGTGTGTGGTAATATGTGTGCTCAGCCTGGTATGCCACTGCACGGCCCCCAGTAGTAACTCTTGTTACTGAAATGACATTTATTCTTAGAGTTGCTCAGCTATTTCACTGGAATCCAGGGGAGGCAGAGGCAGATACTGGCAGTGGGCAGTGACCCAGCCAGGACTTGGTGGTGGTGGCTACATTTGGTTCAGGAGCATTGCTCCTCAGGGACCTGTAGTACCTAGGCATCACCTCCTGCTGGCCAAGGATGGGTGTCCAGAGAACACTCTCAAAAGGAAGTGGCATAGCCTGCTCCTGCTGAGAATGGGATGTGAAGACACCCTTTGGGGTCAGGAGAGCACCTCCCCTCCCCCCGGGGACCTGTACCAGGGTTAGAAGGTGCCAGTTCATGTGGCCAAGAATTCCAGGAGCTGCCTTCTGAGTTCTTGGCAGAAGATGTACCCAGTATCTTCTCAGAAGCGGGGTGTTCTGTGTCTCTCCCTGGAAAACAGGGTGACCCCTTTCTAGCTCTACTCCCGGTGTCGGGCATGCCTAGGACCTCTCCGCACGGCGACAGCCTGATGGAACAGGGAGCTTTTTCTTTTTCTCCTTGACGTTTAATGTAATCTGACAGCTAAAGTAGATTTCAATGAATAAATTATCCAAAACCTCGCTCTATTTCTTTGTTTGAAATGAAAACACAGCCTTGAGCCTGGGTTTCCTAGTGGGAATGAGGTGCTCTGGTTGGAGATTCTCCACACTGGAGTTTCAGGTGTGGGAGAAGCCAGACTGTGTCTGAAAAGCTCCAGGATGTTCTGGGTGTGCAACCTGTGGGTTGGGGGGGGGAGGTGGCGTGTTTGATGCCCTCCCCCAGCAGCTGAGACAGCCCAGGAATATTCCACAGACAAACAGTTGAAGTTTGGATGCATTTCTATTCCTCTGGTCTCTGCAGCTCCATCTCAATTCTGGCTCTAATCTTGACAAAGGCCCTACAAAGCTCTCTGAGCCAGGCAGGAGACCCACAGGCTCCTGCTCTAATAAGGATTAGTTCTCAAAGGTCACTTTCCTCCGCAGGGTTTAATAGAGTTGATTCTGTGTCCCTGCCAGGCTGCCAGCTTCCATGATGCGGTTTATTAAATGTAACATCCACAGCTAGTGTTGGAGGAGGAACACTCTTTCCTCACCCAAGGAGACTTACTCCGGAGGCACACTTGGCCCTGTCCAAAGATGCTTCTGATCCTCACACTGGGAAGTAGGGGAGGAAGCAGCTGTGGGCACCTCGGGTTGAGGCTGGGATGCTGCCAGGGTGGTACAGTGCGCAGCAATGGTGGGTCAAGGCTGCAGGCACGGCAGCATGTGCCACTGGAGCTCCTACTGCCTCCCTAGCCTGTGTGGAGGTGTGTTGCACACACCCAAGCCCTTCCATGGGGCCTCAGAACCCCACTATGGTTGCCATGATGACTAGCATTTGGAGAGCCTAGTATGTTCTGGCCTTCAGGAGGCTGCCCCTTGAATCCCTACAATTGTATTGGTGCGGACACCCCAGAGTAGGGTGTGAACACAACAGGTGTAGGCCAAGTGGAGCTAGCAAAATGGCCGCCTCCCGATATGCACGCCAGCCCGTCTCCAGTTCGGGATGTGGAAGAGAAAGAGAGCAAAACCAGGAACAGCAGTGGGCTTTATAGGGTAAAAACAGAAATGGCAAGTCAGGAATGGGATTGGCTAGGAAAAGGGGTGGAGAAAACAAGGCACTTTGGGAAGGTAGAAGGCTGGTGGGATTTATGTACCCTGCAGGCATGGGTGGGGATCTTTCAGGCAAAACAGTGATTATGTGAATAGGCCATAGTATCAAGCAGTGAAGGGGAGCTGGCATAATGCCCAACAGATCTGATCCAGGGCCCATATCTATTCATAGTTAGCACAGCTCACAGTCCATGGTCATAGCTAGGGACATTCTAGGCTGCACTCATTTCAGGACCAGTCTTCCTTGAATGCCAGAATTAGGTTGACTCAGCCTCCCTTCAGAGAGGGGAGCAGTCCCTACCATTGCTCTCTACATTGAGGGCGTGGTCTTATAGAGGCCCAAAAGAGGGCTCATCATGACATTCCTGGTGGAAGTGACCAGTGATGGTGGAGAGAGGGATCAATTAGAGGTCTAGGCCCATCATATGTTTGTGGGAATCCAAGGATTCCCTGACTAGAGCTCCAGATGATGGGGTTGCCTGGTATAGACCAAAAAGACTATCAGGAAGTGAGCCTATCTCTTGCCCATATCCAGCTTTTGTAGTTCTTTCTTTTATCTGATGAGCTTAGATTTTCTCCCAGTTGTTAAAGTGTTGAGTGTCCTTTGTTGTATCTTAACTGGTGTTAGGTTTATGGAGTCTGGCCTCAAATTAGGTAGGCAATAGACAGACCTAGGATTGTAGTGGGGCTTAAGTTAGGCCTTACTTATCTGATGATTTCTAATTAAGGTTGTCAAAGGGACAGTAATTGTCCTTTAGGTGATACCTGATTTGCTCTTCAATTGCTTGTCATTGACAGGTTTTATCACAATTATAAAATTTTGTATTGCTGTTTTTAAAGATATTTCATTCTGCTTTTATATTTAGTTTTAAATTGTGTCTTGACTGCTGGTGTGTAGACTGGCTGGCAGTGTTGAGTGGTCGGTTAGATTTCACAGTATGACTTATTGAAACATTCTTTTTTCAGTGAGTTAAATATTCCCTTCATTACAATTATATGTGAGTCTATTTCTGGGCCTTCTCTTCTGTAGATTTGTTTGACTCACCCTCCCTAATACCATTCTGTGATTATCATGGACTTACAGTATATGTATTATCTGTAGTTTTAGGCCCTCATCATTATTACTCTTCTCATTATTATTCTTGCTATTTGTGTGCCTTGTTCTTTCATGCTTACTTTGGAAGTTTCTTGTATCCTTCTATGAAAGGAGCCTCCACCTCTGATTTTGCTTGGACTTTGGGTGAATTTATAGATTTGTTAGGAAGGAATCAATGGCTTGGTCATCTCTTTAGAGGGAACATTTCCTAAGAGTTCTCTTACATGGCCATCAGACTGGGGGAAATAGTGCAGGGGTGGTTCATAAGACTTGCATGCAAGAGGCCCTAGGTTTGATCCTGAGCACCACTAGATCAGAATACTGTTCTGGTGAAAAACAAACAAATGAAATCACAGTGCAGTGATGGGAACACCCAGCATATGAGGGCAGTGCAACAGCAGGAACTGGCGCCTGTGAGTCAAGGTGCCTCCTATACCCACATGCCTGTGCTGCTGGGCCCTGCTAGCTCCTGGCTTCGGTACCTGGTCCATCCTGCACATGTTCTGAAGGCTCAGCCAGCCAGCTCCAAGGCCCTTCCTCCTCAATCCTTATCAGTGAGTCTTGTCCTCCATCCTGCTATGTTATACACAGTCCTCTAGTCCACACCAGAGGCTGCAGGGGCACAGCTATTGGGGAACAAAGCCACCTTTGCTGTAGGGCCAGGGACTGATTGGTGCCAAAGGTTCCCCGTTCAAGCCCGTGAACAAGTGAGGACTCCTAGGCAGAAGACTTGCTTAGAACTGTCACCTCAAGTGGGGCTTTGAATTGTGTGCTTCCTGCAAGAGGAGGGATAGCCACCTCTCCATTGACCACTGATTATACACAGGTGTGGGAGGGTGTTTGAGTGACACCTGGGAGGTATTTCTAAAACACTGCTCCACTCAGCAGACTGCTATAACAAGTCATTCTGTTGTTATTTGAAGAGTGTTAGAGGGCCAAATTCCCTTGTGCCTTGCAAGTCCGATCATATCTTTTCTTTATTTTCTCTCAGTGGTCTAAGGGCAGGGTGTTTAGGGATGAAAGGGATAGGAGGAAGCATGCACAGTGAAGGACCTGGTCTCCTCTGCTGACCTCATGGCCTTCACAGAGGGACACAAGCCCAGAGTAGAGCAGTGGCAGGAACAGGGTGCACAAAGCATGTGGGTCCTGAGAGGCCCTGTCTTTATACGAGCACGTGCTGAGAGGGTCTGCTGGCACCTGCAGAGCATCTCCAGGCTGGCCACTGACCAGGAGGTCACCCAGCTTGAAGCCAGTGGACCAACAGCCTCGTGAGTGGGGGGAGCTTCGCTGATGTGACACTGGGCTCAGAGGCAGTTCTGTGCACTGTGCCCCCAGACCAGAGCATACTTGCTGACTAACCTGCACTGCCTTTTGCCTTCCAGAACTACACTCAGTACATCCCCCTGTCAATCTACGACCTGCAGACATGGATGGGCAGCCCATCAATCTTTGTCTACGACTGTTCTAATGCTGGCCTCATCGTCAAGTCCTTCAAACAGTTTGCCCTACAGAGAGAACAGGAGCTGGAGGTAAGGATGGTGCTGTGTGTTCCAGCAGCTCCCTCCCTTGGGACTGGGGAGGGGAGGCTGGGATATTGGCCTTTCCTCTCTTCTGACTGGAGAATTGCTCAGAAAGTTCCAGGTAGGGTGACCTATGAGAGGACAGAGAACCAGGGAGACACTTGATACCAGCTCTGGACTCATTTTCCTTTTTTCTTCATATATATATAATTGATAGTTTGTTCCATGATTGTAAGATCACAGTGTATAGTTCCACACCACACCCACCACCAAAGATCTGTATTCCCATCCTCCCACCTCCCAAAGATAACCACCAGAGTTCTCACAAGTCTTACAAGCAGTTTGCTTGCTTCTGTTTTGTTTGGATTTTTTTGTTTTTTGGCAAGTTCATGTATACCAGATCTCTGGATTCCACATATGAATGAAACCATCTGATGGTTGTCTTTCTTCTCCTTACATATTTTACTAAGCATAACCACCTTCAGTTTCATCCATTATGTTCCAAAGGACAACAATATCATCTTTTTTTGATTGCAGAGTAATATTCTATGGAGTATATATCCTATAACTTCTTTTAGCCAAACACCTGATGATGAGCAGTTAGGCTGCTTCCACTCTAGCTACTCTGAATAATGTAGCTATGCACTTAGCTGTTGTTGTTTTTGTGTTTCTGGTTCTATTCTAATACTGATCATCTCCTTAAAAGTTGATTTTTTTTTTTGGCCTCCAAGGTCATCACTGGGACTCTGTGCCAACACTACAAATCCACTGTTCCTGATGCCCCACCTTTTTCACCCCATTTCAATCGATAGAAAGAAATTGAGAGAGGAGGGGTAGATAGGGAGAAAGATAGACACCTGCAGACCTGCTTCACCACTAGTGAAGTGTCATGTTGCAGGTGGGAAGTAGGGGCTCGAACCCTGAGTCCTTGTGCTTCATACTATGTGAGCTTAACTGGGTGTGCCACCACCCAGCTCCCAAAAGTTAGAATTTCTTTGCTGCTTTTTTTCATGTGGGACTCCTCTCAGTAATTCTTGCAAGGTAGGATTGGTAGTGGCAAATGCCTTCAGTTTCTGAATATTTGAAAATATCTTTATTTCTCCCTCATATTTGAAGGATAATTTAACAGGATACAGAATTCATGGCTTAGAATTCTTATCTTTTAATACTTTGAATATGCCATTCCACTCTATCCTTGCCTCTGGGATTTGTGATGAGAATCTGATGAAATCCTGCTAGTTCTACCTTTATATGTGACTTTCTTCCTTCCCCTGGCAGCCCGTGTTTTTTGTATCTTGTCCCTGATTTTAGATAGTTTTACAATGATGTGTCTTGGTATCTGTTGTTTTGGATTGAATTTCTATAATTTGAACATGCTAAGGTATGGAAAATTTTCTGCTAAGATTTCTTTGAATATGTTCTCTACTCCTCTCTTACTCTCTTCTTCCTCAGGTATCCCAATAATTCTGATGTTCATTTTTCTGATGGAGTCTATTTTGTAGAGAAGTGCTTCATATTTCTTAAACCTTTCCTCTCCAAAAGTTTTAAATCCAGAGTGTGATAGTTAATATTCTCTTCTCCATCTGATTAAGTCTACTTCCGAGCCTGAGCTACATTCAAAGTGTTCATTAGCCCCTGCAGTGCAGTTGGGGTTTTTTTTTCTTTAATTTTTAATTCTTTGGTAAAGTTATCACTTAGTTCTTAAATATTGACTTTAGTTTCTTTAATTGATTTCATAAGTTTTCTGAACTCCATCTCTGTCTTTTTTTTTTTTTTCAAAATCTTTGTCAGTCGGGTCATTTATGGTTTCTATCATTGTTGTCTGTATTTCTTAGTTTCCTCATTTAGTGCAGTTTTCATTGTCGTGACAGCAGGAGGCGTTATGGCTAAGTGTTTGATTTCCCTGTTAATATATCTTGATAGGGGAGGGGGGGGTTTATCCTAAGTCAGCAGGCCGGGTCAGTGTCTTTGATGTCAATATAGAGTATCCCTGCTGCTATTCCAGCCCTTCATCTCTGCTGTGAGTTGCATTTATATTCTTACCTTCAGTGGGTTGTTTTTCTTTTGTTGTGCAGAAGTTTTTAGTTCCTTTTGGTCTCCTTGCCTCTGGAAATGAGTCTGTAGACTGGTGTTAGGGAGCATGTCACTTGTGTTTCCTTTTATGTATTTTATGGTTTCAAGTTTTATATTCATGCCTTCAATCCATTTTGAATTAATTTCTTCTTCCCTCCAGGGTTTATTGCTGGGGCTCAGTGCCTACACTACAAATCCACTGCTCCTAGAGTCCTTTTTTTTTTTTCTTTCTTTCTTTTTAAGATAGGACAAAGAGAAATTCAGAGAGTGGGAGAGAAAAATAGAAACCTGCAGACCTGCTTCACCGCTTATGAAGCGACCCCCTACAGGTGGGGAGCCAGAGGCTCGAACTGGGATCCTTGCATCAGTCCCTGTGCTTTGCACTATGTACACTTCACCTGGTGTGCCATTGCCCAGCCCCCTAATCTTGGGAATCTCTCCCTCACCTCTTTCCTGTCCATGAGTCACACGTGTGTGCTTACCTGTGACTTGGAGGGTTTCTGAAGAAATCCTGGTTATATTTTGTTGAGTTTTTAGGTGATTTTTATTGCTTTTCCTAGTTGACCAGGGAGAGCAAGTATGAGTCTGCTGCTACTTCCTCTGGGCTCACTTTCTCGCCTCTCTATGCTCAGGGTCATTTTCATTCTGCACCTTCCCTAAGTGCTACCATCTACCCAGGCTTTTTATGGTTCTTCCTCTTACACATAAGATCTTACATCCTGGGAGTGCTCAGTTTCACCAGAGCATCTCTGTTGCCCCCTCTTTTTCTTTATTTTGTCTTTAAAAAAGAAAAAAAAATCCCCAGAAAGCTAAATACAGCTCGCTCATCCACATAGTAGCCATTGGAAGCTCCTGTTAGAAAGCCAGAGAGCCCTGGTGCTCTAATCATGGGGAGTCACTCTGCCTGGTTGTTTTAATTAATATCTGGTGTTTGGATGGAAGCAACTTCTAAAGAGAAATGGAGGAGGCAGTTTCAATTAGCAGGCCTTGTCCTATGTTCTGCCCAGAGGTGTGAGAGCAGTCTATTTTGTAGCCCCAGGGGTGTCATGAATTCCAGCTGGTTTGCACAGTAGGAAATTCTGAACCCAGGGAAGAAATGGTGCCCTGTCCACATTTTCTTAAACCTTTCAGAGTATCTGTAGCTATTATATATTGCTGAGTGTTTCCACATTTCATTGAGGGCAGGAGAGAGGATGTCATACAGTTAGCAGTGTTATGTGAAATCCTGCTTGGCATGTTTTTAAATTAACATGTTACACAGTTTAATATTTTACTTTTCCAAACCAAGTCTTTATGCAGAAACTTTGCCTGAGACTATCTGATGAATATGACACCCTATACCCTTGAAAATGGATCCAGGCACTTTGAGATGTTATTACTCTCTTTGCATTCTAAAATCAGAGAAGCGAGAGATCGAGTTTCGTACCATCAAAATTTCTCCTATCTTTTAGGCATCTTGTCTAAGGTTGCCCAGGGGATGGATTACCTAATGAGCACTAGAAAGCTCAAAGCACAGAGAAGTAATTTCCTTTTCCCCATCGCAAGTAATAAATATCGCAAAAATTATCTTTACATGTGTAATCTGTAAACAGAAATGCCACAAGATCCTGTCTGATTTCTGTATCAATTTACAAGCTTGAGGAAAAGACCTCAGCCTTAGTTCATTAAAGCCTGTTAAATATCCTTCCCCCGACATCAGAGGGGAGCGCTGTACTTCTGTGCACTCAGATGTGTTCTCTGTGTGTTGCCAAGGACTGATCTGCCCAAGAAACTGTTCATTTCATCTATTGCAACAAAAAAGGGATTTCTATGTATCTTTGTTGGGCAAAATATTTAATTGACTAATTCCTCATGGAGAAGAGTAAATGAAAAAATATGTGATCTGAAGTGGCGAAGATACGGCAGTGCAAAGTTATGCCATATGTTTTATGATTAGCTCTGACTTTTATCTTCATTCTTTTTTTTTTAATTACAGTGCAGATAAGTCCTGTTTTTGCCCCATTATACTTACTGTTATTGGCTATTGTTCATATGGTCTCCTGCATAAACAGCGGAAATTAAAATGATAAAATTGCCTCCCAGTTAATATCTTAATGTTCATTTCAGCCAACTTATTATCCCTGTAGAAAACAGCAATCCTCTGTGGCCCCTCTCAGGTTTGTTCTCTTACAGCATCCTTGCCCTCACTGCAGTTGGCCAAAGCCTTTGTAAGTTAACAGTATGTTTTAACACTTTACTGTGTGCATGGTAACAGGAGAGCAAAAGGATGTTGGCAGGTGCACCGTTTATGCTAGTGTTTAAAAAATTAAGGCAGTAAAACATGATTAAATAGAATGTGAGAAGATAGTTACTTGGACCAGAAAGGCTCACACAGATAGATATGAGTGACATAAATTCTGAGAGATGGTTATGGGCTTTGGGTTGTCTTGACAAGACAGCCCTTGTATGGGCTCGGAGGCCCTGCTTCATGTCCCCTGTGTCGAGGGGCAACTTTGGTAGCCTGCCCAGCAGCTTCAGCAAAGCTCCACCTAAGTGCCCTCCACCGATCACCTTCTTGGAGCCAGGAATGCCTGTCACTCTGTGACCCCCTTCCTGTGTGTCATTATGCCACATTGCTTTGCAATTTGGAAACTAAGGCAAGTCTCCAGATTTGTCTGCTTTCAATATTCTTTTTCAAAACCAGCCGTTCTGCTTTTATCAGATTACTATCTGCCACTGTATAAATAAGCCACTTGGGGGGCTTGTCATGAATGGAAGCTTCCCTCCACCCCATTCCCCAGCCAAGGTTCTACTGCTCAAGGGGTCCTGGGGACTGTTGTCACCTCTTCCTCAACATGAAGCATCTGTAAGGTAGAAATTATCTGCTTGCGCTTCTGCTTCCTGATTCATAAATCTTGGGTTTCCTGTGGGCTCACTGCTCTCATTCACACTAAAAGCACACCTGCCGGTAGTGCCTTCTATTTAAAGAATTAGAGAAATTCTATAGAAGCTTGGCAGGAAGGAGATGTCTTTGTTGTCTGCACTTGGAGTAGGTTAAGGGACTCTGGGGAGAGTCTCTCCTACTCCCTCTCCTGCCTTCTCCATTTGGTGACATCACTACACCTGGGTCAATCTAGCTGGTAACCCCTATGTTTTTTAAGTAAGGTTTTCATGCTTTTGTTGCTAGTGTCCTCAGTAATCAGTACTACCTTTGGTTTAAAAGCTCTATGTTTCTGTGAACTGTCTATTTCTTACTTTTAGAGCACCCATTATCTGCACTTTTTTTTTTTTCTTCTATGATTATCTTATGTGCCCCAGTCAGACCCAGGTCCCTATACTCAGCGCACACACACAGAATTCCAGCAAACGAAGACCATTAAGCCAGTGACTTAACACCTTGGAAATATTGCTCTCCCAGTGACTAGGCTTGCATTTGTATGGCAGGTTTATTTGATGCTCTTTGGGGATTTTTCTTGCTTATTCTTAAATTGGATCTTTATCATTTCCTCAGTCCTCAGGTTAGAAGGTAGGGGTCTCAGAATGGCCCTGATTCACATGCATACTCTCCTGCCTCTGTGCTACCTCACTTGGTTGTGCCCTGTAACCTGTGGTCCGTCCTGATTGTGTCTTGATGATGAGAACAAAGGGACAGCAAAGTAAGTCCACCAAGTGAAAGAAATGATTTTAAGTTTATTAAAGAAAGTATGGTAGAAGATCTTGAGCAGATCAACCAAGAGGAATTCCACTGCCCTGGTCACTGTTCTGGACCCTTTCTAATGAGGTCTTTTAGGTGAGCAGAGGCAGAAGTTTGTCTCCCTTGGGGGTAACTCCCTGCCTTATTCAGTTAGTCCCTGAGGAGACAAAGATATGTTTGTGTCCTACTACCTGGGGTAAGGACAGAGCTTTCTCTGTTGACATTCCACATCAAGGTGGCTGGCTGACAGCTAGAAGCCCAGCCCTTTCATTTGCTGAAGTTTGAGCCTAATTCTAGGGGCTGAAGACTTTCTCTGACTGAGTTTTTATTTCATTAGCCTTCCATGGCAGGGACCTTGGCAACAACTGTTAGCTCAGCTAGTGAGACCTTGTATGTAAACTGGAGAGGAGACTGAGTGTGAACTACAAAGATAGCCTGTGATGTGCTATGGAGCCAGCATCCATCCACTCTGCTCACATCTGGTGGTTCACATCCCCACGGGCACTTCCAGACACCTAGGCCACTTCTCCCTCTCTCTGGCAGGAATTGGATTGCTCCCTCATGACAGGGACACATAATGGTTTCTCTTTACGGAGACAGATATTGTGCTTCATGGAGCCACAGGCCTGCCATGCGTGCACACTCACACTTGAAGGAGAGCCAGAGCAGGCAGGTCCCAGGGCTAAGCAGGGTGGCTGTGCCAGGGGAAGGATGTTTATTGAGGCTCCATCTGTCTCTCAAATGGACACTGCTGAGATTGGAGAAGGTGCATGTCTCTACTTTCCCTGTCACTGGCTCTGTAGGCCTTTCCCCAGACACTGCCAGTAGGTCATGTTACACCACATGCTCTGAGCTATGCCGGCAGCCACTCCTGCTAGCTACAGCAGTGCAGTTGGCAGCACAGAAACTTATCAGAGGGACACTTGTTTTCACAATGAGAGCCCCAAGTCCTCCGTCATCCATTCTGGGCCCTGCTTTTAAGCTGTTCCCTGGCACAGTCTCCCTGTGTTGTCATCACTGATAGTAACATGTGAGCTTATAATATGACATCATAACTATAAGAACAGCCAGGACGCACTTCATCCAGGCCTGTAGGCATGGTGCCTTGTGATGGTGTGAGTAACTCCATGTTGAGCCCATGGTCAGGCTAAGGCCTGCAGTGCCTGCAGTACAGGCCCTTTGGGTCCATCTCACCAAAGAGCAGGCCTCTCTCTGTTGGCCCTTAGTATCCCTCTTCTTTAGAATCTGAAAGCTTCAGGGGAAAAGAAAAGTGATTGTTCTCCATTATAAAGATGATAATCTCCCCCACTGAAGTTAAGAAGTAAAAGTCAGGCAGAAGCAAAGCATCTCACTAGACCCCTCCATTATGAGGGGTTAGCTAGAACAACTTCATCAGAAAGGTTGCCCTGAGCCTGGAGTCCCTGACTGACCTATAGCAGCAGTGCCCACACAATTAATGGGGCAGTTAACTAAGTGCTGTCTTGCAGGAGCTGTCCTGTCAGTGCTGTCAGCTGTAATTCAAAGCCACTCAATGAACCCGTCCAGGAAGCCATGCCCAGAGAGAGAAGGGAGTGCTGGTTTGGTCTGAGAGGGGAATAAACATATATCAGAATCAACTGTCTGGTCACACTTGAGCCCTTTTAAAGATGTGTCTTTTAATTGTATTAATAGTTATAAGATTGTAAGATTACAGTGTATAGTTCCATGCCACACTCACCACCAAACTTCTGTATCCCTACCCTCCCACCACCCAAAGATAATAACCATAGTTCTCACAAGTCTTACAGCTTGCTTGCTTCTATTTTGTTTGGATTTTTTTCCCCAAGTTCATGTACATCTGCTTTCTAGATTCTGATAGTTGTCTTTGATCTCTTTACTTATGTCACTAAGCATAATTGCCTCCAGTTCCATTCATTTTGTCCCAAAGGACACAGTATCATCTTTTTTGATTGCAGAGTAGTATTCCATAGAACATGTATCTCATAACTTCTTTAGCTAGTCATCTGATGATGGACATCTAGGCTGTTTCCACTCTTTGGCTATTGTGAATAATGCTATGAACATAGGGGTGGATATGTCACTTCTAATTAGTGCTTGAGTATCTACTTGATAAGTGCCCAAGAGCGGTATTGCTGGATCATAATGTACTATTATTTTTATTTGTTTAAGGACTCTCCATACAGTCTTCCAAAGGAGCTATACCAGTTTGCACTCCCACCAGCATTGTAGCAGAGTTCCTTTTTCTCTACAACCTCTCCAACACCTGTCATTTTCCAGTTGACTGATGGAAGCCATTCTCTCAGGTGTGAGATGGTAAAGATGTACTTATTTTTAAGAAAGAGAGGGAGCAAACTGCCACTCAACTCTGGCATATGTGGTGCTGGGACTTGAACCTGGGGTCCCCTGCCTGCAAGGTCTGCTCCCTATGCTAAAATATAGCAAATAGAGCAGCTTTCCAAAAACAGCCACACACTCCACATGGACAGCTGCAACACCCATCAAGTGCAGTCGGGCTTTGCCTGAGTGCAGAAGCATCCCAAGTACTGTCCAGGATGAGGGGCTAGGTGGGACCATACCCAGAAAAGCAGATATTAGCTCGTAAAGCCTGGAGAGGGCAGCAGATGCTAGAGAAGACTTTGAGGTAGGGAGTTGTGAGGCCAGCCAGGGCAGCCACCACAACAGATGCTGCAGCGGCAGGCCAGAGACCACAAAGTCAAAGGGCCACAGGAAATTATTAGAGTATCTATGTGCAAACCAGCTGAGTGACCGGGGAGACATATAAGCACTCTGAAAATCTTATGGCCTTTCTAGAACCAGGGAGAGAGAGAACACCGGAACAGTCCAACCACAGTTGCAGAAACAATTCGTAACCAAGGCTGTTCCTCAGAGCTTTCTCGTGCTTGGTCTGGATTGTTCTGTATGAAGTATAAAAAGAATCAAAGTTTATTAAATTAAATCCATGAATACATTTTAGATTTTCAGCTGTATCATACTACTGGAAGCTTCTCTCAAGTGAATCCTAATCTTTTCCCCCAATTTTATCATTTTAAGTAGGTCAGAAATCATTTACTATTCTGGACCATAGCTGAAAAAGCAACACAGGGGGGAGTTGGGCGGTAGTGCAGTGGGTTAAATGCACATGGCACAAAGCACAAGGACTGGTGTAAGGATACTGGCTTGAGCCCCCGGCTCCCCATCTGCAGAGGAGTCACTTCACAGGCGGTGAAGCTGGTCTGAAGGTGTCTGTCTTTCTCCCTCTCTGTCTTCCCCTCCTCTCTCCATTTCTCTCTGTCCTATCCAACAATGACAACACCAATAACAATAATAACTACAACAGTGAAAAACAACAAGGGCAACAAAAGGGAAAATAAGTAAATAAATATAAAAAATAAAAATAAAAAGACACAGGGGACTGTGGTTCCCAGCAGGGCCCATCTGTTTGTTCCTGCTCCCTGTCAGAGGGACATCCCCCCCCCCCGCCCCCGCACGCTGCCCATGACGGAGGGCTCAGCTTTCCCAGAGCTGACGCTGGAGGATACAGCAGAAAGAGCCAGATGTTCTCTCATAGAGAAGAGAACCCATGGTGACACAAGACCCTGGAGCTTCCTAGTGGCAACCAGAAAAATAACTGAACCAAAGTGACTGGACCCAGGCCTGTGCCAGAGGGCCTTGTGGGAAGTCACACGAGACAGTAGCTTGTACTTCATGCAGACCAGAAGCTCCAATAAGGAGCTTATTCTCAGCGTTCCCCCTCCGCATCGTGCTACAAATCAGCCCATGCAGTAAGACAAGGAAGAGAAACAGAAGGCATACACACAGGGAGAATTTTAATTAAACTATGCTTAGGAAGATGAAATGAGTGTCTGTGTTGAAAGTGCCAACCATATGAATCTGATTGGCATTTCCAGAACACTCTATTGCCATAGCCAAACACACCCTTTCCAGTGTCCGTGGGATGTTCATCAAGGCAGATCATATTCCAGGATATAAAGAAAACCTCAAATTATCTCAACCATATACACACATTTTCATCCAGAAGTCAGTAATGGAAAGACGACGGAAAATTTCCCAAATAATTTAAATAACACATAATTTCCAGATCCCAAGTCTCCAGGGAAATTACAAAACACATTGAGCTGAATGAAAGTGACAACACGTCAATATTTGTAGGATGCAGCTAAAGCAACTGAAAGGGAAATTTATAGCACTAAATCCTTAGATTAGAAAAAAGGAACCACAGGATTTCAAAAACATGAATGCTCAATCAGCTTCCTTCCTCCTCCCTTCCCTGGTGAGGGGGCCATCTAGGGAAGGGTCCTGGAAGGTCATTAACAACCCCTCCTCCTGACCTCTGCAGGTAGTCTGGGACAAAGGCCAGATACCAGCATGTCTGCAGCTCACTGTTAGGGCCATAAAGTGCAGGTGACCACAGACCTGAGCACAGTGGCTAAAGTCAGTCCCCTCAGGGTCCTGCTTCAGCATCCCCTAAGCCCACTATAAAAGTTTAAAGATGAGAAAACTCAGGTCCCCTCTCTCTCACCTCTAAAGTGTATATTTTCCTTTCTTTTCTGTCCCTGCTTTGCTTTAATAAATGCTCATCTCCTGGTAACATGGCTGTCTCTCTTGTGATTCTAGATGTCAACCTAGAGCCCGACTAATGGGACTCTGCTCCCTCCATCTCCTTGCAATACTTCTTTCCCTCCTTCTTTCTTCCTGTGCTACCTGGGTAACCACTGGGACTTGGTACCTGCATATTGACTTCACCACTCCTGCAAGTCATTCCCTCCCCTTCACCTGAACTCTCAGAAGGCTAGAAATGGACCTGCCCTATGATCCTGCAATTCCTCTCCTAGGGATATATCCTAAGAAACCCAACACACCCATCCAAAAAGATCTGTGTACACATATGTTCTTGGCAGCACAATTTGTAATAGCCAAACCCTAGAAGCAACCCAGGTGTCCAACAACAGATGAGTGGCTGAGCAAGTTGTGGTATATATATACACAATGGAATACTACTCAGCTGTAAATAATGGTGACTTCACCGTTTTCAGCCCATATTGGATGGACCTTGAAAAATTCATGTTAAGTGAAATAAGTCAGAAACAGAAGGATGAATATGAGATGATCTCACTCTCAGGCAGAAGTTGAAAAACAAGATCAGAAAAGAAAACACAAGTAGAACCTGAAATGGAAGTGGTGTATCGCACCAAAGTAAAAGACTCTGGGGTGGGTGGGTGGGGAGAATACAAGTCCAAGAAGGGTTCAGAGGACCTAGTGGGGGTTGTATTATTATATGGGAAACTGGGGAATGTTATGCATGTACAAACTATTGTATTTACTGTTGAATGTAAAACATTAATTCCCCAATAAAAAAAATCAGGGGAAAAAAAAAAAGCGAGCGTATCAGATTTGTAACCAAATCCCTACCTGCCACCTTCCGTTAGAGCTGTTGTAACAGAAGGCTGGTGGCAGGCAAGCGTGTGAAGCCAGCATTTATTCCCCAGTTCTGAAGACCATGCAGTCTGAGGTCATCATGTTTTGTTTTAGGTATTGTAGGCGAAAGCTTTCCTCCTGCTTTGGCAGCTGTCTTCGTGATGAAGACCAGGGAATGGTTTCTTTACAAACATCTTAATCCTTTCTTAAGGACTTCACCCTCTTGACAGAAGTGCTTTCTGCAGGCTTCACTTACTAACCTGTGAATGATAGAAATTTCAGCATGTGGGATGTGGGGAAAAGCACAATTTTATGCCATGACTCCAGCTCAGGAGATGAGAAAGGGAAAACAAGACATGCCCATAGCAAACAAAAAGAAGAAATCATTGATATTGAAAACAGAAACAACAGAGAGAAAGTTATTGAAGCAACAAATGACTGAAAAGTATAAAACTCCACCACTCCTGGACTTCCCTTCATGTTCCCATGTGGGTTTGAACCCAAGGCCTCTTGTTAGGTCAAGTGTGTTCGGTACTGGATAAACTCTCTTCCAGCTCAGCCAATTTCTTCTAAAACCAAATTGCCAACTCCAGCAGAAATAGAATGGGCAATATGAATAGTCCTATAACCTCAGGAGGAAAGGAATCTGCAATTTAAAAGTTGCTGGAAGAGAAATCCTCAACAATATAAGAACAAGTCATTTCTGTGGGTTAAATAAAAAGAATTTGGTGGATGGCAGGTGGCGGCATACTCAGTTAAGCACACATATCACATGCACAAAGACCTGGATTTGAGCCCCTGCTCCCAACCTGTGTGTGTGTGTGTGGGGGGGGTGCAGGTAAAGCAAGCCTGCAGGTGTCTTTCTCTCCATCTATATCTCCCCTCCCCCCTCAATTTCTCTCTGTCCTGTCAAATAAAAATAGAAAAGGAAATGCAAAAAAAGGGGGGGAAATGGCCACTGGGAGCAGTAGATTTGTAGTACAGGCACCAAACCTTAGTGATAACTCTGAAGGAAAAAAAAAAAAATATATATATATATATGTATATCTATATATATATATCTGCTCCATGACTGAGTGAAATTGATTCCAGGTGTGCAAGTCCATCTAAATATTCTACCTTATTAGTAGATCACAGGTGAAAGATCTAGTGATCAGAGCATTTGGTAAACCTAAAACTATTTTATGATTTGGCGGGGGGGAAGAGTAGGGGCCAGGCAGTGCAGCACCCCTTTGAGTGAACATTTTAAAAACTGAAGAGTGGATGGATTTGGGGGGTAAACTCAAATTGCAGTAGACTCTGCCTGTTTTATAGGGCTCATAGCTGCTGAAAACACTGTGCCAAGGTATCATGACAAGTTTTCCTTAAATGGAAGTCGGGACCTCTTTTGCCCTCTAGGCTGAGGCTTCTCATTCCTGTCAGTCAATGTCTGTAATATTTAATACATAAGTATATGCATTTATATAAAATTCATGCTTCCATTTTTCTGGATACTTCTCAAATCCTCCAGAAGGCTGTAATGAGCTTTTAGAGACAGGGAATTTATCTGCTGTTAGAGGCTCTAGATTCCCCAGAGTTAGCCCTCTGCTGTCAGTGCCCTCGGGGCTTGGCTTCAGAATTATTCCTCCTCTGCTCTCTGGCATGTGGTAGCAGCCCCATGAATGGCAGGGGACATACCCTGGGTTAGGGAATGGTGCTGGGCTTGGTCTCTCTGTACTTTTCAGAGATCTCCATTGTTGCCATAAGCTAGAATTGCAGTGGTCTCACCTAGTCATCATCATTTTCAGCAAGGCATTTGTGGAAGATGTGTGTGTGTGTGTGTGTGTGTGTGTTGGGGTGGAGGAAGCAACATAGTGTACCACTTGGAACTAGAGAAAGGATGTAGGCATCCCCACCCCAGACAAACACACATACTTACACACAGCCACCAACACCAGCACTCTTTCCTTGAGCTCTGCCTGCCTGTCCCCCTGAGCGCTGAGCACAGGACCCACACACAAGGACCAACAAGCAGATGTCTTCTTTTGCTCTGCTGACTGCATGTCACATCTTAGGGCTCTGCCGGATCCTCCCCAAATCCTCCAGAAGGCTTTATTGAGCTTTTAGAGATAGGGATTTGTCTAGTGTTGGAAGGCTTTAGATTCCCTGGAGCCAGCCCTCTGCTGGCCCACAGGGCTTGGCTTCAGAAGTGCTTCCTCCTCTGCCCAGCACCTTTGAGAGTTCCCTGAACCACTGGGAGCTGGCTTTGTGTGCAGCTGCTTCCAGAGAGCAGTCTACACAGAAAGGGAGTATCTAAGAGACATGCACAGCCAAGATAATGCATGGAACTCACCTACCCCTTAAAGCAGTTTTTGTAGGGCAGGATGAGGTAGCTCATCCTGGAGGGTACCTGCATTGCCTTGGGGCATCCCAGGATTGAGCCCCTGGTGCACCCCATGGCAGTCCTGTGGCACTAGGGGGTTTCAGTGCTATGGCTTCTCCTATCTCTGTCTGTCTTCTCTCTCTGCTGTCTCTTGTCTCCTCTCTTTCTGTCTCTGTGTTTCTCTTTCTTTCTCAAAAATATTGGCCCAGAACAGTGATGCACTGGAGACCATAAACAAACAGATTTTGTAACCTTGGATTAACAAGTATGAAAAATAATGACTTATTGGTAGAATCATCTGCCTCTTCAATGTTGTTGTTGTTGTTGTTTTTAAATGTTACTGACTTAAATTATCTGCAGAACAGAGTTTGCAGCCCAGTGGTAGAAAGGGAGGGATTTAACCTGAATGAACCATGGTTTCCTTCCTGGAGTGGTAGCAGCCAACTTCCCACCCACTCCTGACCCTGCTCAGCCCTTGACTTTCTGTCTGGGGCCGATGTGAACTAAGAAACTGAGTTCCTCATAGACACTCTGGCTTGAGCTGCTTCTGCACCTGCCAGTGTGCTGCCCCACTCTGCAGTCACAGGCTACTCCCTCAGTTTGTCCCTCAGCTGTCCCTGTTCTCAGCTTGGCTGTAGTCTGAATGCCCAGGGCTTAGGGGCAGGCCTGGCAGCCTCTCATGGAAGCCAGAGAGAAGGCAAGTAGGCTTTGTGTAGAGGCACTGAGGGGGGAGCTGTTTAGAATGTAGATCTAATGTGGGGGGGAAGTGACACCCAAAAAAAAGTGGGGAGCACCCTGTTATTTATGCTGTGGAAACGTGTTCTTTTGGGAAATTAAATTAATACTGAATCAGTGGCCATGTGGTGGCACACCCAGTTAAGCACAAGGACCCAGGTTTGAGCCCCTGCTCCCCACCAGCAGGGAAGATGCCTCACCAGGATTGAAGCAGGTCTGCAGGGCTCTCTCTTTCTCTCATTTTTTGTTTTGTTTTTAACCAGAGCATGGCTCAGCTCTAGCTCTCTCTCTCTCTCTCTTTCTCTCATTTTTGTTGTATTTTTAACAAGAGCACTGCTCAGCTCTAGCTTATGGTGGTGTGTGTGTTTGAATCTAAAGCTTTGGAGCCTCATGCATGACAGTCAGTTTGCATAACCACAATGCTATCTACCCCCCCCCACCTCTCTTTCCTATCTCTCACTCTCTTTCCTACTCCCCTATCAACTTCTGTCTGCCCTATCCAATATAATAGAAAGAGAGAGAGAAGGAAAAAAAATAGCCACCAGGAACAGTGAATCTGTAGTGCTAGCACTGAGCCACAAAATAGCCCTGATGGCAATTTTAAAAATCCTAACAATACTGAACCACCTTTGCACAAAAATGGCCATTTGTCCCCATGACACTCTTGCTCTTCACCCCCTACACCTCTCCTTCAGGTCCCCATTTTTTACAGGTGGCGGTTGTGCCCCTGATAGGAAGTGGGCAGCCGCTGTCCCAGATGGGCCATGCCCACCTCACAGGGGTATGTTTCCCCCTCACCCAGCCTGGGAGCCCAAGTCCAGCTCATGTCCCCTCACCACTCACAGCCCATCCCCAGTCACAGAGCCATGAAGCTACCCTCCTCCTGCGGTGCCCTGTGCCACAGCTATCACTGCAGAGCCTCCGTGTGATGCAGGTGTGGAAAGCTACAGCCCCAGCTCCCACACAAGCCAGTCGTCCTCGAGAATGGGGCTGTCACTCCAGACCTGGAAACTAATTTCCTGTATGATTAGGTGGCTCGTGGTGCTGCTTCTGCTGCTGGAGCTGCCACTGAGGAGGACTGAAACATGATGCTGCCACTCCTTTCCTCCCTGCTCCAGAGGCCCAGTTCTGTGCTGCAGTCATACCATGGGGGTGGCCCCACTCTGCTCCCTTCTTTAAGGGGGTGCAAATGGTCAGCATCCTACATTTTCCTTCAGTAAGTGCCCCATCCCCACAGAGCTTGTGTTGATCGTCAGAAAGCTTATGCCGTGTTGATTCTCAGCTGTGCCAGAATCCGGGCCCCATTCTGTGCTGGGTGTTGCTATTGTAGCACAGGTTGTCAGCCAGTCTGGGCCTTCACTATTCTGCCATCTCAGATGTTTCAAATGTTACAAACTTTTCTTGGCAGCAGTGATGCCAACACTCCACACATCAGATTCTGAGGAAATCTAGCTTCCTGTGTCTTTCATGTGCAAAGTGCTGAGGTACTGTTTGGAAGGTGTTCACAGAGCCTCTGTATCCCTCAGGTGCTTGGCCTGGAGTTGAGGGATCTGGGGGAGTGGGGTAAAGACTGCCCTAGACTTTGGTCACCTCTGTGTTTGTTGCCAACTACTACTGACTGCTGGGATCACTCCCTCCTTTGTTGGGGTTCAGTCCCTTTGTCCTAATCAGTTTGTGCAGGTGGAAGTAAACAGATCCCATGGGGTGGTGACAGAGTGCAGATGAAATCGTGACTATGAGAGAGCTTGGAGAAGCATCAGCAACCAAGTCTTCACAGCCACAGGAGGTGCTGGCTGCCACTTTGGACTCCCATCCACCCATGACTCACCAGTATTGCCATATCTGTTCTGCCAAGCGAGTGAGCGAGCAAGCGGGGTGTCACTGAGAGCTGAGCGCACAGCACAGCAATCCTCCACTGTTTACAGGAAGGGAGGGAGCAGCGTGAGTCTCCTCCTGACGAGATCCCATGGCAGCAGCCCCGTGGATTCTTGTGTTCCTTGTCACTTCTGAACAGGCAGCTGAGCCCACCGTGTGGATCCACAGATTGTCACCCGTGTGTGGTATGTGGAGTGTAGTGGAGCCATAAGCCCCTCGTGCTGGAAGGGCTGTGTTTTATAATCCAGCCCATTGAAGGCTGATGTTTCTCATGAGAATGCAATGGGCCACATGTGTAGCAGTGTGATTCTTTTCTTAGCCTTCGAATATATTACACTATTTGGGGAAAAAATGATTTACAACTTGAGTTTGATTTGATTCAGTTAAGCGAAATTTGTGTGCATTTGTACAGTATAGCAATTAGCTGGGTGCCTGTCTCCTCAACATGTGAGTGCTCTGTCAGCTACCAAAATCCCAGTGCAGGGGCTCTCAGGGAAGCATTTCTGTCTCTGTCTGCTTCACTTCACCCCTGCACTCTGCCGCTGACTCATCTCCTGTCTTGTAGTTAGTGAGATAGAAGCAAAGAGCAGGGCATCATTCCACCATCCCTATATCTACTTGGCTTGTCTTTGCTGCCCCCTCATGTTTCCAGGAACAGAGCCTCTGCTGCCCGCTTTCCCAGCCCCATGTCTGTGCCTGCCTTGAGAGAAGTGAAATCCTGGGTGCAAACAAAGCAGGCCTTTCCACCCAATCCTAGCAGCAATATATGCCTGTGTGTAGGACACTCAGAAACAAAGTAAAGAGAGGAGAATCCCCCACCTCAGTGCTACATCTCTCAACACGTTTTCTTTCTGATGTGACACATTGGCAAGTACATGCACAGTCAGATTTTGCCACCTTTCTGTTGGTGGTGTTCACCTCCTTCCTTCCTGCCTTCTCCCTTCCTTCCTTCCGTCTGTCTTTCTGCCCATCACACAACATGCCAATAATTGAACTCAGGGGTTCTGCAACAAGGCAGGTACTCTGCCTTCTCACCCCCCCACACTTTGAGCACATCCCATGTCACCAAGCATGTAAAATAAGGTCACAGTGGATGGAAGACGGACTGAAATCAATGACACGATACCATAAGAGACTTAGAGGAGAGAAGGTACAGGCAGTATAGACTTTAAGAGAATGAGGAAAGGCCTTAGCTCACATAAGCCAAAAGGAGAAAGAGCTTGCTAAAGACTAAGCCTGCCGTGTGCTTGGGGGACTAGGAAGATAGTCTTGGTCTATGAGGGGGTCACCACAGTGGAGCTATAGGAATCCCCAGTGCCGCAGGCCCCAGTGGGCATGCCCCCCTCACAGATTGTCTCCCCCACCCTTTGTGGTCCCACCCACACTGCAGCTCTCACTCTTTCTGCCCTCTCCCCTGCAGGTAGCCGCTATCAACCCCAACCACCCACTGGCCCAGATGCCCCTCCCACCATCCATGAAGAACTGCATACAGCTGGCTGCCTGTGAGGCCAATGAGCTCCTGCCCATGATCCCTGACCTCCCGGCCGACCTGTTCACGTCCTGCCTCACCACCCCCATCAAGATCGCCCTGCGCTGGTAAGTGGCTCCCGCAGCACCCACCAGCACACAGGTAGAGCCCAGAGCTCCAGGGTCTCACCAGGCTTCATGGACTTTTGGCAGGGACTTCCCTCTGCACACTTGGCTGGCTGTCCAGACCACTCACTGCTCTGTGGTCTCCAGCTATGCCCCATCCGTGCCTTGTTCACGGTGGCCAGGCCCTAGGACAAGACAAGCCGTTCAGGCTGTAGACTGGGCAACCAGCCATGAAATGAAAGGTCACTGCTGTCCTTGAGTGAGCAGACAGACATACTTCCTATTTTCTCCCTGCAGATCCTAGTTCTTTGTTCCCACCGCTTCTCTGTGGTCCCCAGCTCTTGAAAGTATGACAGAGGAGTAGCAGGGGCTAGGCCAGCAGCAGTGTGGGCACCCTCACCCCAACCCCAACCATCTGTATGCTCCCTGGTGCCTGTGCATGCCCTGGCTCCAAACCCTGTCTCCTCTCCAAGATGTCCTGCCACCCTCTCCCCAGCTCCTTCCCCATTTTGTGTGCTACCCAGAAGCTTATGTGGAAATTCCAGTTCATAGATAAAAGGCTTCCAGAAAGGCAGGTAGGGACACTCTGGTTGCTGAGTCAGCTATGGACTGGATGCCGGGGCCGGGGGGGGGGGGGGGGGGAGTGGCAGCTTAGCAGGGAGCCCTCAGTACTTCCCAGAGAGACCAATGCAGGCAGAGAAGGGTACTGCATATGTGGAGCTGCTGAAAGCTGGGGTTCAGTGCTCACCCCTCAGCAGCTCTGTTCCCAGCACACAGGGCATGGGTGCACCACCCCAGGCAGAAGCCTCTTCAGGAGGACCATCACCGCAGAGTTTGGAGGGAGATGAGGGCAAGCAAAGGGCCATCACAGACACAGACGGGTACCCACCTGAAGCACCAAGGAAGGTGGTCCACCTCCACAGGAGGAAGTATCACCCTGCAGCTGGACAGGGCAGGGCTGGCATGGGCAGCGCATGCTATTTCTTTGTTTTGTTTCATTTTGGGGTCATCTTACATTTTGGTAGAGACAGAGAGGCAGGAAGAAACCACAGAGCTGAAGCTTCCTCAAGCCTGAGTCACACACATGGCAAAGCAACACACTAGCCACCACTATGTCACCAGCCCTCATGTAGCAGATGTACTTTGTGGAAGATAGGGAGAAAGAATCAGGGACAAGTGATCCAAATAAAAGGAATGTAGAAGATAACACAGGTGGAAACAGGCCAGAGAACCATAGCATTTGACATACAGACACAGTGGGTGGGATCACAGCAGGAGTGTGCTCAGGCCTAAGACAGTAAGGAAAGGGTTGAGGAGACTTGGACAGAGACAGGGAGACAGAAACTTGAAGTTGTGCTGTTAGGATATGAGGAGCTAAGAGGAGAGGGAAAGAACTGACACAGAGTGGTCTGGGAGATGGCGCAGTGGGTAAGGCTTTGGACTCTTGAGCATGAGGTCCTGTGTTCAATCTCCGGCAGCACATGTACCAGAGTGATGTCTGATTCCTTCTCTCTCTTCTATCATTTCTCATGAATAAATAAATAAAATCTTAAAAAAAAAAAAAAAAAGAACCAGCACAGAGGGTACCACGAGAGGGTACAACACAGGTGTACTCCTCAACACTGGGTGAGACTCCAGACTGGGGGGTCACGGCAACCCAGCCAGGTCCCCTGGCAGAGAAGCATCCTTGAGCACATGATCAGGGAAGAAGGCTCCTTTCTCTCTCTCTCTCTCTCTCTCTCTCTCTCTCTCTCTCTCTCTCTCATTTTTTCCATATTCCTATTTTTTTAATTATTGAAGAAATTAATGGTTTACAGTAAATAAAGCTTTCAGTACATGCGTAACATTTCTCAGTTTTCTGCAAAACTCTCTCACCCCCAGCCACAGGGGTTCCAAACACCTCCATCCGTTCTGCCATCTTTGCTGTTGCTTTCTCTCCAGACCCACAGTTCTATTCACAGGTGAGTGTATGAGTGGGTTTCCTTTTTGAGTCTGTTGTTGGATCACTTGTATAAAAGTCAGAAAGATTTTGCGCACCCTTTGGCACGATCCTGGACTGAGCTTTGAAGCAGATGATTCAGGATTTTGTCCTTTTGTTCATTGTCCAGAAACATTTCACCAAGTGCCTGCTGTATAGGGCTCCATACTAAGCACTGGAGGCTGTGCAGGGGAGCATGGGCTTCCACACTGAGCAGTCAGGTGGCCTGTGGCCTGAAATTTGCAATAAAAATGCCTGGAAAGAGAAGTCTGAGCATCAGGGCCATCCCTAACCATCGACTCCTGGGTATGGAGTCGACCAGGCTGATATGTTTTCAGAGTGCATGAGGTCCTGAGAACCATGAACAAGGCATGGAGGGGCATAGCTGGAAACCATAGAGCAGAGGAAGTTCTGGACTAGGGGTGGGGTTCTCAGCAGGTGAGTGAGATGTGCAGAAGGAGCCACACACACAAGGCCAGCAAAAAGGCCCACATGCAGTGAACAGGGTATTCCTGTGAGTGAGTGAGTGAGTGAGTGAGTGAGTGAGTGAGTGAGTGAGTGAGTGAGTGAGTGAGTGATTGAGTAAACTGGCCTCTGCGGGGAGGGATGGACGGGGTGTGGGCATGGCCTTCTGGATGAAGAATGGACTGTGAGTCACTTTGAACTTGGGGTTGAGGACGCCAGTATCTCTGGGGCTGGCAAGGTGATCCCTGAAGGTATTACAGTAAGGAATTGGCTTTGGAAGAACAGGAAGTATTTCATGCTGTGTTGGGGAGACCTCAATCATGCCGGGGCCTTTTCTTGGCAGAGCAATCAAAACAGGTCAGGGGGGAGGGTAGCAGGGGGCAAGAGGCACAGGCTCCCAGCTGCCCTCAGCCTCTCCCATGGAACATCCCACTTGCCACCTCTCCCACTGTGCACTCCACCCCAGACACCAAAGCATGCTACCTGGAGATTCTCCCCCCTGCCTCCGGACCGGGCACCATGTTTGCCACAGCTTCCGGGAGTTTCTGCAGGTAAACAGAGATGTCCAAGGGAGTCAGCAGGTGCATAGTGGGTGGGGCACTTGAGATGGGGCCTGTTCCTGCCAGCACCCTGCAGCCCCCTCCCCATGATCTCTTCAACTCAGTCATCTTCTCCCTATGTCTGACAGGACTCATTGTCCCTCCACCCACAGCTCTGTGCCCCTTGAAGAGGCAACCACCCCCCACAGGTCCTGCAAGGGGACCTGCTCTCTGCAGGGGTAGTGGGATTTCCACCATGACTAAGTGCATCATCTCAAAAGCTAGCCAAAACTTATTTAGATATGGAATGTAATTGAATTTTTCCAAAGCAAGCATTTAGCAGGAAGCAGAGTGAAAAAACAAATCACACTAATCCAGTTCCCCAGGAGATGGACTTGGAAATCAATACTCCACACTTTGCAGGTGGGCAGTTGTCGGGAAGACCTGTCTCTGTCTCTGCCACCCACCACTGGCTGCCAGACACGTCTGGGTGTAGAGATGAGACCAAACAATAACACTTGCCTGTGAAGAGCACGAAACCAGGTTCATTGAAGAAGCTGGGCAGTGGCACACCTGGTAGAGTGTACACTTTTCCATCTAGAAGGACACAAGTTCAGGTCCTTGATCTCACCTGAAGGGAAAATCTTCACAAGCAGTGAAGCAGGTCTGCAGGTATGAATAAAGGTCACCAGGAGAGGTAGATTTGTTGTGTAGCCACCAAGCTTCAGCTATAACTCTGGTGGCAAAATCACATGTTCATTGGAAGACTTGTCAAGTGACAGTCCTGTTCTCTGTAACAACTGAGTTGAAAACCTGGTTGTTGGGGTTTGTTTTTTTTTAAGGACGAGAACATTTTTGTCAGACAGTATTTCTAGGGGAGGTTTTATTTACTTATTTCTTTTTGCTTTGAGACAATCAAGTTAATAATTGTCAGTGGAAGGTGTTCTCTTTGTAGAAATTTTACACTGAAGTAGGGGCTTGAAGATGATGCCTTGTTAGTGTGTGAAGATCCTGATCAGAGTCCCTGATGCCACATATGAGTGTCATATCAGCCATAAATGCTGGGGGTGGGGGGCAGTGCTCTCTCGCTCACGCTCTCTCTCTCTCTCTCTCTCTCCTTCCCTCTCTTTCTCTGGAGTTGAAAGGGAGAACAGGGGAGAGAGAGAGAGAAAAAAAGACAAATCCACTAGGAGTGGTGTCATCATCTGGGCATGAAGCCCCAGTGCAAGCTGCCCCCTCCTAAAAAAAAAAAAATTAGAAAAAATAATCCAGGATTTTACCATCCTTACTACAGTCCATGGTATATTGCCTCTCAGTCTTTTCTCCCGTGTATGTGCATTTTTTTTTGGATTGATGTAATTAGACCAAATTTACTATTCTATATACTTAATCCTTAGCATCATAATAAATCTCTCAGTCCTGGTGTCTAATGAGAAGCTCTTAGTAAACGTTATGTGTAATGGTGGCACCATAGCTTAAACTGTTGGTGTTCCATGTTTTATTTGACTCAAGAATAGGACAGTTTCATGAAAAGGCAGGAAAGTTCAGAGTAGCTCTAGCATAGGAAGCTATAGTCTTTTTAGGTAAAGACCCAGCTTTTAAATTTTTAAATAAGTTTTATAGGCCTATGTATAGGCCTGAGAGATGTGTAAATAAATAACTGTAGCTATGGTCCAATAAAACTTTATTTATACAAATAGGCAATGGGCCAAATTTGACCTGTGAGTCATGGCTTGCCAGCTGCTGTGTTAGTGAGAGAAACTGGATAAGAAATCTCGAGGGAGTCAGGCGGTAGCGCAGTAGTTAGGCACACGTGGTGCAAAGCGCAAATAAGGATCCCTGTTCAAGTCCCTGGCTCCCCACCTGCAGGGGAGTCGCTTCACACATGGTGAAGCAGGTCTGCATGTGTCTATCTTTCTCTCCCCCTCTGTCTTCCCCTCCTCTCTCCATTTCTCTCTGTCCTAACAACAACAACATCAATAACAATAATAGCTACAACAACAATTAAAAAAACGGGCAACAACAGGGAAAATAAATAAATTAAGTAAATATAAAATTTAAGAAAAAAAATCCCTTGAAAAGGTGTTTTGATAGGCTTTCTCCCTTGCTCCCACCCCCCACTCTTCATTCATAGGTCAATAAGACGCTGTTTTTGTTTCGTTGTATTTTGTTTTGTTTTAACAGCTCTACTGTTATGCTGCAGAGCTGTCAAAGTAGAAGCCCAATCATAGCCTTGCTTTATTATGATGTTTGCTGTGTGTCTTCCATAGAACATTCCATTTCCTGCCTCTCACCTCATACCGGGTATCTCTGTGAATCATATTTTATGCTGCATTAAGTCTCGTGGGAGACTTTGTTCTCAGAGTTTTGTCTCATTTCTAGAAATTGATAATGCCAACCATTCTGAAAGGAATGACAGTGGCATGACTGCCCACAGAAGCAATCAGCTCACTCACCATCTAGCTCAGCACAGGACAAGAATCCAAGCTGGCTGCTCCCTGACTACCTTCTGCATCTCAGGCTGAGTGGCAGGGTGCCATTTGAAGTGGAGCATGGGCATGTCTGTATACTGTTGAAAATTATCCCTGGGAAGTGTGTGCTTAGCCAGGGCTGGCTGTGAGAAGTGACGACTGTGACACTATAACCCAGCCTCTCTGTGGAAGTGGCAAGTGCTATTTAGGCTTGAACAGAGGTCAGGCAACTTGTTTCTTTCTTTTCAGTTAAATGGAGCCACTCTGCAGTGTTGTAATATTAATGGCATACAAAAACTCTGTGTTTGCCGGCCTGGGAAGTTTGGCCTTATGTTCTCCCCTTGCATGAACGCAGGTGCTAGGAACAGTGGCCATGCAGGGCCTAGGGATCTCACCCCTCTGCCCACTGAACAGTGCCCAGTGTTGAGGATAGCTTACTATTTGCCATTCTATCTGCTATTCTCCTTCTTGGAGAAGCAGTTGGAATGAGCTCTGGACATGCACATTTCAGAAATGCACATTGTGTTGGGGTTTGATGACGGGGTTAACAGTTTGGTCTCTGGGACTTTCTATACCACAAGCACTTTGCTGGTGAGCAGACTTGCCCCAGCTACTCTGGGCTCCCTGTGGTGTGAGCTCTACAAAAGCTGAGTCAGACCACTGCTGGTGTTGAAAGGCAGAGGTGTCGGGACCCTCGCAGAGAGCAAAGTAGTCAGAACACTCCAGCTAACCAAGGTGTCTTTTCAATCTTCTTGTCACTGTGTCTTACGCTCTCTTAGACACCAGTAGTGGATGGGTTCACTTTGAAGGTGGTGAATGATGCTCTCACATGGAAGTCTTCAGTGTGGTGGAAGCTGGGGTTGATCCTAGGGGACAGCATGATTCTGTATCTTTTGGATTCTGTGATCTCTCAAGGGTAAGGTTGTTTTCTCCCAAATTGAAACTCTTCTCACACTGTTTCTGTCTCATGAAGATGACTCTCATGATGGCTTGTAATAGGTCTCCCTTAAGATGAGTTAATACACAAAACCCTCCTTTATGCTTCCGAGAGAAGAGTGTGTGGCAAGGCCCAGGGAGGGCTAGTGAGATGGGTGGGCTCTAAAGTGGGTCCACTTAGCAGCATAGTCAGAGCAAGGTCCTGGGCCAGGGCTGAGTGGCTGAGATAGTCGTGGTTGCGCCTAACTCCCTATCCCCCACCTTAACCTTTGTGCACAGCTTGCTTGGCTGTATCTGGGGCTCACAAAAGAGGGAAGGGAGACCAGACAGTAGTACACCCATCTCAGTGCACACATTACAATGCCCAAGGACCCAAGTTCAAGCCCCGCTCCCTACCTGCGGGGGGTGGGGGTGGTAGGGAGCTTCACAAACAGTGAAGGGGATCTGCAGGTCTCTCTAGTTCCGCCTCCCCTCTGAATTTCTCTCAATTAAAAGAAAAGGAAAAAACAGCCATCTGGAGTGGTGGCTTCATTGTGAAGGCATCAAGCCCCAGTAATAACCCCTGATGGCAATTTAAAAGAGAGAGAGAGAGAGAGGAGAATGAGAATGTAGGCGTGTAGGCATTGCATTGAAGAGCAGCATTGCTGGTTGGCAAAGCCAACAGAGAAATCTGAGAAAACTCAAGATGAAGGCACACCACCTAAGAGGTAGAAATGGAAAGAGGAGACAGCAGAAGAATACTTGCTTAGTTAAGGTACTGGTTCTAAAAAGTAAGCATAGAGACTACCACCAAGCAAATGGAAGCAGGGCATATAGTTTTCACACAGAAAAAAAGCTACTGCTCTCCAAGAGAAGGTCCAGGGCTGGAGAGAGTTCATCAGCAATAGCAGGTGCCTTGCCAGGCTCCAGCCCTGGCTCCACACAGTGGTGCTGTGCCACCAAAAGAAACATCAGTGTGGTGTCTCTCCCTCTGTCTGTCTATCTTTATCGAAATGGAGACAGTTAAACAAGGAGCAGTGAAATTGCGTGCTCACATGGCTTAAAGGCTTCCCAAGGCTTACAAACATCCCCATGGGGAAAACAAATAAAACTAGCCCAATAAGTGAAGCCCAAAGCATACCATGAATTTAAGAGAACAAGTTAGTAAAGGGTTTGGAGAGAAGGCTGTAGAGAAAGCTGAGCCAGTGGAGGGGGGGGGGGGTGCTTCAAAACAATAATGAATTTGTGAACTAAGGTTACCCAGAGAACAAAGGAATACTGTCAAAGAAGCTGATAAGGAAGGGGGAGGCGGAGTATAGTAATGAGAGCAAGTGTGTTAGGACAGCTAAGACACAGTTCATCATTATCCGGGACCCTAGAACTAGGGAGATAGTTCATCTGAGAAGGTGCCTGCTTTGTCATGCATGCAGCCTAGGTTTAAGCCCATCCCCCACCATACTGGATAGGGGCGGGGATGGGGGTAGGAATCTTCATCATTCTGCTATCTTTCCCTATCTCCTCTCTTGGTCTCCTTTCTGAAAAAGTCAGCCCAGGATGGTGAAGTACCAGTGATAGCAGGGGAAAGAAAAATGTTCTCTAACTACAAGTGAGTTGAATTCATCTCTCAAAGGATCAAAGTAATCACTACATAGCAACCTGTCCACAGGGTGTGTGTTTAAGACAATATTTGAGGGGCCGGGTTGTGGTCCACCTGGTTGAGCACACACTTTACAGTGAGCAAGGACCCAGATTCAAACCATCCTACCCCCCACCACCATTTCCCCACCTGCAGGGGGGAAGCTTTACAAGTGGTGAAGCGGGGCTGCAGGTCTCTCTATCTCTGTCTGTCTCTTTGTCTCTCTCACACTCTCTCTCCTCTACCTCCCTCTTTCCTCTCATGTTCCCTGTCTCTATCCAAATAAATTAAAAAATTTAAACTTTGACAGGAAAAGTGTTAATCTTTGAGTGTTTGAACATCAACGGATGAGAGAAGAGAAATGTGAACCAAAAGAAAGGTGGGATAACAATTTTAATATTCACCAAAGTAGAATCTAGTATAATATTTACTGAAAGGGACATGGTGAAAAATGTTTTCTTATAGAAAGAGCAAGTCAGGACAATATGGAGAGCTTGACTATGCACCTGACAAATGGCCCTGGGCCTGCCTTGTAAGGTAAGGACTGGAAGAGCTATGGACAGAAGGAGAGAACCTGGGTGAGACTGAAACACCCCATAGATCCAAAGTAAGCAAAGCAGGCAAGGTTTTCATAACAGGACTCATTAGCTGGAGGCCTGCAGAACCTTGTGCCCCAAACAGCACAGAACCTGCATAATTGCTGAATGATTCCCAGTTCTCTGCTGTACTGCACAGGTGTCTAACAACCCCAGAGGACCAGCGTCTTAGAAATACTAGTCTGTCACCATGGAGCAAGTAAAGCACAGCTCTAAAAAGATGTCAGAGAACAGAAAAATTCTTCTCAAAAAGTAAATCCTTGAAGAGGAAATAGAAATACTTCTTAAAAAATTATGAAGCCATCAAAGCGGAGTGACAGTGATGGCCCGATTTGTCACGTGTGGGGTGTATTGCTGATGCTGAGCGAGGGTTTAATACACTCAGCCAGAGAATACAGATTGGGAAAGGGGAAAGAAATGAAGTGTTCACCTTACAGCACCAGAATGCAATAACGAAGAGGGAAAGTGAAGGAAAGGAAGTGGAGAAGACCCTGGCAGCTCCACTCAGGGCCTGGCGTCCCAAGCTTTTCTGGCTCAAGGCCCAGGAGGCTTTGTTTCTGAGGGCTGAGCGAGAGCCTTCAGGCCTTCCCTCCCTGCACACCCTTTGGCCAGTGCTCTCACTTTGCTCTGAGCCACATGTCTCAGCTCTGTCTCCTCTCTGAAAATGAGCATTTTGAGCCAACTTCCTTCCCTATTCCTTTCCCATCAAAGTCTTAAGGCTGCAGTTCTCGCTCCTTTGCTGAGTCACTGCAGCTTATCCAACTCTAAGCTGATTGAAATTTTAAATTATCGTGATAAGAGCAGCCAGCACAAATTGAGCGTCACTTTGAGTGCCTTGCTCAGACAACCCAGAGTAAGCCCAGGGGGTAGCTCTTCTCCAGCTAACAAAGGCTCAGGGGCATCAACTAGGGCCTTCTCCTGCCTGCCCCGCCCCACCCCATGCTCACCCAGGAAACACCTGATCCCACCTGACTCTGGTGACTGGCTGATCTCACTTGCTGCCACTTGCTTGCCTTGTCCTATTCTTCTTGTCCTATTCTTCTGCTTTCCTTTTAGTGAAGCCGCAGAGGGAGTCAGGATTTATCTGCAAGCATCAGCCACCATGTTTAAATCGAGTGACAAGGGCTTACTAACTGGGTAAGCTGAGCAGGCAGCACATTCACTGGGGTAACTTGAGCTGCTGTCTCTTGAGGTCTAGACAAGGCAAGGCTTCCTGCTGGCACAAACGGAACAGTCTAGAAGACCTGGTTATCTACCAGGATCTAATGCATAACTAGCAGAAACAGTATAAGTGTTTCTCACCAGGTATAGTATGATCATCTACCATGTTTCATTCATTCTAGAAAATATATTTCCCATAGTGAAGATTCAGAGCTATCACACAATGAATACCTACTTAACCATCAGCACTTTTTGTTCCTTATTTTTCCATCACAAAGCTCCCCTTTGAGATGGGTTCTCTAGCCTTCCCACCATAATGCTGTTTGTAAGAAAAATAACAAAAGGTTGACAGTGTGGTAGTCAGATAAAATCGTGTAAGCAACAGATAAAATTGTGCAATGAGGTATACTTATACAAATAACAATAGATCTTCAAATCGTAATGGTATTGATAGGTTTTTAATTAGAAAAGATGTTAGATTGTATGGCCCAGGCTTTCTCTTTTAAGACAAACAAGGGGCAAGATTGAATGCACATCATGTCCAGAAAGCCAAGTGTGAGCCCCAACTTCCTACCTGCAGGGGGAAGCTTCACAGGTAGTGAAGCAGGGCTGCAGGTTTCTCTCTGTCTCTCCTTCTCTATCTTCCCTTCCATCCTAGGAAGTAAAAAGGAAAGGAAAAAATGGGCCACCAGGAGCAATAGATTCATAGTGCAGGCACCAAGCCCCAGCAATAACCCTGATGGCAAGAAAAAGAGGGACTTCTTGGCACCTCACCCAGTAGAGCATACAGATTATTGTGTGTGAAGACCCAAGTTCAAACTCACCAGTCTCTGCCTGCACAGGGGAAGCTTCACACGTGGTAGAACAGTGCTGCAGGTGTATCCTCCCCCCTGCTCCCATCTCTCTCTGCCTGTCACCTCTATCAGGGAGAGAGAGGAGACACAGAGGAGGAAAATGCCACCAGGAATGGTGGAGCCTTGCAGGCACTGCACCCCAGCAAGCACCCTGGTGGAGAAGAAACAGAGCAATTAAATCACAAGTAGAATCTATGAAATAATAAAAAGAAGAGCAAAAACAAAGCAGAAAATGTACCCAAAAGATCTGGAAAATCCAAGAAGCTAAACGATAGTTTTTGCAAAGCTCAGTAAAAGTTTTTAAACTAGCTACTAGAATGGTGAAGAAAATATAACATAGACAAGATCTATAACTTATAAGAAGTGAGAGGATGCCTCTACAGCCCATTAGAAAGGCAGTAATGGAACCCCGTTATGACTGGAGGACTGAATCCCAAGAAATCCCACTTCAGCTCAAGTGATGAATTCTGTGAAAGATACAGATTACCAAATCTGACCCAGGAAGAAAAAGTAAACCTGGATAGTTTGTATCTCATAACAAACCATCACAGGAAAGCTCCAGGCTCAGATACCTCTTCTAATGGATTCTGTCAAACATTTAAAAAAGAAATACGACCAACTCTTATACAGCCTTTCAGAAAATATAGAGAAGGGGCCTGGGAGATGTGCAGCTATAACACATCAGAGTTGCATGCCCGAGGCCCCAGTATTACCAGGTTCAGTCCGTGGTACCACCCTTTGCTGGAGCTGATCAGTGCTCAGGTCTGCTCCTACCCTCCCTCCACCTATTCTGCTAAGTAGTAATAATAATTGATTTATTCCCCAGAGCACTGCTCAGCTCTAGTTAATATCAATGCCAGGGACTGAGCCTGGCACCTCTGTGCCTCAGGCAGGACATTCTTTTTTGCATAACCACTTTTTTAAAGAAAGAAAAGAGAGAAAGAGGTGTCACTGGGTATTTCACTGTTGCTGCCTAATATTGTGAGAGTGGGTGAAAACTCAAATATCCTTTCTCTATTTTATTTTATTTTATTCACCTTTATTTATTGCCACCAGCATTACCGCTGGTTTTAAGTGCCTGCATGAGGAATCCACTGCTCCCAGCAGCCATTGTTTCCTTTTTCCCCCTCCCCTTAATTTTTACTTGATAGGATAGAGAAATATAGAGATGTGACAGAGACAGAGAAGAAGAGAAAGAGAGATTCCTATAGCCCTACTTGGTTGCTTGTGAAGTCCCCCACTTCCACCCTGGTAGATAGGGACTTGGGTCCTTTCTTGTCATAATGTATTCACTTAACCAGCTACACCACTGCCCAGCCCCTGATGTACACTTTACTAAATACATGTAACTTTTGCACCAGTATAAAGAAAAACTTGAGTTTAACCATCGTAATGGGGGCACCAGAAAAGGAACATACCATTGATTGAACCTCAGAAACACAGTGTGGATTAAAAGAAGATAAACTGGGGGCCGGGGAATAGCACAGCAGGTTAAGCACACATAAGATGAAGCACAAAGACCGGCGTAAGAATCCCTATTCAAGCCCCTGCTTCCCCACCTGCAGGGGGTCACTTCACTGGCGGTGAAGCAGGTCTGCAGGTGTTTCTCTTTCTCTTCCCTCTCTCTGTGTTCCCCTCCTCTCTTGATTTCTCTCTGTCCTATCCAACAACATCAGTGGCAACAATAATAACGACCACCACAAGGGCAACAAAATGGGGAAAATGGCCTCCAGGAGCAGTGGAATTGTAGTGCAGGCACCGAGCCCCAGCAATAACCCTGGAGGCAATAATAATAGTAATAATAAAACAGGAGAAAATAAATTCGGGACACACCAAGTTAAGCGCACATAGTATGAAGTGTAAGAATCCATGCCACAGTCCCGTTCAAGTCCCAGGTTAACTCTGCGGGGGGGGGGTCATTTCACAGGTCTGCTGGTGTCTGTCTTTCTCTCTCCCTCTCTGTCTCCCCTCCCCCTCTCAATTTCTCTCCATCATATCCCCCACAAAACTGAAGAAATAACTACAGGAGCAGTAGATTTGTAATGCAGGCACCAAGCTCCAGCAGTAACCCAGGAGGCAAAAAAGGAAGAAAATAACAGAGTGCATTTTAGGCAACATTTTCAGAAAAGCTAAACCATGGTGCTAAAACACTAGTGTTGGGTCCCTGGCACCAGATGTCACTCCTAGCAGTAACCTGTGGTGATGGAAACATCCTCCATGGGGGCAGTAGTGGTGTTTATATATATCCACATGTGTCACATGCCTTCTACTGTGGTTTTTAAGTGGGTACATTTATTACATGCAAATTGCACCTCATTAAAGCTGGTTAGATTGTTCTCAAACACATGCTACTGAATGGAGAGATGAAACCAATTTAGACCATAGCACAATAATTTTTTGTAAATGAAGTATAAAAAGTATAGTATTCGCTTAAGCCAACACAGACTTAAGTAAAAATATAGGTGTTGGTGCCTGAGAAAGGTTGGGGGCTCTAGGGAGAAAAATAACAGAAATGAAGGCCCACAGGAGTCCACTGTGAGTGCAAGGCCTGTGGCCCAGGGGCTTGGGCATGGAAGGCAATCTGCTAGTGAGTTACCTCCCCTTCTTTATTTTTTAAATAGTTATTATTTATTTATTTATTTATTTATTTTGATAGATAGAAACAGAGAAATTGAGAAAGAAGGGAGAGAGAGAAAGATACTATAGCCATTTCACTGCTCATGAAGCTTTCTTCCTGTAGGTGAGGACTGGAGGCTTGAACCTGGGTCCTTGTGCATAGTAACATATATTCTCAACCAGGTGTGCCACAGCCTGTCCCCCAAGAAGTCTGTATTTATTGTTATGAGAACTGGTGCTGGAGCTCCACTTGTTCTTGTTGCTGTCTTGCACTGCCAGGGGTCAGACCTGGGACTTGTGAGGCACCCTGCTGAGCCCCCTTTTCCACCCTCTGGACACTGTAATCTTGAAAAGGTTACCTTTATGGAACAGACTACAGAGGATCCTTGGTGAATATTCTGGATTGTGAAACCATGCCTCCTTTTATTGCTTTCATTTGTCAACAGACCATATTAAAGTGCTGTCCCCAAGCCCAGTGCAATCAATAATAGTAAAATTTGAGAAATAATGTCTACAGCTACTGCTGGAATATTGACCATTTTGACCAAGTTTTAGGCACCCGGGGCCTTTTGAAAGTAAGTTACTTCTAAAGAAAAAAGTATCTTCTGTAGTCATTTTTTTTTCCTTAAGGGGCCACCTGCCTTTTTCTTTCTGGCTCCTAAAGGGACTTTCTTGTCTTGCAATAATCTCTGGGCCCCCATCGCTCACTCCCCCCACTGAAGGTCTCTAATGAGAGAGCTATAGAATACATTATCCCAGCCGGGTCTCTCTGGGCGCTTTAGTGAATCTGCAAATCATTTGTAAGAATTTGAATGCATTAGCAGGTAATATGTGTGGAAGACTCAAGGGTAGTGAGCTCGAACAGATTCTTCTTTTCCCATAATAGGAGTGTTCGGGAGAAAATGAAGATTCTCTGCAGCACAGAACACAGTGGGGCTCTTACAGCCTCTGCGATATTAATTTCCTCCCAGGAAATCAACTCGGGGTGGAGTAACAGTCATGAACTAGTATTCCGCCCCCAGCCTCTCTCCCCTCTCTCCCAGCCCTCCTGCTTCCTGTTGGCCTGTGGAGCTGAGTCACTATCCTCCGCTGCTCTGATGCCATCATCACCAGCTTCCAAATGAATTTAGGTCCATGTTGGAAATCATCTGTGCAAAGCAACTGACTCACCTCATGTGCTCTCTGCCATCACTTGTTAGCTGTTCTTTTGCTGTTTATATTTTCTTATTAAACCCACACTCATCTTAATAGTGCTCTGGCTTCCTGTCTGCCACGCATGGCTGAGTGTACACAGGCCTGGGTTCAGGGGCAGTGACAAGTCACACTGCACCCACAACTGTCAACTCCCACAGCCACACATCTCAGCGGGTGCTGCTGGCCTTCGTGGAAGCAAAGTTGCAGCAGCAACTTGTTCTCATTTGACTTATGCCTTAATGGGATTGATGACCTCTTTGAAATAGAAGCTTCTCCTGAGCCCATGTGGCCCTGTAAAAGCCAGGCCAATGGCACCAGTGTCTCTGCAGTTAAAGGTGGCGTCAGTGATGCCAGGACATGGCACCTGCTTTGGCTGACCTGATTGTTCTCAGCAGCCAAGAGCACCATCTCCATGCTCAGAGCAGTTGATGGATGTGGAAGCCGTGTTAAGGCCCTGAGGCTGGGTGCAAAGCCTCCTTTTGGGGAGCAGTATTCCCCCACAGTCACCCGGACAGCCTATTCAAGACAGACTATCAAAATAGCTGCTCTGGGATTCGGCTCTGTGCCAGATGCTTTCTCAGTGCTTAAGTTATATCGATGTGTGAGATAAGATCCTCAGTCTCCTAAGATCTCTAAGATGCTGCAAGCCATTTCTGTAGAAGAGGGAGAGGGAGACTTCCTGGCACAGGTCAGGCCACACTGATGAGAAGAGCTGGGGGACAGTGACTGGGCTTCTGCCCCTCGTCACCCATGTTTAGGCAGTTGTGGGCAAGATGGTGTGGTAAGACCCCTGGGGATCTGTGGAGAGAGGTGACAGTGGTGGGCAGGTCTGTCCAGGTCCAGGTGTAACACCACGACTAGAAAGTTCTATGGGGAAACAGTGGGATGAGTGGTGGTAGGGGGCAGACCCTGCTGGAAATGTGTTCAGGCTGCTTGAGCAGTAGTGGGGTGAACCCTCCCCCAGTTTTATAATACCCCTCTTTGCCATCAGATGTGACCAGACAAGGGGTCTCAGGCCACTGGGGCTCCCAGCCCCACTACACAGAGGGTAGCCCATCATAAATCTTGGGTCATTCTGATACCCTTTTCACATTAAACAGAGCCAAAGGCCAGCCAAGTGAGTGAGAAGGATGATTCATGGTGAACCAGAGGAACTTCTCAAGGTTGATGGAAGCCCCCAATACCTGGGCAGGATTACAGAGCAGAGTCCTCACAGGAGGGCAAGGCCAGGCTCACAGGAGCTGGGAGGAGAGCCGGCCACCCAATGGGATCATCTCTTGGTCAGGGCTAGGACACCGCTGTGGGACCTGTGGGAGCTTCTTCTTTTTATTTTTATAAAAAGGAAACACTGACAAAATCATAGGATAAGAAGGGTACAACTCCACACAATTCCCATCACCAGAACGCTGTATCCTATCCCCTCCCTTTATAGCTTTCCTATTCTTTAGCCCTCTGGGAGTATGGACCCAAGGTCATTGTGGGATGCAGAAGGTTGAGGGTCCGGCTTATATAATTGCTTCCCCACTGAACATGGGCGTTGACAGGCCAATCCATACTCCCAGCCTGCCTCTCTCTTTCCCTAGTGGGGCAGGGTTATGGGGAAGCAGAGCTCCAGGACACATTGGTGGGGTTGTCTGTCCAGGGATGTCTGGTTGGCATCATGCTAGCATGATATAAAGCCAAACAAGTTGTTGACTAATCATGAACCTAAAGGCTGGAGTAGTGCAGATGAAGAGTTGGGGGGTTTCCATTCTGTAGATAGCTAGTAGGCATATTTTAGTTATATTCCAAAGGGCCTGTGGCTATACTAGTTTTTTTTTTGTTTGTTTGTTTTTGTTTTTCCCTGAGCCTGAAATCTGAAATACAGGTGGATCATAGTTATTGTCTGGGGAGATGATGTCCTGGCTGCATAAAGGACCAGAAAGCTGGATCAGGGAAGATAGTAGCTCCCTAATATGGGAAAGGGGTATAAATATTGTTGACTTTAAACCCCATCTATTTGATGTAATCTGGGGCCCATATTCATCTTAGGAGCCTATATGACCTCTGCATCCCTGTAGATCTGAGCTCACATTCTGTGGTTATCAGTAGGAACATTCCAAGCTGCCCCAATATCAGGATCCATCTTCCTCAGATGTAGCATAGAGTATGTTGTCCAGCCTCCCTTCAGAGGATAGAACATTCTCTACCGTTGTTGATCCAAATTGAGGGCAAGGACCTATGGGGGCCCCTGTGGGAGTTTCTAGAGAAGCTGCAGTCAAGGCTGCTGGAGCTTCTACTGGGTGAGGAAGGGGGTGGGGGTGTGAGGTGTCAGTGTCCCCAGTGGAGCAGCAGCAGGAGCCTCATCACTGAGGACACAGAGCCCTCTGGAAGACAGTGAGCAAGGTCTTTTTCTTAAGGGAGAAATTAAAGTGTATGTAATTTTTATTATGTGCCAGCAATATGTGAGCACTTCTTGCTTTGTTTTTATTATTCTCAGTAACCCCTGTAATATAAGGATGGCATCTTTGCTTTGTTAAGTGAAAAGAACTAGATTTAAGGGGTCATTAAATACATCCCCCCTCCCACCACAGGCTCTTAGTAAGTGGCAAAGCTGCCACTTGAACCCGGGGCTTGCCTAATGAGGGTTCTGTGTACCATTCTGTCCTTCCAGGGGCTTCAGGTGCACAGCTCTTTGAGGCCAGCTGCCCTCAGAAACCAGTGACCACCTCTCAGGTGGGACACAGGTGACCTTTTCTCTAAGCCCACTCATGAAAAGCAGGCCCAGGCATTACTAAGGCTTCAGACGCCACTAGCCACCTGTGGTTTGTCGTTGAGCACTGGGAGGGGTGTGTTGGAGAGGCGGCCTGTAGGGATCTTCCCAATAGCAGAGAAGCATGGTGATGCAGTATGCCAGTGAATCACCATGCCGCTGAGCAGAACATAGATCCTGAGTATGCATGAGAGTAGTCATTGAAAATGTCTTTTCTTTTTATGGGCCAGTTTTTCATTCTTGCTGGCTCCCTTGCCAATTATTAAGCTGGAAGCTTGGAGGCAAGGGCTCCCCTTGTTTTGATTTACCAGTCTCTGGCTCTGGGTCCTACCCTGGGGTTTGCACATGCCCGCTGCCATATTTACCAGGGCCCAGCCAGGAACTGCACTGCCCAGAAACTCACTCTAGCCTCATTCCACGCTGGTTGCAGCTCAGTGGTTTTGGTTCTGCTTCCTCTGCCATAGATCACCCTTCCAAGGCCCTGTGCCACCTATGTGGGGTGATGATCACTGAGGTTGCCAGTCAGTAGATCTTTCTGGAAAACACTGGTTTGGTATTTTGTGTACAGTAAGTAGGCTCTTTGCATAGTTCAGTATTCCCCACATCCTCCAACAGCCTGTAGCAGCAGGTCACCTTCAGCAGCCCTGTCCCCACTGCCGTGCCAGGACTCAGAGAGGGGCTGCCAGGATATAGGTGCTGTCATCTGCAGATTACCTGCCACTCCATAATTTCCTGCCTCCCCATTGAATCAGGCATGACTCGCTAGAGACCACCATCCCCCATTTCATGATGTCTGTTACTTATTTTGGTGCATGCTTGCATTATTATTTTTTCTGCCATTCCATTTCCTTTACTTAATTTTTTTTTATTGCCACCAGGGTAATCACTGGGGCTCAGTGCCAGCACTACAAATTCATTGCTCCCAGTGGCCATTTTTTCCTTTTTCTTTTTTCATTCCATTTTTGTTAGCTAGGACAGAGAGAAATTGAGAGGGGAGAGGGATAAAGATAAAACACCCACAGACCTGCTTTACTGCTCAGGAAGCACTCCCCCCACCCCACCCCCCAGGTGAGGAACGGTGAGGGGGGGTTGGCAGGGGGCACAAACCCATATCCTTATGGATGGTAAAGAGCACTCTCATTTGGTGCCACCACCCTTTGTTACTCCACGCTTTAGTCAACAAACTAAAAGCCATGATGCGGATGTGCCCATGGAATCCCATCATTCAGGACACACTGCAGTGCAACCACTCCAGAATGTTCTATCACTTGTGTTATGGTGCCTGAGTGAACTCACTCATTCCAACCCAATAATGACTCACAAGCTTATAGAGACACCTGAATCATGAGAATGTTATGCTGCTTTCGGTGTAGGTGGAGACGACCACCTTGCTGTCCTTAGAAGCCAGGCTCTAGAGTCTGGACCATCCTGAGTTTCCCCTCCATTCCCCTCCTACTGGGTGCTCTGAAAGGCCACCACACAGGAAATTGCACCTGTACTGCAAGCTTTGTGTTCTTCCTTCCAGCAGGCTGTTCAGTTAACACAGTGCTTGCTCCCACGGTGTCACCTTTGCTTTTACTCAGCATCTAGGAGCCTCCAGCATGGAGCACCAGCATCACTATGTCATTGGCCAGTAAGCAGAAGCCTGGTGGGCAGCCCTCCAGCTACAGCTTCCTTCTTAGTAGAGCCCACCCTGGTGTCATCATAACTGACCACATCCTGGCATAGGTGTCACCTCATGCAGCTGTTGCCCTGAGTCATTGGTGTGGCACTGACTGAAGTTGCTTTGCAGAGCCTGTGCGTGGCCTCAGCAGTCACAGTTCCTGGGTGCAGAGGCCATTCCTCTTTTGTAGACATTGTGAATTGTGCTTTGAGGACACTTGCACATGCATGCTTTTGAGGTGTTAACTCTTGTGCTCATCTCTCTGGAGTACAACAGAATTTGACATTTGATGGTCCTCAGGAACTGCCTCTTCATGACAGTGGGCTTCACCTGCTTTGGGAAGCCCTGAGGCTTGGTTTAGACAGAATTTCAGCAAAGGGTGATTCCCTAGCCTCTGGCCCAGTAGCCACACACAGCAACAGGTAAAATGAGCTCCCGTGACTAAAGGAAGTCTCTGAGCATAATTTCCAAACTTCCTACTGAGTTTAGGCATCAAGGACAAGTTCCACATCAGGCATGTTAAAAGAACACTCTATGCATTTAAAAGGTAATTGGAAAATCAATACAAATTTACTTGTTTGCTTCCAGAGTGCCAGAAATTAGCTGTTTCTCAGGTGTTCTTTTCCTCCCCCATGTCCCTAGGGGACTTTTTTTGGGGGGGTGGGTGGGGAATGGGTACTAATGCCTGTGGGAGATGGAGAAGCCCACAGGGGTCTGGTTCCTTTCCTCCACCCGACTTGACATGGCCAGAAGACCTGCTGTCAGGTGGGAGTGCTCAGGCCCGCCTCACCACCCCCCTGCATCCTCTGCTCCTCTTCATTAGCCGGCTCAGACTCATAGTTCATAAAGCAGCCTGAGTATCTGGCACTCATCAGTCTGCTTAATTGATAAATGCTTCCCTCACAAGCAATTGCAGTCCTGTCAGTGCTATTAATTCACAGACATTCTGGGCATTCTGCTTTGCTCATGTATAATTGGAGACATCAATGGGGAGAAACACAGTAGGGATAACTTAGTTGTGGGGTGGGAGTGAGAGGGTTTTGTGGGAGACTGTTTTGCTTTTAAACACTGGACATGGAAGCCAGGTAAGGGAAGAGAGCTGCTCCCACAGCCCCTCTGGCCCGGGTGCTGGGCTCATGCAGCCCGACCAACTAGCTCATGGATCACACTCCTCACAGAAAAGACAGGCCCAAATGGGCCTGCAAGACTTAGAAAAGGTTACTTATGGCTCGGTGGACCTGAACTCAACTGAGCAGGAGAGGAGCAGACAGGTTGTTTGCCAGATCCTGGCTGTACCCTGTGGGCCTTCCTCACACAGCCAGGGTACCCCAGAACTGCTCACTCTTCTTCTAGTGCTACCACTGTCTCACCACCCACCCACTGCCCACCTTCCCCACTTCTCTGACTAGCCTGTGAAGTGATGCATGAAACCTGGTCTCTGAATTGTGAGAGGAACGCAGTTGTACATTATCTCTAACTTGGGGTTCAGATGCAAAGGCTTTGTAGGGAGGCCATAGCTTTGTGCCCAGAAAAGGGTCCACAGGCTTAGCTGGGCAATTTCAGAACCTTCTGAGCCTGTGGAACAGGAAGGATAGAGCAAAATCTGTGAGCCAGATTCTGGCCACAGAAGACCTAATCAGTGATGCTGTTCTAATCTTTTTTTTTTTTTTTTAATACTACCAAAGTCATTACTGACTCAGTGACTGGGCTACAAACCCACTGCTTCTGGTGGCCCTGTATTTATTTATTATTGAGACAGAAACTGAGGGAAGGGATGAAAGAGGAAGAGAGAGAGAGACACCTGCTTTGCCACTGGAGGTGGAGAGCAGGGCCTTGAACCTTGTACATGGTAATGTGTGTGCTCTACTGAGTGTCCCACCACCCAGTCCACTGTTCCAGTCTCAACCTTCCCAGAGTGGGGGCTGCAAGGGGTGGGGTGGAGGATAGTAGAGAGACAGGCAGTTCCTTGCCCCTGCTACCTCCATCTAGGCAACTCTGCTCCAGCTCCTGCCCCAAATGACCACCTCCTAGCTCCATTCTATCTCCCTGCCCATTAAACCCATTGCTGCTAAAAAGTAAAGGAATGAAAAATTCCCAGGTTTTGAATGGGGAGGCCTTCCCTGGTTCAGATGGCACACTGGAGCTCACTCAGAAGGCTCCTTTTGGTGGCAGATTTTATGATCACACTCTGTGCAGTGCCCGCAGCAGGAGCCATGTGGCAGCCATATTTGGCATCCTCCCATGATCCCACATGAGACACCCACAAGGAATGCAGATGCAGTGTTGGCTCCTCTACCCTCAGGACAGGGGCACCCCGAGTGACCCTCGGCTCTCAAAATCACCTGGTCAGAAGTCTGCCAGTGTGGGTAGCAGAGGGAAATTCATATCTCCGTGACCCCATCCCCCTGCCTACAGAAAGGTGGGAGTTCTGTGAGTCTCCTGAGAACAGAAGGCGCTAGGATTCTGCACAGCTTAGCTACTTCTGTCCTGTTTAAAATTCCTTCCAGCCGATCCCTTCTCTCACTTTATTTCAGAGCATAATCTAGGCTTGGCTCAGGGCCACCAGACGTGCAGCGACTCCAGAGCTGTGCAGTGACATCAGTTTCAGTCCCCATGTGGGAGGTGGTGGTGATCTTCACTCACAGCTGCTCTCAGCACCTCCAGTATCCAAGGTCTGCGTGGGCCCAGCTCTGTTGAGGGGTAGTAAGGAACCCAGTGCTGTGGCAGTTTCCCTGTACCCTGTCCCACCTCCTGCCCTGCTCACTGAGACTCATCTGCCTCTCTCTTCTCTGTTTTCCTGCCCTTTTGGACACCAGTGAACTTGGGACAAAGAGATTGGGGTGGCAAGGGGCTTGTTTTTTTTTTTTTCCCCAGTGTTATTACTGGCACTCGGTATCTGTACTACCACTCCAACAGAGAGAAATGGAGAATGAAAAAGAATCTGCAGCCCTGCTTCACCACTTGTGAAGCTTCCTCCCGCAGGTGTGAGGTGGGGATTGAACCCAGGTCCTTGCACTCTACAGGATGAACCCCACCCATCCCCCAAAGGCGTAGATTCTTAAGAAAGACAACAGGGAAAGAGTATAATCCATATAAACATGGCAGGAGACTGCCAGTTAAGCGCTTCTTGAATTTAAAAAGAATCACTTAAAAAAAAAAAAGATTTATTAATGAGAAAGGGGAGAACCTGAATCACTGGCACATGTGATGCCAGGTATCAAACTCTGAACCTTGTGTCTGAGAGTTCAATACCTAATCCACTGTGCCACCTCCTGGGCCATATATATGTTTGTTGGAAAAGTCATAACTTGTTTTTCTATGGAAAAAAATGTGTCATGACTTTTCCAACAGTCCAATAATTTAAATGATGAGTCTTTCATATTATTATTTTTATTTATAAAAAGGAAACACTGACAAAAACCATAGGATAAGAGGGGTACAACTCCACACAATTCCCACCACCAGAACTCCATGTCCCATCCTCTCCCCGATAGCTTCCCTATTCTTTATCCCTCTGGGAGTATGGACCCAGCGTCATTATGGAGTACAAAAGGTAGAAGGTCTGGCTTCTGTAATTGCTTCCCCGCTGAACATGGGCATTGGCAGGTCGATCCATACTCCCAGCCTGTCTCTGTTTCCCTAGTGGGGCAGGGATCTGGGGAAGCAGGACTCCAGGACACATTGGTGGGATCATCTGCCCTGGGAAGTCCGGTTGGCATCATGGTAGCATCTGGAACTTGGTGGCTGAAAAAAGAGAACATATAAAGACGAACAAATTATTGACTAATCATGTACCTAAAGGCCGGAATATTGCCAATGAAGATTTTGGGTTCTCTGTTTTGGAAATAGCTCATAGGTCTATTATAGGAATATTCCAAAGGGCCCATGACTTAACTAGTTTTTTCCTGATCCTGACATCTGATATGCAGATGGACCCAAGTTATTGTCTGGGGAGATGATGTCATGCTGGAAAAAGGGCTAGAAAGCTGGATCAGGGAAGAGAGTAGCTCCCAAATATGGGGAAAGTGTATAAATATTGTTGACTGTAAACCCCATCAATCGGATCTGATCTGGGACCCATATTCAGCTTAGGAGCCTATTTAGCCTCTGCATCCCTGTAGAGCTGAGCTTAAATGACTTACAAAAGACTGAGGTGAGACTGAAGTAAACGGGTGGGTGGAAAGGACCCTCTCCTGACCACTCAATGGTTTTGAGCTTTGTCCAGGGTGTCCCTCCCCAGGACAACAACTGCCACCATCCACAGCCATGTCTTGCCCCAGTGGCATCTGAAGAGGTTGCTATATCAGGATCCTGCTGCCCTGGGCAAGAACAGAGACAGGACTTGGTTTTGTTTGGTTGGTTGGTTTTTGTTTTGTTTTGCTTTCCTTTACTGGGGGGTTAATGTTTTACAGTCGACAGTAAGTACAAAAGTTTGTACATACATAATATGTATATCTCAGTTTTCCATACAACCCCCACTAGGTCCTCTGTCATCCTCTTCTGGGACCTGTATGTAATCTCGAGTCTTTTGCTTTGGTGCAGTACACCAACTCCAGTTCAGGTTCTGCTTAGTGTTTTCTCTTCTGATCTTGTTTTTCACCTGCCTGTGAGTGAGATCATCCCATATTCATCCTTCTGTTTCTCACTTATTTCACTTACATGACTTCTTCAAGCTCCATCCAAGATGGGCTGAAAATGGTGAAGTCACCATTTTTAATAGCTAAGTAGTATTCCATTGTTTATATATACCACAACTTGCTCAGCCACTCATCTGTTATTGGACACCTGGGTTGCTTCCAGGTTTTGGAATTAAAAATTGTGCTGCTATGAACATAGATATACAAAAATCTTTTTGGATGGGTGTGTTGGGTTCCTTAGGATATATCCCTAGGAGAGCAATTGCAGGATCATAGGGTAGATCCATTTCTAGCCTTCTGAGAGTTCTCCAGACTGCTCTCCACAGATGTTGGACCATTTTACATTCCCACCAGCAGTGCAGGAGGGTTCTTTTGTCCTCACAACCTCTCCAGCATTTGTTGCTGCTGCTTTTTCTGATGTATGTCATTCACACAGGAGGGAGGTGGTATCTCACTATTATCTTTATTTACATTTCTCTGATAATCAAACACTTGGAGGATATTTTCATATATTTTGCAACCTTTCGGATCGCTTCTGTGGTGAATATTCTGTCCATCTCCTCTCTTCATTTTTGGATGGAGTCATTTGTCTTCTTGTTGTTCAGGTTGGCAAGCTCTTTATTTATTTTGGGTATTAAACTCTTGTCTGATGTATGGCTTATAAAGATCTTCTCCCATTCTGTGAGGGGTGTCTTTGGATAGTGGTTTCTTTTGCTGTGCAGAAGCATTTTAGTTTGATGTAGTCCCATTGGTTTGTTCTTGAATTCTCTGTAACTGGATTCATTTCATTAAAGATGTTCTTAAAATTTATGCAGGAAAGAGTTCTGCCAATATTTTTCTCCAAATATTTGATAGTTTCTAGTCTAACATCCAAGCCCTTGATCCACTTGGAATTTACTTTTGTGTTTGGTGAAATATAGTAGTTCAGTTTCATTCTGCATGTTTCAACCCATTTTTCCCAACACCATTTGTTGAAGAGACTCTACTTTCCCCATTTAGTAGTCTGATTACCTTTGTCAAAGATTAGATGTCCATAGGTGTGGGGGCTTAAGTTCTGGGCTCTCAATTCTATTCCACTGGTCAGTGTGTCTATTCATATTCCAATACCAAGCAGTTTTTATTACAATGGTTATATAATACAATATAAGATCTTGGAGTGTGATGCCTCCTCCTTTCTTCTGAAGATTATTTTGGCAATTCTAGTTCTTCTCTGGTTCCAGATAATCATTTGTAGCATTTGTTCTATTCTCCAAAAAAATGTGGTTGGGGTCTTGATGGGGATTGCATTCAATTCGTATATGGCTCTGGGTAGTATGTTAATTTTAATGATGTTAATTCTTCTGACCCATGAACATGGAATATCTTTTCACTTCTTTGTAGCTTTTTCTATTTCCTTACACCAGTCCTTGCGCTTTGCGTCACATGCACTTAGAGCACTGCACTACTACACAACTCCCCTTTTTCTATTTCCTTGAATAGTGACTCATAATTTTCAGTATGCAAGTCTTTCACTTCTTTGGCTAGGTTTATTCCTAGATATTTTATTGTTTTTGTTGCTTTAAGTAAAAGGAATTGATTTGTGGATTTCTTCTTTTTCTAACTTAGTATTTGCCTAAAGAAATGCCACTGACTTTTGTAGCCTGACACCTTACTGTATTGCCTAATAACTTCCAAAAGCTTCTTGCTAGATTCTTTAGGTGTTTCTGTGTATACTATCATGTCATCTGCAAATAGGGAGACTTTGGGGAGACTGACTTCTTCTCTTCCAATCTGTATGCCTTTAATTCCTTGCTCCTGCCTGATTGCTATGGCAAGAACTTCCAACACTATGTTGAATAGTAATGGTGATAGTGGGCAGCCCTGTCTAGTACCTGATCTGAGGGGAAATGCTTCCTGTTTTTCACCATGAGTATGATGTTGGCTGTAGGTTTGCTATATATAGACTCCACTATCTTCAGGAATTTTCCATCTAGTCCCATTCTTTGTAGTGTTTTGATCATAAAGGGATGTTGGATTTTGTCAAAGGCTTCCTCTGCATCTATTGATATGACCATATTATTTTTGGTCTTGCTTTTATTGATGTGGTGGATCACATTGATTGATTTACGTATATTAAACCAACCTTGCATCCCTGGGATAAACCCCACTTGGTCATGATGAACAATCTTTTTAATATACTGCTGTATCCGGTTGGCTAGAATTTTGTTCAGTATTTTAGCATCTATGTTCATCAGAGATACTGGTCTGTAGTTTTCTTTTTTGGTTGTGTCCCTGTCTGCTTTTGGTATCAGAGTGATGTTGGCTTCATAGGAGCTGGAAGGAAGTATTCCTGTGTCTTCAATCTTCTGGAAGACTTTTAAAAGTAAAGGTATTGGGGGTCAGGCGGTAGTGCAGTGGGCTAAGCGCACATGATGCGAAGCGCAAGGACCAGTTGAAGGATACTGGTTCGAGCCCCCGGTTCCCCACCTGCAGGGGAGTCACTTCACAGGCAGTGAAGCAGGTCTGCAGGTGTCTTTCTCTCCCCCTCTCTGTCTTCCCCTCCTCTCTCCATTTCTCTCTGTCCAACAACAACATCAGTAACAACGATAATAATAACTACAACAATGGTAAAACAACCAGGGTAACAAAAAAAGGGGGGGGAGGAAATGGCCTCCAGGAGCAGTGGATTCATGGTGCAGGCACCGAGCCCCAGCAATAACCCTAGAGGCAAAAAAAAAGTACAGCTATTAGTTCTTCCTTGAAGGTTTTGTAGAATTCATTTGTAAAACCATCTGTTCCAGGATTTTTATTTTTGGGAAGGTTTTTGATAACTGTTTCAATTTCATTAGCTGTGATGAGCCTGTTCATATTATCTAGTTACTCTTTATTTAATTTTGGAAGTTCATAGGTATCTAGGAATTCGTCCATTTCTTCCAGGTTCTCTAGCTTGGTGGCATATAGTTGTTCATTGAAGCCTCACATGAGGGAGTCGGGCAGTGGCGTAGTGGGTTAAGTGCACTTCGCGAAGCACAAGGACCAGTGGAAGGTATCCTGGTTCGAGCCCCCTGCTTGCCACCTGCAAGGGAGTTGCTTCACAAGCGGTGAAGGAGATCTGCAGGTGTCTATCTTTCTCTCCCCCTCCTCTCTCTAATTCTCTGTGTCCTATCAAACAATGACAACAACAACAGCAGTAATAACTACAACAACAATAAAAAAGGCAACAAAAGGGAAAATAAATATTAAAAAATTTAAAAAAAAGAAGAAACCTCACATGATATGTTGAATTTCTGTGGTGTCAGTTGTGATAGCTCCTCTTTAATTTACAATCTGATTTATTTGGGTCTTCTCTGTTTTTCGTTTTGTGAGTCTCACTAAAGGTTTGTCAATTTTGTTTACTCTTTCAAAGAACCAACAATTACTTTCACTGATCTTTGATATGGTTTTCTTATTTACAATGTTATTTATTTCTGCCCTAACTTTAGTGATTTCTGTCCTTCTGGTTGCTTTAGGGTTCCTTTGTTCTTCTTCTAGGTCTTTAAGGTGTGCTATCAGGTTGTTTATTTGAGCCTTTTCTTGTTTCCTAATGTGTGTTTGTATGGCTATGAACTTCCCTCTCAGTACTGCCTTAGTTGTGTCCCAAATATGTTGATAGCTTGTGTCTTCATTTTCATTGAACTCTCAGGAACATTTTGATTTCTTCCTTTATTTCCTCTTTGACACAGTAGTTGTTAAGTAGTGTACTGTTGATTTTCCACATTTTGGGACTATTTCTAATCTTTTGTTTACTGTTAAGTGTTAGTCTAATTTGATTTGGTCTGAGAAGATGCTTGGGATGACTTCAGTGCTCTTGAATTTGCTGATGCTATCTTTATGGCCTATCCTTGAGAATGTCCCATGTGTGTCTACGGCCATACCACCCTGAACACGCCCTATCTCATAAGCTAAGTAGGGTTGGGCTTTGTTAGTACTTGGATGGGAGAGAATGTCCCATATGTATTTGAATAGAATGTGTATTCCATTTTCTTGGGGTGAATGGCTTTGAAAATGTCCAATAGTTCTAGTTTATCTATCTCCTCATTTAGCTCCCTCGTTTCTTTATTGTTTTCTGCCTGGATGATCTGTCAAGTTGAGAGAGTGAGATGTTGAAGTCCCCTACTATTACTGTGTTGCTGATAATATATTACTGTAGCCCTTTCAGTAGGTGTTTGATGTATTTAGATGGCTTATTTAGATGACTGATCCTCTGAGCATTTAGTAATGTCCATTCCAATCTTTTTAAATTTTATCATTTAAAGTCTATGATGTCAGATAGGAGAATAACTGTTCCTGCCTGTTTTTGTGGGCCATTGGCTTGTATAATAGTTTTCCATCCTTTCACTTTGAGTCTGTGTTTGTCTTGTTGAGTTAGGTGGGCTTCCTGTAGACAGCATCTTGTTGGATTGTGTTTTCTGATTCATCTTCCTACTCTGCCTTTTAATAGGTGATTTCAGGCCATTGACATTTATGGATATCATAGATTGAAGATATTTTAACACCATTATTATAGTTTTTAGAGTGTTCTGATATATGGCATATTTATGGTGATCTGACTGTTTATAGGAGACCTTTCAGAATTTCTTTCAGGGCAGGCTTAATGATAGTTGATTCCTTCAACTGTTGCTTGTCTGAGAAGGTTTTTATGTCTCCATTTAGCCTGAATGACAGCCTAGCAGAATACAGTAGTCTTGGTTGAAAGCCTTTCTCATTGTGCACTCAATAGATATCTTGCCATTCTCTTCTGGCCTTTAGTGTTTGTGTGGCGAAATCTACTGCTAACCTTGTGGATTTTCCTCTGTAGGTAACCCTTTGTTTTTCTCTTGCAGCCTTCAGGATCTTTATCCTTATTCCTTTCCATATTAAATATGGTGTGTCTTGGTGTCTTTAAGTCTGGGTTAATTCTGTTTGGGACCCTCTGGGCTTCTTGAATCTTTATGTCTTTTATGTTGTCTAAACTAGAGAAGTTCTCAGCTATTATGTCCTATAGAATACTTTCTTCCCCTCCCTCTCTTCTTCTGGTAAGCCAATAATGGATATATTATTTCTTTTGATGTCATCCCACATGTCTCTGCTGTTGTTTTCAGTGTCTCTTAATCCCTTTTTGAGATGTCTTACTTCTTTCTTATTTTTCTGTAATTCATCCTCGATCTTGCTAATTCTGTTTTCTGCCTCATTTGTTCTATTCTTTCTCCCCTTTGCTGTTTTCTGTAGTTCATCTGTTTTGTTACCGTTTTGATACTGTATTCACTTATTCAGCTAGTTGTGCTCTTAGCTCCGCTATGTCAGCCTTCAGCTTTCTAATTATCTCAAGATAGTGTTTTCTTTCGTAGTCTCATTTGTTCTTTCCCCATTTCTGATTACTTTACTTGCAAACTCTTTCCTCACTCCTGTGACTAATTCCTCAATTAGTGTTTAAAGGTTGATCTAATTCTTCTGTGCCTGTACCTGTGGGGGGCTTTTAGCTGGGCTTGTGTCCTGGTTCATTTCTCCAATATGTCTTCTTGATTTAACCATTGTATATGGTACATGAGGTCCCTCTCTCAGTACTTTTCAAACTACTTATCACTCTTGCCTGGATTGACTTGTGTCTAAGTAAGTTACTTAAAGAGTTCACAGTTGAGGAAATAATAGTTGTTTCAATGTTATCTCAATCCCTGAGTTGAAGCACAGTGGCTATTAAATCCTCTTTTGTTCTTTTTCTTCCCTATAGGCTGTGGGAGGCTGAGGGCTTTTTAACTATAAGAAGGCCTTTTAGCTTAATCACTCACTCCTGACCAGGAGGTAAATCAGGGTGGAAGAGAGATAGAACAGTAGTTTTGTGCAGAGACTCCCATGCCCTGAGGATCCAAAGCCCCAGGCTCAATTCAGCCTCTCTTATAGCAGCTAATGCCAAGCTGGAGATACTGCTTGGCCCTGTGAGTTTTCAGACAAGTCCTGTTTACATTCTGTGGGTTCTGTGACAGTTATTCACTGTGTCTGTCCAATTCATCAGGAGAACAATGTGGAAAGGCTTCCACTATACAACCCCACCTGTAGCCCACCAAGGTGTAGTTCTCCTGAGTTTCCTGGCCAGTTCTTTCAGGGTGCCTCTTGTGTCCTGTGCAGTCCTTCCTCTGTCACAGCCTCTCCAGCCAAGGACCAGCACCCCCAGGCAAGCTTCTCTGTGGTCACGGGGACCCAGTAAACACGTCCCTTGTGATGGTAAGTTTATTAGGATTTGAATCCAACTGGGAGATTGAAGTTGTCCTGACCAAGCTAGAAACCAAATTACACAGTGTCATTTCCTGGAAACCCTGGGCATCTCGGATGGATGCCTTTGCATCTGTGTCCTTGGTGGGCAGCTATGGGCAGTGTCTCCATGGAAGAGGGACTGTGCTGGTTGCTCCTGCAAATTAGGGCAGTGGCTTACATCCAGCTTTGTGACCTTGGGGGTGAACCGCACCAGGCTGGGCTTCTTCAGAAAGAAGGACATCTGCTCACCACAGGACTTCAGCTTCCTCCCTTCTCTGGTTTCCTGACACTGTCTCATCCATGTAGCTGGGTCTGCATGGAGTCTTTCCCTATAAACTTGAGTATCCTCCATCTACTCTGGTAAGCTGAGCCATAAAGTGAGTCTCTGTAGACAATTTTCCCACACTTGCTTATTTCTATGCTCTGTTGCTTTGTTTCCTGGACTGTTGCAGGAATATACAGAAGTTGTGGTATTTGCACCCAAACATGCATTTCTTTTCTAAAAACCTTCACCTTACAACTACTTGTCTTGATTTCAGAACCTCCTTGGGTTTTGAATGCAGTGACAGAGCACCCTACAGAGTTAATGCTGGCCTGGGGAAAGCTGTCTCCTGCAGCCACACCAGGCTGGGTCACCACGGGCAGGAAGGCAGATAGGACAAGGCATGGCCAGCAGGTGTCATTGCAGAGCGCTCCATGAGGCACTGAGCTGTGCTCCTCAGCCCCATGGGATAATCATCTCTGTCCTCAGTGACTCCTCAGTGCAGAGGGTAACCTTGAACACGGGCTGGTACCTTGTGTGTCCTGTCCTGATTACTGACCTAGAAGCAGCAGCTATTTAAAGCTTATAAATTAGGAAAGTCTCCTGCCTTTTTCCTAATAAGACCAAATGGCACAGTTGCTAATTTCATCACAAACAGTAGATGATTTGGCACAGTGGTATCAAGTGGGTTGTTTACTTGGGATTTTTTTTTTAATCTGCTGGATTGAATGAAATGCTTTGGACTTTGCTTGTTTTGATTTTAATGGTGTGTTTACTGCCACTTGGAGCCCTAATCCCAAACTTCTCTCAAATGAGGAGTGTCAAAAGCCCAGAGTCTCTGTATTTACCAGGTCAAAAGGGCCAGGCTAGTAGAGTCCTCTGTGTCTCTTCAGTGAGATGTTGGTGGATCTCTGTTCTGGAGACGTTCTGCTGGCCCTGGGGACTTCCTGCTGGCCCTCGGGCCCTCCCCTATCACCAGATCACAACCCAGTTATCTGAGTGGCTGTAGAGTAGGAGACTGTGACTAGCATCCCTAGTGCTGGCCCAGTGCACAGGGACTCAGAGACAAGGCCTTAAATTGGCTTTTTCAGACAGAAAAAGAGAGACAGAGTAGTGGAAGGAAGGAAAGACACCACAGCACTAAAGCTTCCTCCAGTACCGGGGTGGGGGGGCGCCACAGGTCACGCCTGGGTTACACATGACAGAGCAGCACACTGTCCAGGTGAGTTGTCTTCCTGGCCGTTGGGGGCTGTTCTTTTCTAGCTTGAGGAAAGACTCCTTCCTTTTGGAGAGTGTGGTAGAAGCACCGCCTTCACAGGAAGCTTACTCACGTGTCCACAGCATGTAACTTCTAAGTCTCCTTGTTCCAGCATTTAAGAGAATGCAACCTCCATCCCGTTCACAGCTGTTATCCTCTGAGACAGGGTTTTGGCCAGCTCCCTCCCTGGATCAACCAAGGCTCCCCCATCCCCACCTGGTGAATCACATCCTTAGCACAGATACAGTTTAACCAGAAGTAATTCCTTATGTGTTGTTGTGGCGGTCTGGTGTCAGGCTGCACCGCGGAGAAGAGAGTAGACTTCCAGAGCAAAGGGGTACATAAATCTTTATTATAGGATGGGGGGGCGTGGTTCAGACCACGTGGGGCCAGTCGGCAATGGCCGTCCCCACTACCTGACCACGGGGGGGGGGGGGGGGGGGGAGGAGAAGGGGGCGAGATCTGAGAGAGGGGGAGCTTAGAGCCCAGAGAGGGGGGGGTGAGGGGGCTTTTTATTGGGTGACAACCAGGGGTGACGTGTGGGGCCAGGATTGGTTGAAGGGGGCACTGCTAGGATTTCGCAGGGCGTAGTAAAACCTGGGGGCGGAGACTGCATCAGAATAACTCCTCAGCAACACTTATGGAAGCCATTATGTAACCTCTCTGAAGAGACTGCATGGGGCTTAGGTGCCAGCAACAAGGCACAAAGCCCCTATCTGAGTGGTCTTTGTTCTTGGAGGGCAAGGCTGGCTCACCATCCAGGAAAGAACGAGCGACATTTATTTGTTAATATATTAAAGGGAAACCCATGATCACCTCAATCGTAAAAAGCATTTGTCAGCCACTGTGCTTCAATCCAGGGATTGAGATAACATTAAAACAACTTAATTTCCACAACTGTGAATTCTTTAAGTACCTTACTTAGAAGCAAGTCAGTCCAGGAAAGAGTGATCAGTGGATTGGAAAGCATTTGGCAGACTCAACACTGGTTCCTGATTTAAAACTCTAAGAAAATGAAAGATGTTCTCAGCCCAATGAAATAAGTCTACAGAATGCCAACAGCTAACATCACCCTTCATGGGAAATATCCTGAGTGCTGGGGCTGGCAGGGGCTCACCAGGCAAGAGCATGTGCTACCAAGTATAAGACCTTGGTTCAAGCCCCTGGCTACCACTTGGGAGCACCTGCAGAGGGAAGCTTCATGAACAGTAAAGCAGTGCTCCTTCTCTCTGTGGATGTCTGTTTGTCTATCAGTCATCTGTCTCTTACCCTTTATATAGAGGAAAGAAAAAAAAATGACCATCATATGCAGTGGAGTCATGCAGGCACCAATCCCCAGCAATGACCTTGGAGGCAAAAAGAAAAGAACTGAATGTCCACCAGGGTCTCAAGGAGCAATATCTTTATTTCCACTGCTGTTGAATGTAAGACCCACCCACTGGGGGGAAAAAAAAAAAACACAGCAAAACAAGTAAGATATGTGACTGGGAGGGGCGTGCAGTGGTAGAAGCACAGGACTTGAAGGGTCCCACATTCAGTCACTGACACCTCATATGCCAGGACAGTGCTTTTTCCCTCTGAATCACAGATAAAAAGATATTTTTTCTGGGCTGCAGAGACAGCATAATGGATATGCTAGAAGTCTTTCATGCCTAAGGCACCAAAGGTCTCAGGTTCAGTCCCCAGTACCACCTTTAAGCCAGAATCTAGCAGTGCTATGGTAAAATTAATAAAGTCCTAGAAAAATTAATAAATATTTCAAAAAAATAGCATGTGCATGTTGAAGTTAAAAAGGTAAAATTACCTCTTCATAGGAAACTCAAAAAAGTTAAAAAGCTTTTTATTTGTGGCTTCAGGACACCATGCTTACATGATTCAGTGCTCCTAGACTGTTTTTTTATTATTATTCTTTTGTTTGTTTTGTTTTCCTTAAATCAGATAGAAAGGGAGAGATGTATTAGCACTGTTCCATCACCCATGGAGCTTTCACTGGTGCCAGGGTACTGCCATGTGGTACCAGGCCTGGGACTTTTCAACTGGCAAGGCAAGTGCTCCAGCAGTGGACTACCTTTTGGCCCTAACACAAGCAGTTTTAGATGGTTAGTGATCATACCCAAGGTTGTAGAATAGACAGACAACAATACAAAAGTCAGCTATATTTCCATATACTTCCACTAGCATGTGCACGTTGAAAGCTTAGAAAGAAAACAGCATTATTTGTAGTACTACAAAAATTACAAGATGTATATAGTCTCTGTCAGATATGTGGATGACCGACATGATGAAAACTACAATACAGTAATGAAAGAAATCAAAGAATGACTAATTAAATGGAAATACATTCCTTGGATGGGAAGACATCATTAAGATGTCAGTTTTCACCAAATTGATTTGTAGAGTCAGAGCCATCTCCGTCAGAATCCCTGCAGGCTTCTTGATACATACTGTTAGGCTGGTTTTTATATTTACATGGGTGAGAGAAACAAGTCAGTCTATCCAGATAATCTCATAAAAGAATTATAAAATCTAAGGACTTACACTCTCTGGTTTCAAAAGCTACTGTAAAACTACAATCATTAAGACAGTGTAGTATTGGCAAAAGGATAAACACGTATGTCAATAAAACAGAAAACAGGGAGTCCAGAAAGAGTCACACAAATCCAATCAATTGACCTTTAACCAAGGTGCATAGGCAATTCAACAGGAAAGGGAGGGCCTACATATTTCCTCTCTCCCCCTTCCCTCCTTCCCTTTCTCTTTGTTGAGCCAGGGCCTTACTTATGCATGATTTCACTGTTCCCTGTCTTTTCCCTTCAGAGAAATAAGAGCTCTCCTGAGTGCCCTTGCACCTCCTATGTGGCACCAGAGCTTGGAGCTGCTCTGCACACCTGGTGAGGCATGTGTACCCTGCCTGGCAGGCTGTCTCTCTCTTATCTAGAGGCCTGAGTCTTCAGCAAAAACATCTGCAGTCATTGGCCTCCATCTGCAACAAAAGGAGTTTGTGTGGGGTTTTCACAAACACAACTCACATAAGAACAAGATAATCAATTGTGCTTTCTCACAATTAAAAAAGTCTCTGATTTGCAAAACTCTGTCAAGAGAGAAAAATAAGCAGAACTTAGAAAAAAGTACCAGCAAATGGCAAAATAAACTATCACATCCCAATATATAAAGAACCCTCAGTCTGCTAATGAAAATGTTTGAAAAACATTCATAAGGCTTATGCCAAGGGAAGGACTTGGGTAGCAAATAAGCATGTGGAGAGGTGGCTATCATCCTTCATGAAGAAAACAGCATCTGATCACACTCCATAACAATTAGAAGCTTGTGTTACATCCTCTGACGTCTCTTGCTAAGACAGTAGCAGAGCAGCCAAGGGCAGTCATGCTCCAGTGCAAGTGCTAAAGGGCACGGTGTTTGGGGGAAACAGTTGGGCCATTTCTTATAATGGCAGCTGTCCCCTCAGCCTGTACTCCAGCCATCATAGATAGCCTCATCTGTTTCCTGAGATGTAGGTTTACACACATCCTGAGGCAGTGCTCAGAGTTGTTTTGTCCAAACTCACATGCACGCACACAGAGGGAGCACCCCAGGCGTTGATCAGTGTGGGTGTTGGGGAGCCTGGAAGTGGGGCAGCCGTGTGTTGGAAGGCCATGCAGAAGAGGCCTTGCCACGCAAAGGATAGGCAAAAGACCAGTGTGGCCTTGAGGGGAAGGTCACAGGACGCTAGGATAAGATAGGCACTGTCTGTGTGCTGCCCTTTGGGGTGGGTGGGAGACCCACCCCCTCTAGGTCTGATCGCTCCCCCCACTTTACTCCAGCAATACACAAGGCACCCACCAGCAATGGGAAACAACATGCTGAGTCAGCAGATCCTGTAGCAAGTGTCCTGACTAAAAGTGAGCAGAGAGCAGAAAACCATAGACACACAGGTACCTGAGAGGGTGTAGTGTACAGCAAAGGAGCATGGAAGACAGGCCTTGTGTTCTAAAAGGCTCAGGAAATACGGGCTCCCAAGGAAATTACAGAGAAATGGGCCTTAGGAAAAACAAATAAATGCTAAGGTGACAAAATAGTAAAGAGAACTAGCAAAGAGAAAGAAATCAAATGTCCCCAGAAACATTTTTTTTTAAATCCCAGAAACATTTTTATGTAATCACTTTATTGAGAAAATATCAAATTGCAGGTTTGTTGTCATAGAGATACAAGTTCCATAGCTCCCCAAATGTCATCCTTCTCCACTGTATCCCTTAACCCCCTGCAACCCCTCTGTTTTCCTCTCCCTCCACCCGCCTCGATTCTTCAGAACTGCTCTGAAAATCTCTGAAAAAGGTTTCACCCTGCAATCCCCACCTGCTTTGTAGCTTAAGTCTCAGCTTGACTGAGATTCTCTGGTTTCCAACCTTTTCCTCCTTGCTTATTTGTGCATCAGTGTTCATGGCATCTTGCTCATTGGGATTTTCATAGAGATTGGGGACCAGGTGGTTGTATACCTGGTTGAGTGCACCTGTTAGTGTGCACAAGGGCCTACCTTCAAGCCTCCAGCCCCCCCACACACACCTGCAGTGGAGAAGCTTCATGAATAGTGAAACAGGGCTGCAGGTGTCTGTCCTCTCTACCTCTTTACACTTCTGTACCCCTCTCAGTTTTTCTCTGTCAATATCTAATATATTAATAAATAAAAGATCTTTTTATTTATAAAGTGGAAACACTGAAAGACTTATAGGATAAGAGGGGTACAACTCCACACAATTCCCACCACCAGAACTCCATGTCCCATCCTCTCCCCGATAGCTTCCCTATTCTTTATCCCTCTGGGAGTATGGACCCAGTGTCATTATGGAGTACAAAAGGTGGAAGGTCTGGCTTCTGTAATTGCTTCCCCACTGAACATGGGCATTGGCAAGTTGATCCATACTCCCAGCCTGTCTCTGTTTCCCTAGTGGGGCAGAGCTCTGGGGAAGCAGGACTCCAGGACACATTGGTGGGATCGTCTGCCCTGGAAGTCTGGTTGGCATCATGGTAGCATCTGGAACCTGGTGGTTGAAAAAGAGTTAAGATATAAAGCAAAACAAATTGTTAACTTATCATGAATCTAAAGCCAAGAATATTGCAGAAGAAGATTTGGGTTTTCTGTTTTGGAAATAGCTAGTAGGTCTATTTTAGGTATATTCCTAGGGGCCCATAACTTTGCTAGTTTTTGCCTAAGCTTGACATCTGATAATGCAGGTGGATCCAAGTTACTGTCTGGGGAGATTGTGTCATGGCTGAAAAGGGGCTAAAAAGCTGGATCAGAGAAGAGAATAACTCCCAAATATGAGAAAGGTGTATAAATATTGTTGACTGAAAACCCCATCGATTTGATCTGGGACCCATATTCAGCATAGAAGCCTATGTAACCTCTGCATCCCTGTAGGTCCGAGCTCACATTCTATGGTCATGAGTAGGAACATTCCAGGTTGCACCAATTTCAGGACCTATCTTCCTCAGGTGGTAGGTAGGGTATGTTATCCAACCTCCCTTTGGAGGATGGAACAGTCTCTACCATTGTTGATCCACATTGAGGGCAAGGTCCTATGGGGGACCACAAAGAGGTCCATTATGCTGTTCCTGATGGAAATGACCAGTGACAGTGGAGAGAGGGATCTACTCGAGGTCTAGGCCCCACATGATGTCTTTGTGGGAATCTCAGGACTCCAGATGATAGGTGGCCTAGTAGTGACTAAAGAGTCATCATTAAAGTATGCCAGTCTCTTGCCCTTATTCAGCTTTTGTAGTCCTTACTTTGTCTGACAAGGTTAGCTTTGGAGTAACTGAGGGAAGTGTAATAGGAAGTAGATGAGGAGGATATCTAGGTCTAAGTAGAAACTATTTCATTAGGTACTGTATGGTATCTTTTTAGGTCTTTCTACTTGCTTGCTTCATTTATTGACTCACTGCAAACTATTGTGCACTTTTGCTTTCAGGTATATATTTTGTCCTTATTTATGGATACATGTGTACATATGCCCTGTCTCATGGGACCTGGTCTATATCTAGGTTTGGGGGGCTTTGTCAGGAAGTGAACCACCTGAAATGCAATTAAGAAGTCCTGTGAGAAAGGAAAGGTCTCACCCGTGTAATGAGGCTGAAGGGTTGACATTCCATGCCTGACATCTCTGAACACAACCCAAAGTGAAGCATGCCGACGTGGTACTTGCTGCATTGATTAAGTTGGTATTAGCAGATGCAGTATCAGTTGGTATGAATTGAGAGAAGCATGCAGTAAAGTGAGCCCCACCGTAGAGGTTCCAGGACCGAAAGAAATATGGGCTTTATAGATGAAGTGGGAGGTTCCTGCTGTCTTAGGATTTAAGAAGGCAATAGATAGTTATTGCTATAATAATATGTTATGTGTACACCTATGTTCATAGCAGCACAATTCGTAATAGCTAAAACCTGGAAGCAAACCAAGTGCCTAACAACAGATGAATGACTGAAAAAGCTGTGGTATAGTTACACAATGGAATACTACATAGTTATTAAGAACAATCAACCCACCTTCTCTGACCCTTCTTGGGTGGAGCTAGAAGGAATTATGCTAAGTGAGATAAGTCAGAAAGAGAAAGACGAGTATGGGATGAGCCCACTCATAAATAGAAGTTGAGAAAGAAGAACAGAAAGGGAAACTCAAAGCTGGATCTGACATGAGTTTGGAATATTGCACCAAAGTAAAAATCTCTGGGTGGAGGGTGAGAGTAGATGTTCAGCTTCCCTGGGGGGGGGGGGGGGGATGGTGTTAATATACACTCCTATTAACTTATAGTCTCACAAATAACTATTTAATTAATATGAGAGGGGGAAATGGATTGAATGTCTCAAACTTTTGATAGGCTAAGTATATGTTCTTTCAATCTAAGCACTTAAGACTTCAAATTGGTAATCATATTGAATTTTAACAGTGGGCTCAAATTGTTAGTACATCTCTAATAATGACTTGTTCTTTGAAATATTGGCTCTCCTAAAAGCTTAGACCAGGGAGTCAGGCGGTGGCACAGTGAGTTAAGCGCACGTGGCGCAAAGCGCAAGGACCGGCTTAAGGATCCCGGTTTGAGCCCCCGGCTCACCTGCAGGGGAGTCGCTTCACAAGTGGTAAAGCAGGTCTGCAGGTGTCTTTCTCTCCCCCTCTCTGTCTTCCCCTCCTCTCTCCATTTCTCTCTGTCCTATCCAACAACAACGACATCAATAGCCACAACAGTGTTAAACAAGGGCAACAAAAGGGAAAACAAACAAATAAATAAATATTTTTTTAAAAAGAAAGAAAAAGCTTAGACCAGGGAGAACAGAAGCAACCGATGGCATTACTTTATAAGATACATATATAAGCTATATATAAATAACTTCAAAGGACATAACTTATGTTGAGGTCGTGTATGATACAATAAAAGATTTTTGTAAAGAGAGATTGCATTAAATCTGTATATTGCCTTGGGTATGAAGTTCTTCTTTTAAAAGTTCTTTTTGTAGTGACTCATAGTTTTCGGTGTTTATATCTTTTATCTCCTTTGTTAAATTTATTCTTAGATACATAATTCTTTTGGATGCTGTTATACATGGGATTGTTTTCTTGATTTTTCTGTCTTCTAATTTATTGCTTGCAGAGGACTTCCACCAGGTTTTGTATTTTTATTTTGTAGCCTGCGACCTTACTACCTTGCCTAATAATTTGTAAGCGTTTTCTGCTGGATTTGTCTGGATTTTCTACATTTACTAACATGTTACCTAAAAGTAATGATAGGTTTACTTCTTTTCTTCCAACTTCAACCCCTTTTATTTCTTTTTCTTGCCTAATTGCTATGGATGGGACTTCCAGGACTTTGTTGAGTATTATTGGTAACAGTAGGTAACCTTGTCTTGTTCCTGATCTCAGAAGGAACACTTTCAGTTTTCCACCACTGAATGTGATATTGGTTCCAGAGTCATTAGAAATACTAAGTAGCGGGGGCCAGGTGGTGGCGCACCTGGTTGAGTGCATATATTATAATGCATAAGGACCCAGGTTCAAGATCCATTCCCACTTGCAGGGGGAAAGCTTCAGTAGTGGTAAAGCAGTGCTTCCAGTGCCTTTCTGTCTTTATCCCTCTCTACTTCCCCTTCCTCTCAATTTCTGGCTTTCTCTATCAAATAAATAAAAATAACTAAAAATTAAAAAAGAAAGAAATACTAAGTTGCTTCAGAATCAACCAGAAGTAATGTAGATATGATGGGGAACAGAAAGAAATAAAGTAAATGATAGGGAAGCATCTCCCAATGAAGACTCAAACTACAAGTGAATGTTTGCAATATGGATTAGAACAAACAGTAACAAAATAACATTTAAGCGTATGCCATATTAAGCAAGTAAAAACTCTTAAGTGCTTTCCCTAAAGTTACCATGATTGGGGTATCAAGCCTGACAAATACAGGCACACACACACACACACACACACACACACACACCTGAGTTCAAAATAACATTTCAGCACTTAGACTCTACAGTATAGTAGGAAATAATAAACTTTTTCAAGTCACATACATTCCAGAATAACTTTAATGACTTTATAGTAGGGTACCAATTAACATAGTTCATCACTTTAACAGGTTAAATTTTAATAAAAATTTATAATAAAGATAGAATACTTCTTTTGCATGAAAGACTTTTCCTTCTAACCTAGCAGGCATCTTCATACACTAATGCTTCAACATAATGTTTCCATTAGCATCATTAGAACTAAGAGAAGTATGCATCTTGGCTTTAATTCACCCAGCAAACTTCTGAAAATGTGAGTCAATATAATAATTACATGAGAAAATGAAATGACAGGTCTGTATATTGTAAGAAGGCAAGTTTGAATTATGTATGATCTACACTTTATCTTTGGGGGTAGAAAACTGATAAAATCCATTGGAAAACGATTAGCAGTAACATGAGTGTGCAGCCAAGTGACTGTGAGAAAAACACCTGTCTGCAAATCAATACCATCAGAGGCAACATGGCTGCCCCCGGGGTGGGGGTGGGGTGGCAGACATCACTAGGGAGACACAGATGGTGTTCAAGATGTAAAATGTGCTAACTCCTAACCTGAGTGTTGGATGTGTTCACTTTCTTATTCCCTGAACTCATATCCATGGCTTATGTGTTCTGTACATGATAATTTCCATGATATTAAATATATATATATAGATTGCTTCCTGCTACATACACAGTAAGGAAATTCTGGGAAGGAAAGCAAATATGACAAGCAGTTGGTAACAATAACAGGCAATGACCATTGCCTCGTCAACTAGCCAAGAATGTGTTGGACAAACAGAAAGAACATTTTGTAGAACTTCACAAGAGTGAATGAAGGGAATTTGGGAGATGGCTTACTGGTAGAGCATATCATCACCGGGTACAAGGACCTGGGTTCAAGCCCCTGGCTACCTCAGAGGAGCAACATACAAAGGGGGGGGGGGCACAGTGGAGTGGTTCTGTGATGTCTCTTCTCTGCCTCTCTCTCTCTATCTGAAACAAAAGGGGAGAAAATCTGTAAGAGGAGTGAAATCACTCAAAATTCTCTAGTGGGGAAAAAAAAACAGACACATTATTTACTGGGTGATACAAAGGTAAATTGGAAAAAAAAAAAAGGTAAATTTGAATAAACTGAGGGATTTGACACTTTATGGTGAGATCAGAAAATAGAAAGCAACCAAAAACCTCTTTGAGATATATGTGTGTGTGTGTGTGTGTGTGTAGAGAGAGAGAGAGAGAAGCAGAGCATCACTCTGACATAATATGGTATTGGGGGCAAACTCAGGTCCTCGAGTCCTATGCTCTTCCACTCCTCCTCCAGGGCTGTTCTCCTTAACTTACAACTCAGTATTACAAGAGTGGACAGACACTAAAGTCAGTGGAACAGAATGGAGAGTCCCAGAGGTAGGGTCTGTGTCTGTAAGAATTCATCATCTGGAAAGATGAGGAATCATTAAGTACTAGGGGCACATGACCACTGGAGATTGTTACATCCCTGTCTCTTATCTTCTCAAGATGTGCAGTGTCCTGGTGGTATAAATGTAAATTTCTTCTCAACATAGTGCTCTTTCCCTCTGTTTCTGTAAGAATCTTGAAGCATCCTGAAGACCACCTACCTTTGTGGTGCAAGGAGCCTAAGACTTCTGGGCAGTTCCCAAAGCCTCTCCTTTCCCCCCGCCCCATGATCCATGAAGGGATCATGGAAACCCAGGAACAGGCTGAGGGGTCCCAGTCAGACTCTTCAGTCCACTTTTTTTAAAATACATTTTATTTATTTATTTTTATTATTCTTGTTATTGATACCGTTGTTATTGGATAGGACAGAGAGAAATGGAGAGAGGAGGGGAAGACAGAGACGGGGAGAGAAAGATAGACACCTGCACACCTGCTTCACTGCTTGTGAAGCGACCCTTTGCAGGTGGGAAGCCGGGCCTTGAACCGGGATCCTTACACCAGTCCTTGCATTTTGCACCATGTGCGTTTAACCCGCTGTGCTACTGCCCAACTCCCCCACTTTTCTTTTTAAGGCCCTCTCTCTTCCTCTCCTGCCTGTTTGCTTCCTCGTGGTCATTTTTTATAGTGTTTCCAGAGTATGATTATTGTTATTGGCATAAGGATTAGTCTGGTAGAAATCAGTCTGCCATTACTGGAATCCAGAGGTCCTGATCCAAAAGCACGTGATGGATAAAGAGACAGCTCAGAGGAAGCCTGAAGTGTGCCTCCCTCTTGATGTCACTTGTGCACTGAGGGCTCCTGGCTTAGTGAGACCAGGGCCCTCTTGGGGCTGGTCCCACACTCTTACCATGTGGACACTGGAAGCAAGAGTCCTATACAAACCAACTGGAGCACTCAGGCCTGCCATGGTGGCACTCTTGTCTCCCACTGCCAACCAGATAGGCCACTTCTCCCAGCTTCCCCAGGGAGTGGCTCTCAGTTTGTCACAGGGTTCCCAGGGGCTGTCTGTGTGTGAGGATCCCAGGTCTGCCTCTCTGCCTCTCTTCCAGATGTCACTCAGTTTCTCCCTGAACACAGCCTGGCCCTTGGCCCGCCCACCCTCCAGTTCTCGTCTGGTCCTCATTCCACTGAGTGACACATGACAGCCTATGATAAATGGGTCTGTTTGTGTGCCCACAGCTGTCTCCATGTTTTCAGAGGCAGTTCATTTGTTCTTAGATTTTTAAGTAGGGGTGTTAGAAGCATCGGCTTCCTGCCTGTAAAAGCACCAAGTCACCTTGTGGCTTTGTCACCTTTCATTCACTCCAGCTGTGCCTGCACCCCTGCGAGGAGGGGACCTTGGGCATCTCCCACTCCCTTCTCCCCACTCTCCGGATATTAAGTCTCAGCTCTGGCGTGTGTGATTTGATGATAATTAAAATGATATTACTGAATATGCTTTCCTTTGTCTCCTTGGCACATTTCTTTTGTGTGCCTGGAGGGGCTCTGTTCACCCTCCTGCCCCCACCCCAAGCCCTTTTTCAAGAAGGAAAAACAGAAAGAAAAATTTAGTCTCTCCACTCTGTAGGCAGAAGCATTCTTTTCTGTTCCACCTCTTGGCACTTGCCTACCCCTACCCCCACCCCCACTCAGAAGCTTATAGTGTCACCAGGGTCCTGCCCACCACAGAGGACTTTCTTCACGGATCCAGAGGCTACCGGAACTCAAATCTCCTTTTGCTACCAAGGCAGCCACTCCTTACCTTGGTCTTTTGGCACTGTCTCAGGGACTGTTGAACTTGTAGAATTCCCTTGGTGTGATTGCCCTTGTCTTCTTTCTCTGCAGGTTCTGCATGCAGAAATGTGTAAGCCTGGTGCCTGGAGTCACGCTGGACTTGATAGAGAAGTGAGTATGCAGGGGCTGGTGTGGCTGCCTGGCTGGGCCCTTCTGCTCTTACATTCCTTTCTCAGAATCACGTCCTCTCAGGGGATGCCATGTTTCTCTTTCATGTGGCAGTGTCCTTTTGTTCTCCGATTAATGGCATCTTTGTGGCTGTTACCTGGGTGCTTAGCAGAAGCCGGGGCTAAATGCCATCAGATTAGAGGAGAAGCATAAAAACAGTCCTTTTGAACATGAAAACACTCCCAGCTCGAGAAATGTGGCTACACATGCTAATCATTTCTGTTCCTGGCTGTGGTTTCAAGACCAGAGGTTGGCTTCATCATGTTTTCCGCAACTTGCCATATAGTTTTGCTGCTGCTGCTGCAGTGTCTCAGCCCTGCCCCTTCCGTGCTCTATCTCAGAAAGGTGAGAGAATCCCTGGGGCACAGATACCGTCCCTCCCAGTGTGTCTGGACTTGAAACCCTCCCAGTAACCCCACTCCTTACTCACCTTTGTTGGTTCATCCTAACTCACCCAGGTTCATACCCCAAGCCTGCTGCTCCTAGAACTCACCCAAGAGCATGGCTCTCTGAGCCCTAATGCAGAGCCACATATACAGGCAGCCCAGGCCTTGCTTTAGTTCAGGCAGATGGAGAAAGCAAACGGACTATACCTTTCTCTCCTAGACGCTAAAGGCCAGCATGCCTGTAGGTGTTGGGGAAATACAGGGGATGTGAGGCCTCAGTGCCAATAGGGGCAGGGGGACAACTCCAGGGCAGCTTCCTGTATGACAAGAGCAACATGCTGATAACGGGGGAGAACTTGTACTGATGTGGAAAGGTCCGTCAGATTCATTACTCAGTGAAAAAGTCAAATGGGTATCATGTCAGATTCTAGGAAGTAGTTTTTCATGTGTTGTTTGTTTTTGAGGAGCCAGGGCATCATGTGTGTAATTTCACTGCTTCCAGGATGTGTTTTCATTCAGCTCAGGAGGCAGGGAGAGGGAGAGATCCTCAGCAGTAGAGCTTTCTCTGTCGCCAAGGTGTGTATGCTGGGACTCAAACCAGGGCCTTGCACGTGCCCTACCAGGTGAACTGTCTCTTCAGTCTGCCAGGAATATTCATAAAACAATCCATAACCATGTAGATATGTTTAAAGAGCCTAAAGTGATAAACTTGTAGTTTATTCTGAAGAGGAGGGTGGCCTTTGGAGAAGGGGTGGAGCAGGAATGTGAAGTGACATTCAGATCTTCCATCTTTAAGAAAGGTTTTTACCAGACTGAGAGTACACCCTTCACCATGTGTGAGGACCTGGGGTGAGCCCCCAGCCACGACATGGGACACCATGCACAGGGGAAGCTTCACGAGCAGTTTGAGCAGTGCTGTGGGGTCTCTCCTTCTCTCTGTCTGTCTGTCTTTCTCTTTGCCTCCAGGGTTATTGCTGGGACTCATTGCTGGCACTACAAATCCACTGCTCCTGGTGGCCATTTTTTTCCATTTTACTGGATAGGACAAAGAGAAATTAAGAGGGTAAGGGGAGATAGAAAGGGAGAGAGACACCTGCAGACCTGCTTCACCACTCATGAAGCAACCCTCCTGCAGGTGAGAAATGGAGGCTCAAACCCAGATCCTTGCACAGGTCCTTGTCCTTCGAACTATGTGCATTTAACCTGGTGCGCTACTGCCCACCCCTCTCCTACTCTCTCTCTGTCCTTGTCTCCTATCTGGAGTAAAGAAAAGGAGAAAGGAGTCCACCAGAAGTATTAGAGCCCTAAGGCAAGAAGTCCCAGCCAGGGCCATTGAAATAGCTTACCTGGAAAGTGTGCTGTATGTGACTCAGGTTCAAGCCCGGCCCCCACCGCATGGAAGGAAGCTTCAGTGCTATGGTCTCTCTCTTTCTCTCTCTTCCCTCCCTTTCTCCATCCTTCCCTCACTCTGTCTCTAAATATAATAATAAATAAATAGATTTAAGATTTTTTAAAGTCCGGGGGCTGGGTGGTAGTGCAGCGGGTTAAGCACACATGGCGCAAAGCGCAAGGACCAGCATAAGGATCCAAATTCGAGCCCCCAGCTCCCCACCTGCAGAGGGAGTCGCTTCACAGGTGGTGAAGCAGGTCTGCAGGTGTCTGTCTTTCTCACCCTGTCTGTCTTCCCCTCCCCTCTCCATTTCTCTCTGTCCTATCCAACAACAACGACATCAATCATAACTACAACAATAAAACAAGGGCAACAAAAGGAATAAATAATAAATAAAAAAAATTTTAGAAAAACTTACAGGAGTCGGGCTGTAGCTCAACGGGTTAAGTGCAGATGACACAAAGCACAAGGACCAGTGTAAGGATCCTGGTTCGAGCTCTGGCTCCCCACCTGCAGGGGAGTCACTTCACAAGCGGTGAAGCAGGTCTGCAGGTGTCTGTCTTTCTCTCCCCCTCTCTGCCTTCCCCCTCCTCTCTCCATTTCTCTCTGTCCTATCCAACAACAACAACAACAACAATAACTACAACAGTAAAACAACAAGGGCAACAAAAGGGAATAAATAAATATTTTAAAAAGTACTACTTACAAATATGTTTAAAGAATTCACACAAAATATTATTAAGACACCTACAGACACATCACTAAGCATGATTTCTCCATTTACAAATCAATTCTGAGGGAGAGGCTGCTGCCTCCCTTCCCATTATGGATGTCAGAGGGGCAGCAAGAAGGGCTGGCAGCCCCTCTGCCCATGAGGCCTTTGGTGCCAGAAGGGGTGGGTAGTTGTCTCTGACACAGGACCCTGCACACCAAGGAGAGTGCAGAACCCCTGCTCCCACCCGGTTGTGGTTCTGGAAAAGACATGACTAGAGACAGAACTGATGAGCAGTGCCAGCGGCTCAGAGTGCACAGAGGGGTTGCTGTGGGCCTTCCCCCAGGAGAGGAGAGACAAAGTGGAGTAGTCGCTGTCCTTCGAGGGGGCTGGTTGCACAGGTCTGTTGTCATAGAGCTACAGCACAAGGACAGCCTGGGAAATGCGCTGACATGTACAGTGGGGAGCAAGGGCAGGACGCTGAGGGAGGCAGCAGGGAACTGAGCTGACCCTGAGGACAGCAGGCCAGAGGGGCTGAGCCCAGGGAGTAGGGGGCATGCATTTCCTTCCAGAAAGGTTGTTCTTTTGCTCAACAATGAAACTGGTCAGCAAGGATCGTAAAAGCAGAAGTAGAGTGGCGAGACAACTCACCAAGGAGGAGCCTGCTTTGCCATGAGCACAAAACGCCGGTGAAGCCTGGCCCCCACTGCATGTGGTATCTCTCCCTCCCTGTCTCTGGCTCTGTCTCTCTGAGAAGATCAGCCTAAAGTGGTAAATTCCCAGCAGTAACAAAATTCCAAAAGAGGTAGGAAAGAAAACAGAATCACCTTTTATTTTTTACTGATTTGTTCATTTTTTTTACCAGAGCCCTGCTCAGCTCTGGCTTATAGTGGTGCAGGGGATTGAACCTGGGATTTTGGAGCCTCAGGCATGAGAGTCTCTGCCTGACCATTATGCTATCTACTCCTGCCAGAAACACCCTTACTGGTTAAGATACAGTGTTCACTGTTGGTTCTTTTCCTCAATCATGAGTTCATCACTTGCAGCCCTGTGTTTTCTCCAGACACAAGGTGTTCCCCCTCCTATCTCAGTGCCAAATGAGTGATGGTCAGCACTGTACTTGGATTTCTGAAGGCTCAGAGCCAAGGGATCTGCACAGTTGGCCAGATGCTCAAAGGTGGGGGGAGGGGGAGAGACTAGGTTTACAGAAACATATACTAACCTGTCATTGACACCACAGTTCTGCATATGCATCTGTGGGGGCTGGCAACCAGGGAGGGGCTGTGGCAGCAGGCAGATGTGACTGGAACCTGCCCTCACCCTTAGAAGCGCACCCTTCTGGCATACTTGTCCATCTAGAATCTTCGTTAAGACTACCCACCCGTTTTGATATGAGGCCCACCCACCCCAAACACAAATCCAAAGAGTTTGGCTTCCAAAGATAATAAAAACAGCTACCCTCATGCCCCACACAGCTCTGGGGAGGTGCAGGTCCCGGTGTGGGGGTGTAGGAAGGAAAACCCAAGCTTCAGACAGGCCCCTATCATAGAAGAGCTGCTGTTGGTGAGTTAGGGGTACAGGCATGGAAAATGCACCCACTTTTCCCTGGGGGCCCTGGAAGATGCAGTGTCCTGGGGCTCACGATGGAGGCAAAGGAAAGTGAGAGCTGGCAACCCGCCATTATTGGTCATGCCCTGGGACGTATGGAGCTGGGTCTCGGTCACTGTCTTCACACACAGATCTGCTTGCCCCGAAGACCGCTGCCCTTGGAGCCCAGGCAAGGTCTACTGCAATGTAAGGGTTGTAATTTTTTTTGTTGTTGTTATCTTTATTTATTTATTGGATAGAGACAGCCAGAAATTGAGAGGGAAGAAGGTGATAGGGAGAGAGACAGAGAAACACCTGCAGCACCACAGCACCACTTGTGAAGCTTTCCCACTGCAGGTGGGGACCAGGGGCTTGAACCTGGGTCCTTGCGCACTGTAGTGTGTGTGCTCAACCATGTACGCTACCACCCAGCCCCAGGTTGTATTTTTTTTTTCAATCCCAGATTCCAGCCCTCAGAACTAGAAAGCACTAGACAAAAGCCTAGACACATAGCTCCAAAACATAGCCAACAACACACCTGTCTTGAGAGACCAAGCATGTCTTTGTTGCAACTGGTTTGGGAGACTTGGCTGTTGAAAAGCAAGTGCCCTTGTTCTGTTTTATCAATTTTAGGATTTCTCCCCAGTTAAGCAGTCTGAACAAGTCCCGGCTTGCTGAGCTTGCCCTGCCATCACAGTGCCAGATGACTGCAGGCAATTCCTGAGCTGAAAGCCACGTCATTTTCACCAACTTTGTTCTCACTTGCTGAAGAGGTTTCAGAATAGGTGGCTTTTGATCCTAGAGAATGCTAGGACTGTGTCCTGTCTCCCTTGATGTTTTGGGGTCCCCTGTGCCCCACAGGGACTGCTGGCTACCAGAACCAAGGCAAGTGCATTCAAAAGCACCACACCCTAGAGTCCAGAGCCAGGGGTCCTACAGAGCCTCCTGCCCCCCTTACTGGGACTCTGCTCATCCCCACAGGACCCCCTGTACGTGCCCATGTCTCTAGAGCATACAACTCCAGCCCTCTCTGACACTTATCTATAGGGACTGCCCATCCCCAAGGCCCCCATTGTATGTACCCCCAGCTTGGAGCCACAGGGAAGGCCGGGCCCTCAGGAGAAATGGTTCTGTATACAATTGTATGCTGAAAAGTCCAGGTCTGGATTCCACCCTGGCTGTTTGCCAAGCCTTCAGTCAGACAATATGAAATCAAAGTGTGAAAGGCAAAGGGAGAGGAACCCCAAGATCTCAGTCAGGCTAGGTGACCTTCAGATAGACACATGTGTGGGGTGCCTCACCACCACCACAGAAATGAGCAGCCCTGTGGGCACCCAGGCCCTCCCTGACCATAGAAGACATGCACAGCCTTCTCTGTTACTTTTATTTTTTTTAAGATCTATGTACTAATTTCATGAGAGTCCAGGGCACTGCTCAGTATATAGCACTGGTCTAAACCCAGAGCCTTCCTAAAATGCTATGAGTGGTCCTTCATTCCCACTCCTACCTGGAGGCTTGTTTCCAGCTCACTCAAACTCACTCCTCCCAGAGTGGCCCTGAGTGTTCCTGGCTGTCCCCAGGATCAGTGAGCAGGAGGGCTGTCCTCTTTGAAGATGCTCTTAGGGATGACTTTCAAGCGGTGCCCTGTAATGCAGGGCACCACCCTGCAGGCCCCCACAAGAGAGCAAAGCTGGACCGTGGTACCTTCCCCACCACCACTGCCTGAGCAAACACTTCATTTTAAACTCTGTGTGTGGCTAGTGCTAGTGTGGATTCATAGGCACTGAGCCCCAGTAATAATCCTGGAGGCAAAAAAAAAGTTAGGAATTGAGCACACATATCACCATGCTCAAGGACCTAGGTTCAAGCTCCCAGTCCCCATCTGTACAGAGTGAAGCTTCATGAGTGATGGAATAGTGCTGCAGGTGTGTCTCTCCCTCCCCCCACTTTCTCTCTCTCCTCCTATCTCCCTACCTCTATTTGTCTCTGTCATAGGGAGGTGGGAAATGATGACCTAGAGTGGTGGGATCATTTAGGCACTGAGCCCCTGCAGTAACACTGGTGGGAAAAAAAAAGAGGAACTTGAGATATTTTAGTTAAAAAAAAAAAAACGAATGCTGAGAAAGTAAGTGGCTACCTAGGAGTTCTCAAGACCTAGGGAACTGCCAGGTAACTCCTCATGTTCTTGCTCACTGTCATGGGCACTGCTACAGGAGACAGGCTGCAGCCCCTCACTGACACTAGCACTAGAGCAGCAGCAGCATCCACCATCCCTGTGCCCACATTCTCCCAGGGGACACACGAGGCCCAGGGCTCTGGGGGGATTTAAGGGCTTGTTTGCATTACAGTTGTAGGACCAAGTGGGAAAGGCTGTCTTTGCCCATTTCCCTACCTTGGCTTATGAGTCCCTCAGCTCTTCTTTCTGAGCAGAATTCTAAGTTCCAGGAAGGACTCGGAGAACCCACACATGGCTGTCCTGCTTTAGCTCCTGCAGGGACATGATAGCCTCTAATGTACCTCAGTCCTGGTCCCCATACCACAAGCTTGAGGGACCTAAGACAGGGAGGCTAGCCGCCTGGGTCAGGGTTTTGTTTCCTTTGAATTGAAAGATCTGCAATTAGTATAAGGAGAATTTACAATAATCCCTCCCTCACATCTCCTGCTGGGGAGGAGCACCCAGGTGAGGGGGTACCCAGTGCACCCTCACACCCTTGCCTAAGCTCTCTAGAAACTTCTCTGGGGCTCTGTGTGCTCTGGTCTGCAGGGCCAGCCTCTAGGGGCTGGAGCATCCCTGACTCCGTGATGGCTAGAGAGAAATCTTGCCCCACCTTCTGGCAGCAAGTGGTATTACATCCCAGGAACTACAAGGCCCAGAGGTTGGGGTGAGGACTTCAGGGTACTTTGGGACCTGTTTTTCCAGCCATCTTCATAACATGGACAGGGGGTTAGGGGGGCACGGAGAGGGTGTGGGAGCTGCCCTAGCTGTCATGCTCCCACAGGTTCTTCACTCAGAGCCCAGCCTGAGCACAGTCTCCATATCTTTACATCACTACAGGAGCTAGTGGGGAATTTCGAGGCAGCACAGTGCTTCCATAGTAAATGTGTGTCTTTTGCTCCAAATATCCCCTTCTCTGAAAGCAGGGCCACTCACAGCGAGGGTCCTCAGGAGTCTGCGTGTCAGCTGCCCTCCCCTGTCCCGCCCCCTCTGTCAGCGGGGTTCAGAGTTCCATCACAGATGTAGGATGGTCTGGGCAGGGTGTGTGCGTTGTGATTATTCAGCAGTCTTTGAAGCTGGGAAAGGAATTTGTTTTCTAATTAAGCTGCCATGTCTGGATGTAAATTACAGTGAGCCCTCCCCGGTTTCTAATTATCAGAGAGCATCCAGCAGCCTGATGGCTGGCCGGCACTGGAGGCCTGGATTCCTGGAGAGAGGGGCGATGCAAAGGGACATTTTTCACTCCCCCAAAAATGGTGTGCTTATACTTCACTAGAAATGTCTGGGTTCTCGGGAAGCCCTGTGGAGTCAGAGAGACTCTAACTCCACCAGGAAACTGCCCATTAGAGCTGCTCACTGCAAGTGCAGAATGAACCTGGAAATCTCCAGGGTTATCGCTGGGCTTGGTGCCTGCACTATGAATCCACTGCTCCTGTGGCCTCCAACTTTTCCTTTTTTTTTTTTTTTTTTTTTTGGATAGGACAGAGAGAAATTGAGAGGGAAGGGAGGGTAGGGACAGAGAAAGATAAACACCTTCAGACCTGCTTCACCGCTTGCAAAGTGACCCCCTTGCAGGTGGGGAGCCAGGGGCTCAAACCAGGATCCTTACTCATGTCCTTGCACTTCGTATTATGTGTGCTTGACCCGGTGCACCACCACTTGGCTCCTGGAAATCACAACTGATGAGCTGCTGTGCATCATGTGTTTTCAGTGGCTCACAACCCAGCATCTTAAAGAAAATGGATCTCAATGCCCTACTATTGTAGGGTGGTGGCAGCTGGGAGGCCCGGCCCTAGGCTAGTTTGGACTAAGAAAGGGCAGGGGGAGGGGCAGTTTCTCTGATCCTTTAGTCGGGAATCAGGAACAGTGGAAACAGGTGTATCTTGAGCTCCTGCAACACAGTGCTGCTTGCTGAGGACTTTGCTTTTTGCTCTCTCTCTCTCTCTCTTTCTCTCTCTCCTTGATGTTGATGGAAACTAACACACTTAGATCTTAGGTGACTTTCTTGAGCTGAGGGCTGAAACCCAGGATCAATTCTACAGCAAAGTAGCAATCAGCAATCTCTTAGCTCAGTACTGCATTGAAGCAACAGCAAGGTCCTGTCATTTTCCTTCTTCCTTTCTATCCGCTTAGCTTGGACTTCTGGGAACAGTCCAGTTGCTTTATGTAGCTATCCTACCACTCGGAAGGTCCCCTGGTCCTGCTGTCCTGTGCAAAGAGCAAGGCAGCTCCACGTGTGGCTCCATCCTGACTCCTGGCAACCAATCACATTGCTCTTAGTTGACTGGAATTTAGTGATCCCATAGTTGCAAAGTCATTCGTGGCTGGGGAGACAGCATAGTGGGCATGCAAAAAGACTCTCATGCCTGAGGCTCCAAGGTCCCAGGTTCAATCCCTCAGAATCACTACTAGCCAGAGCTGAGCAGTGCTCTGGAAAGAAAGAGAACAGGAGGGGGCGGGGGTTAGAGAAGGGGGAGGAGAAGCAAGGGGAGTGAGGGAGGGAGGGGGGGATGGAAATAAGGAAGAAAAGTCAATCATGAAAATCAGTATCAGCTAATAAATCTTGTGTATGTATGGAACCAGGGCCTTGCACATGTGCTAGTTCATTGCATGCAGGCTGAAGAGAGGGGCTCTACAGCCCCCAGAGCTCCCCCAGTGCTGCAGTACTTCCTATATGGTGCTGGAGATCAGAACTGGGCTACATGCATGGCAAGGCAGGTGCCATACCTGGTGAGCTCCTCCCTACTCTGTAGAGAAAGGAAGAGAAAGGGGGAGAGACCTGCAGCACTGCTCCCAACACTCAGAAAGCTTCCCCTCTGCAGGTGGGGATGGAGTATTGTCCTCCCACGTGGCAACATGTGCACTCGACCGGTGAGCCCCCACCTGGCTTCCCAGTGAGCTCGCTCTCTGACCCTCTGCTTGATTTTTGTCACATCAGCTAGACCCTTTCAGGGGAGTACTACGATTGCCCATATTTTGGTTTGTTTTTTTTCCTCTTTGTCATCACCAGGGCTTCACCTGCCCAGGGCAGCTTCTTCAGGTAGAGAGAAAGAGAGAAGAAATGACACCACAGCTTCCCCCAGTGTGGTGAGGGCCAGGCTCTCAGCTGGGTTGTGCTTGTGACAAAACACCCTCCCAAGTGAGCCATCTTGGTGTCTCAGTTTACCAACATCATAAAGACAGGAGCCCAAGGAACCAAGCCGGAAAGAAGGCTCCCAGCAGCCAACAGTCAGGGCATCTTGGATCAGCCTCTGTCAGTGTGGAGTGCAGGAAGGGTGAATTGGGGCTTCTGGGGTACTGAAGCCAGACAGGAGTGTCTGCTGAGGGCAGCATAGGCCAGGTTGAGGTACAGATTGCTGCCACAAAATTCATCACCCACAATGGGGATTTACTCCACCATGGAGTCAGAATCATCTGCACGAATCATGTTTGAAAGGGAAGCCAGGAAGAGGCGCCTGCCCTGGTGCACACAGCACCTTTCCAGCATCAATATCTTGTAGCAGCTGGTTGAAGGAGATGGATCAGTAATTCATTAGCGCCTGCCACTCTCTGCTGAGGGATGAGTCACAGGAAGCTGATTTAGAAGTGAGGTGGGAGAGAGCCAGTCCCAAGAGATGCTCTGCAGTGGGAATGTGAGTAACTGATGAAGCGGAGGCTGGCACAGTGTAGCCCCCCATGCACACCCACCCACCTGCCCCCTCTCCGGGCAGTACCCCTTCCCACCAGCTCCTCTGTCTCAGGCTTCTGATTTCAGGGTCCCAGGGGGTACCTGCTGCTCCTGGGGCCATGGGATGTGTAGGTCCCTGGGCCCTCTGTCCTAAGGGTCTTGGTGCCTCCTGGCATCCAGCAAAGTGTGTCCACCTGGTTCTCAGGCAACTGTACCCCCACCCAGACTCCTGGTTGCAGTGGTTTCCTGCTTTCCTTTTCAGCAAGCAAACAAGTCCCAATTTGTTTTAATTTAACTTAATTTATTTTTTAATTTTCCTTTTTGTTGCCCTTGTTGTTTATCATCATTGTTATTATTGCTGTCTTTGTTGTTGGATAGGGCAGAGAGAAATAGAGAAGGGGAAGACGGGGAGAGAAAGACACCTGCAGACCTGCTTCACTGCTTGTGAAGTAACCCCCTGAAGGTGGGGAGCCGGGAGCTAGGACCGGGATCCTGATGCTGGTTCAAGTGCTTTCTGCTCCCACAAGTCCCAATCTTAATGATAACCTGCACGCAGAGACTGCAGTGAAATGTGAACTCCACGCTTCAAGGAAAGGAGGGGTCCTTTTTAGATCCCTTTGTGGGGGGGGATGTTGGTTTATTATACAAGGCTGTAGTTGTCACAGTATGGCTTCCTGTCTCCCCATGATAGATGTGAACACAACACACCTTCCACCAGCTTTTTTTCTTTTTTGGTTATTAGTAAGGTTTCACTGCTCCAGGATGACTTTTTCAGATAGAAAAACAGAGGACACCTCAGAATGGAGGCTTCCCTCAGTGTAGTGGAGCCAGCCCCACAGCAAGTGCATGACCCAAGTGAGCTACCTTGCCGGCCTGAGCTTGTCCTCTTCCCCACCATGAAGTACTGGATTTATTGGGGTAATGATGTCAGTTTATAAAACTATATGTCTTAGGGGTACAATTTTACACTTCTTCATTATGTGTGGGTGTAGGGAGACAGCATAGTGGTTCTGCAAATGACCCTCATGCCCACCAGCTCAGTACCCAGACTTCTCCACCACCATGCATTCGGACTCCCACAGCCTACACACACACACACACACACACACACACACACACACACACACACACACACACACACACGGAGTTGCTTGACTTTGTCCCCTTGTTTTGTTTCTCTGCATCTTATGTATGAGCAGGGTCTCCTGGGATTTGTCTTTCTCCTTCTAACATTTTAGCCCAGGCTAACCACCCCCCAACCCCCCACCACTCTAAGGATGTGGCTGCAAAAGGCAAGGTGTCCCCTCACAGATGGATGTGTCCCACTGTGCATGTGTGGCCCGAGGCTTCTCTGTCCACTCTGCTGCCATCGGGTGGTGATGAAACTGGGTGCACATTTCTGTATCCCCTTGGCTCAGTGTTGAGTGCTCTGACAGGCACAGGTGGGCAGCACATGGAAGTCATGGCCCAGGTGCCAAGACACAGGCTCCCCCTACACACCCCATCCTGAGGGTGGACCCTGTGCCTCAGTGCCCCTCTACTGCCCTCACTATGCCAACATGACGTGCAGTGCCTGCCCTCATCACCTCACCTCAGCCCCACCAGCTCGGCCTAAGGCAGCAGGGACTTGCTCAGAGTCATTCTGTGGGGATCCTGGCTCTGCCCCTCACACTGGCACCCAGGTTTGCTCCACATACTCTTTTTTTGGGAACTGTACTCTGCCCTCTCTGATGTGAGCTTGTTGACTTTGATCAAGAAGTTCCTGTGTCCCTGCAGGACACCCGCTATGGGGAAGGGAAGCAGATGTTCTGAGGTGAAACAGCCTGTATGTACTTCCTGGGTCATTCATTTATTCATTCAGCAAAACTCTGTCAGAGATTTGTGCTCTGTGCCAGTCCTTCCTGTTTAGACTCAAATGTCCAGACCCCAGAGTATGCCCACATATCACATGTGCAGCATGAGACTCGGTAGCGCCAGTCCCTGAGGGAGAAACCAAGCTTTGTAGTTGGGAGTTTTTGCTCCAACAACAGGGAAATTCCACAGGAGGAACTAGCTCCCCCCAACTTGATAGGGAGGGGGGGACAGGCATGACTCTGGATCAGTGGATCGATTTAGGAGAATATTCAGAAGTGAAGAGCCATGGGGTACAGACCACACCTCTATGTGGAACCCAGTAGTGCTGGCACCAGGGCCCCCAGGCAGAGGCTTCTATGAAGGAGGCTTCAGACATGAAGTCCACCATAGCCTGTTCAGAAGAGGCTAACCATGGCACAACATACCTGCTCTGTGAGTTAGGCCCAGAGTGAGGGTGAGGCCAGGTGGTGACAGTGACTCCTGGGATTTGGAGCTCATGTCTGCCAGCACAGGCTCAGAGAAAAGCCAGGGCAGCAGACCAGGGCAGCAAGCACAGCCCAGCTATATGGGGGGCTCTCATTTGGTGTTTTAATGAATTCACAGAGGCACAGGGTTTATAAGTACCTATACAGTCCTGCTTCGCATGGCTGGGAGGGGCTGAACTGCAGTCTTTCACAGGCAGAAATATTGGTGGCAGTAGCTTGGGTTTGTTTATTTGTGAGAGATTTTTCACCAGTAGTTCATTCCTCCTGTTTCTTTTCTTTTTTTTTTTTTTTCCTCCAGGGTTATTGCTGGGCTCGGTGCCTGCACCATGAATCCACCGCTCCTGGAGGCCATTTTCCCCCCCTTTTGTTGCCCTTGTTGTTGTAGCCTCGTTGTGGTTATCATTATTACCATTGTTGATGTTGTTCGTTGTTGCATAGGACAGAGAGAAATGGAGAGAGGAGGGGAAGACAGAGAAGGGGAGAGAAAGATAGACACCTGCAGACCTGCTTCACCGCCAGTGAAGCGACTCCCCTGCAGGTTGGGAGCCAGGGGCTCAAACCAGGATCATTACGCCCGTCCTTGTCTTTGCGCCACGTATGCTTAACCCACTGTGCCACCGCCCGACCCCCTATTTCTCCTGTTTCAAGTACTTACTCACTCATAAGTGGGCTTGGAGTTGGGGGTATTCCATTTGGACCATAAAGATCAAGGCTCCTGCAGGTATTCGTGTGTACAGCTCTGTGTTTATTTCTCCTACACAGGTACCTCAGTGTGGGCTGGCTGGACATTTAGCCTGGCCTCCTCCTGCCTTTTTCCATTGCTGCACCATTTCACATCCCCACCAGGAGTGTCCCAGAGGCTTTGCAGTACATGCACATGGGCACTTGATAGTCTTGATCTGGCTCATGTTAGATTCTCTAATGGCTGGGTGGTACTGTATCACTGGGCTTGTAATTGGCCTTACCTAATGACTAATGCTGAACAGCTTGTCAAGCGCTGTCGGACACCAACTCATGTTCTTGAATGAAATGGATGTTCATGTCTTTTGCCAGTTTTTTAATTGTGTTGTTTGTTTCTAAGAGCCCCCTGTGTATTCTAGGTACAAGTTTCTGTCTTCTGCATTGTTGAGTCAGTCTAGCTTATGCTTTTCTTTTTCACCAGACTTTGAAGCACTGAGTCTTCTTATCTTCCTCAAGTCTGATGTCATACCTCTTTTAATCTGTGACCTTGATCTCTAATTTCTGTGTTCCACCTGAGATGTCTTTGCCTGCCCCAGGACTGAGGGTATTTTTCTGTTTTTCAAAAACTTTATGATTTTAACTAGTACATTTATATATATGATCTATTTCTATCCTTTAAAAAAACTTTATTTTTTTTTATTTATAAAAAGGAAACATTGACAAAACCATAGGATAAGAGGGGTACAACTCCACACGATTTCCATCACCAGAACTTCATACCCCATCCCCTCCCCTGATAGCTTTCCTATTCTTTATCACTCTGGGAGTGTGGACCCAAAGTCATTGTGGGATGCAGAAGGTGGAAGGTCTGGCTTCTGTAATTGCTTCCCTGCTGAACATAGGCATTGACAGGTCGATCCATACTCCCAGCCTGCCTCTCTCTTTCCCTAGTGGGGCAGAGCTCTGGGGAAGTGGAGCTCCAGGAGATATTGGTGGGGTTGTCTGTTCAGGGAAGTCTGGTTGGCATCATGCTAGCATTTGGAACCTGGTGGCTGAAAAGAGAGTTAACATATAAAGCCAAACAGATTGTTAAATTGTTGGCTAATCATGAACCTAAAGGTTGGAATAGTGCAGATGATGAGTTGGAGGGGGGTTCCATTTTGTAGATAGCTAGTAGGCCTATTTTAGTTATATTCCAAAGGGCCTGTGGCTATACTAGGTTTTTTTTTTTTTCGTTTTTGTTTTTCCCTGAGCCTGAAATCTGAAATGCAGGTGGATCCAAGTTATTATCTGGGGAGATGATGTCATGGCTTCATAAAGGACCAGTAAGCTGGATCAGGGAAGAGAGTAGCTCCTAGATATGGGAAATGTGTATAGATATTGTTGACTGTAAACCCTATCGATAGCTGGAAAAGAAAAACATTTTATTTTATTTTAATCAGAGAGAGAGACTGATACAAAGATACAGAAAAACCAGAGCTCAGCTCTGGCTGATGGTGGTGTAAGGGGCTGACCCTGAGAGTCTTTTGCAGAACCATTCTGCTGTCTCCCCAGTCCTTAGGAGCTATTTCATGTAAACATACATGAAAGGCAAGGACTGGTTTTTCTGTATGACTGTTCAGCTGTCTCAGAGTCATTGTACCTGCTACAAAAATCATTTGACTGTGTGATTTGGGTTGTCTTAATGTCTGTCTTTGTGCCAGTACTATACTATGTTCAATATTGGTTAATTTGATCCATGAATATGGTATATCTCCCTTCTACTTAAACCTTTGAAAAATATGTCAAAGCAATACTTAATGGTTTTGTTGTTGCGTCCTTCCTTTTTTATTAAATTTTTTAAGATTTTTGTTTATTTACTTTTTTTTTTCTTTTGTCTCCAGGGTTATCACTGGGGCTCAGTGCCTGCACTACAAATCCATTGCTCCTGGAGGCTATTTTTTCCCCTTTTATTGCCCTTGTTTTTAATTTTTCTTGTGGTTATTATTATTGTTGTTATTCTGTCATTGTTGTTAGATAGGATAGAGAAATGGAGAAAGGGGGGAGAAAGATACACACCTGCAGACCTGCTTCACCTCCTGTGAAGTGACTCCCTGCAGTTGGGGAGCCGGGGGCTCGAACTGAGATCCCTCCGCTGGTCCTTGCACTTTGTGCCATGTGTACTTAACCCACTGTGCTACCACCCAGCCCCATATTTATTTAATTTTATTATCGGGTAGAGACAGAGAGAAATTGAGAGCGGAGGGGAAGATAGAGAGACACTTGCAGTGGGGCCAGGTGGTGGCGCACCTGGTTGAGTGCATGTGTTACAATGCAAAAGGACCCGGGTTCAAGCCCCTGGTCCCCACTTGCAGAGGGAAAGCTTTGCAAGTGGTGAAGTAGTATTGCAGGTGTTTCTTTCCCTCTCAATCATCCCCTTCCCTCTCAATTTCTGACTGTCTCTATCCAATCAATAAATAAAGTTAATAAAAACAAATAAATAAGGGAGTCAGGTTGTAGCACAGCGGGTTAAGTGCAGGTGGCCCAAAGCCCAAGGACCGGTGTAAGGATCCCGGTTTGAGCCCTGGCTCCCCACCTGCAGGGGAGTCGCTTCACAAGTGGTGAAGCAGGTCTGCAGGTGTCTGTCTTTCTCTCCCCCTCTCTGTCTTCCCCCTCTTCTCTCCATTTCTCTCTGTCCTATCCAACAATGACGACAACATGTAACATGTACGTTCAACCAAATGCACCACCACCTGGCCCCATATTGCCTATTTATGTCTTTCTTGGTCTGGTGTGCTGTGTGGAGTGGGGCCTAGGACGGAGCATCATTCTGGACCTCCTCTGCAGCCACGAAGGAAGTTGAGCTGGTGCAGAGAAAGGAATCTAGAAGCAGTGGTCACTGGGGTTTCCAATAGACAGTGGACTCGGGAGTGATTTGTGTCACCTTCTTGGTGTTTGATCATTGTCCCAGTATCAGTAGTGATTTTCTGTAAACCAGGTTCCTACTCACTCCACATGGCTTAGCACCTGAGAGTCATTTGCTCACTCATCAGATCTGTAGCAAGCATCTGCTGTGGCTTTGTGTTTGGGCCGAGCACTGGCTTAGTGCCAAAGAGAACATGCACGGATCTCCTTGCGCAGAGCTCAAAGCCCACCTGAAGCCATGCTTCAGGACAGAGGTCTGCAGGCACCCTGGGAGCCTGGGCAGAACATGTGAGGAGGAGTAGGAGGCGAGAGCTGAATCTCCAGAGGTGCTGTGGGGATAGGGAGGTGTCTGCACAGACATGAGGATGCATTGGATTACTGGAAATGACAAGCTCTGAGTCACCAAGAAGCGCTATATTTAGTGACAGAAAAGACCACAAGGGAGTTGATAGGGCAGCTTGCAGCTTGCAAAGCCTTCCGCAACCACTTGTGTTGGCTGAGGTCTGAGGTGTAGACCTGGGACAGGGGACAGCGGGGGCCAGGAGGGGGCTCTGATGCCAGGTCAGCACCATGACCCGTCAGAGTCGTAGCTCTTAGAGAGGCCAAGCCTTCGGTCTCTGCCTCCACCTCACAGCTCAAGACACACTGAGTCCTGACCACATCAGGCCCAGCTTTCCTGGGAGGCCTGGGCAGTGCTCCTTCATATCAGCCTCGGGAAGTGCTGGCTGAGGGTAGCAATTGTTTTCAAAGAGGAAACTGCCATGAGTCAGACCTGTGGGCTGCCGGGCTCATGCTGTGTGCTCAGCACTCTGCCAGAAACTATAAGGAAATTGATTTATATCGAGGAAAGTAAGTCATTTTTCATACAGAATTGAGGGTCTAGTTACACAGATGATTAGCATGCACAGAGCAGTGGTGACTGAAGAGAAGAGTAAATATTGGGGCACCAGAGAAACCCCAGGAGGTCTGAGTTAGTCTTCTATCCAGTTAGAGAGGACACCCTCCCCAGCCCCACCCCTACCTCTGCTATCACAGACTTTGTGCATAGGGAGGCAATTTCTAGGGGCATTAGGGATGACGGGGACAAAAGAGTAGAGACAAACTTTGATCTTGTGTCTGTGGGGCCCAATTCAAAGATAACTAGCTCAGGTCGAGTGATAGGTGATCATTGTACACTCAGCAATCCCCACTGAGAGCCACCTCTGCATGCGCTCAGAACTCTGCATGCATCCTGCTGGACTCCAGCCCTCACCCCTGTAGCCAGAGCCCCACAACCCGTGCTGACCAGAGGGATGCCCATGTGGCAGGAGCTAGAGCTGAGGGTTAGGTGGAGGAGCCAGTAGGCTCCTGGCTTGGTTGGGGAGAGGATGGTGTATCTCCACAGAGCCAAAAAGAGGGCTCTGTGTAGTTGAGGACTGGGGCCAGATGAGTGAATTGTGCTTGTGGTTCCCATGAGAGCCCCTGCACAGGGTCGAGGGTAGAGATGAACGGCCTGGCTGTTGGTAGGTGCTGGGGAGGTCAGGGGAGCCACTTCCAGGATCGCTGTCCTGTGAGACTTGAAGGGAGAGACGGGGCTGGAGATGGACACCTGGTGGAGCATGTGCCAAGAGGCTGTTTAGGTCCAGAAGAAGGGGACGGCCACATCCGGAGGCTTAGCAAATAGCCAGACGGGAGGGCAGACTTCTGGGGTCTGTGATTCCCAGCCACTCCCCCTGGGGGCAGGCAGAGACAGAGAGGATGCAACCATATTTTACCATGTGAGTCAAAGTCAGGGCAAGACAGTGTCAAGGGGATCAAAGTGGATTGGCCACCAGCTGGGAGGTTTCCTGGGATGGGAGGCCAGTCTGTGACCCCACACCCACCCCTAGTCCCCAGCCCTGTGTGGCAGGTCCCCCATGGAGGGAGTCTGTGAACTTGAGAGCTGAAACTCCTAAGGAGAAGAGCTGGCCTGTCCCTGGGACTTGGGGAAGCCAAAAGCAAGCTTTCCCTGCCCCAGCCCCGTCACCCCCATAAATGCAGCTGTAGCTGACCTGGGCTTTGGGGGGAGGGAGAAGAGAGAAAAACTGGGGTGAACAAGCTGTCACGCAGCTGGTGTGTGCCAGGGCCAGATGACCCCCCATGACAGCCTAGGGGTTGAAGGCAAGGAAGGTCACCCCCAAAAAGAATCAGAAACCCATAGGAAAGCCCAGATGTTCGGGTAAAAATAACCCCTGTGGCAACAGTGGTGCTGCAGGGTTTGAGGAGGTGGCATGCATTTCCTCAGGAGATCTCACTGGCTCCTGAAGTGCGATCTATCCATTTTATTTCCGTCCTGCTTTGCACAGAAGGTTGGCCTGGGTGACTCAGAGCAGAGAAACCGCCAGAAGGCCCGGGCCACACAGGCGGGCCCAGAGCCCCCTCCATGTCTCCCAGCTCAGTGAGCTGCCCCCACTGCTCCCAGGGAAGGGAGTCCTCCATGAGCACCATGTGGAGATGGCTAGAGGGCTGCCCTGCTCATTACCCAAATGCCCCAGCAGCTTTTGTGATGTGGGTGGTGTTTGTAGGCTACACTGCCCCCTCCCTTGTGCCCACCAATGACCTCACACTCCATGGCACTGGGTCTTAACACTGCTGTTGGCATGAGAAATGAGGATAGTTGGACCCAGTCCATGTGGTCCAGTCTACAGACAGAGAAGAATTGTGAACTCTGTCAGCAGGTGGCATGGGGATCAATAGCCCCTTCACTGGAAATCTGTGGCCTTTTGAGCACATGGCAGTAGGGGGTCTGGTTTTGCATTTAAAGCATGGCAGTGCACCCAACTGAGTGCACATTCCAGTGCACAAGGACCCAGGTTCGAGCTGCTGCTCTTGGCCTGCAAAGGGACCCTTCACAACAGTGAAGCAGATCGGCAGGTGTCTCTCCTTCTCTCCCTCTCTACCTTCCCTGCTCTCTCAATTTCTCTCTAGCCTATCAAATAAAGGGAAGAAAAAAGGGGAAAAACAGCTGCTGGGAACAGTGGATCTGCCATGCAGGCACCACGCCCCAGTGACAACCCTGATAGCAGTTTAAAAACTCACCTGACAGCCCAGTGACTTGGCCAGCCAGCAGGGACGCAGCTTTTTTTCACTCTGTGAAGGTGAACCCTGCGACACACACACACACACACACACACAGTGTGGCCTTCCCTCAGCCACAGGTGAACAGTGTCAGCTGTGTACAAGTGAACGGTCAAGAACGTGTTCGCCAGTATGGTGTGCTGAGGCTCCTAATGTGTAACCAAGAGTCCAAGAGTCTGCACTCTTTGTCTTCTCTACTTAATGTTGTACAGCTGTGCCTACACACACACACACACACACACACACACACACACACGTAAAAATACTCAGACAACAGCTCACTGCCACCTCACCATTGCTGTTCCCTTGTTTCCTTACTCCTTGCTCACAGACAGATGCTTCTGACTCCCCATTTTTCACTCTGGTTTTGGGTCAGTCTTTGGACGTGTTTCTTCCAGGGAGGAACCCCACACTCCCGCACTCATCCACCCTGCGGGCTAAACCCTGCTGCCTATGGAAAGCAGCTGCTTGACTCTGCTATTCACAGACCCTTGTTCCTGTGCTGAGGGCTGATCTGAGCCTGGCACCTTGAAGATAACAGCACACAAAGCCACAAAACATTGTCAGGAGTCATAGTCTTTCCCTCTGGGTAGACAATGCCTTCCCTGTTGGGGGCAGAAAGCTTTCTGGAATTTAGAAATATTTCTGAGGAGACTTCTGGAGTCGCTTGGACACTGATGCTGTTTTCTATCATTTCACTGGCTTCCTGTCTCCTATTTTTCTTGTCCTATCATCTTGGGGGGGGGCTCAGGAGAAGATGTTATATGGAGGAGGAAGTTAAGCAGCCAGCCCAGCTGTGCCTTTCCTGGGGCCTCTGTGACTGTCCTCACACAGAGTGGTGCCATGGAATGGGCCCAGCTCACAGGAGTTACTGATCTGAAAGTCTTATAAACAGCAGGAATCCCACTCTCATCTCTGAACCAAGCCACAGGGGAACATTCCTTTGGAAGCAGGTCTCCTGTGAGAGAGATGGCTAGAATAAGAGCCATTACATCAGGCTAGCAAACTAGCTCACTTGGATAGTGCGCTGCTTTGCCATGTGTGCAACCCAAGTTCAAGCCCAGCTCCTACCACACTCAAGGAAGCTTTGGGGCTTCCCCCACCACACACACACACACACACACACACACACACACACACACACACACACACACACCTCTTAAAAGAAATAAAATAAGTTAGCCTATAGATAATGAATGATTGAATATTTTCCATGTTTTGCTTCTGTGTCTTCTCTGTAAAAGCCTTATCCCTACCTTAGCTATGTTAAATGTTCCTAACTATATCTGTCTTGTGCTATTCTATTCAAATAGATATTTGCTCCAGTAAACTCTTAAATTAAAAAAAAAAAAAAAGGAGGGGAGCGGGCAGTGGCACACCTGGTTTAGCATACATGTTACAATGCACAAGAATCTGGGTTCAAGCCCCTGGTCCCCACCTGCAGGGGGAAAGCTTCACAAACAGTGAAGCAGGGCTGTAGCTCTCTCTCTCTCTCTCTCTCTCTCTCCATATATATATATCACACCCTCCTCTCTCAATTTCTGGCTGTCTCTGTCTGATAAATAAAGATTTTTTAAAATATTTATTTATTCATGAGAAAGATAGGAGGAGAGAGAAAGAGCCAGATATTACTCTGGTACATGTACTGTGGGGGATTGAAACCAGGACCTCATGCTTGAGAGTCCAATGCTTTATCCACTGTGCCACCTCCCGGACCACAAATAAAGGTAATTTAAAAGAAGAAAAAAAATAAAAATAGAGCTGGGCAGTGGCACATCCAGTTGAGTACAAATGTTACCATGCACAAAGAACCAGGTTCAAGACCCCAGGGGGGAAGCTTCACAGCAGGGCAGCAGGTGTCTCTGTCTCCATCCCTCTATTAACTACCCACCCCAGTTTCTCTCATTCTCTATCCACTAGAGTATGTCTGATTTAGGGGGCCCGTCCACAGCTCCTACCCTAACTCTCAGGGGTAGCCAAGTGCCACCCCACCCCACACACACACGTGCAGCCCCCTGCTCTCTGCTGGCTGGTGCTTCCTCCTGTCCCTGTCTCCCAGTGCCACCTCCCACCACCTTTGGCAGAGTTCCTCCCCACACTGGCTGGGCTGCGTGTCCTGGGCTGTTGTGTGCCTGCTCTGTTGGCTACCCAACCTCTCCCACCACACTGGAAGCTCCTGCTCCATTCTCCTGCACCCATGGCCTCCTCCTCCCACTCCTAGGCCCCGATGTGTGCTGAATGAATGGCCCTGTGGAGCAAGCTTTCCTACATGGGCTCCTGGGAGACCAGTGTGCTCCTGTGGGTGGTGACAGCATGGAGAAGATTGAGCCATAGAATGCGGCTTAAATGCTTCTGTAGCAAATGCCACAGCTCCACAGAGACAGGAGTCCAGGTGCAAGGCTCCCCGCAGATATGGTCTTGGGTGTTGGTCTGATGCCTTTGCATCAACATGGAGTGGGAAGAAGGTGGAAGGTGGAGGTAGAGTCTGGAGATGTAACATAGAAGATGACACGTAGAAGTAGATGAGTCTTGGGGCTGGGAGATGGCTCAGTGAGTGGAGTGCACACTTTAGCAGGTGTGGGGCCGAGTCCGAGCCCTGGCACAACATGGTAGCACCATGAACAGCACCTAGGGAGCTCTGTGGGTGGTGGAGCCATGCTCTGGTGCCCCTCCCGTAAGTATATATAAGTATATAGAATTCAAAAATTGAGTGGGGAGAAGCAGCTTGGAGGTATCACAGCCTCAGCTCATGCCCTGGAAACACATCAAAATTTAAAAATAAGTAAGTCTTAGAAACAGGGCAGGCTATAGTAGCCTGGGCAGAGCCTAGTGCTCCCACCTCTGGGCTGCACTCTCTACCTTCCTTGGCTGTTGTTAAAATTCGGTGGCTCTTGCTGGGCGGGCTAGCTTCACGGCAGGTAACAGAGACGCGGAGACAACGGCTGGGCAGGGCAGCTGTATTTCTTTATTCAGGAACAACGATTCATAAAGTAAGACAAACTAATCACCAAACAGAACTCTGCTGTCTCTTTGCGGCGGCACAAGCACTCTCCCTTACTCTGGAACTCTGGAACCCTCCAACTCTGGAACTCTCGTGGGGTTCCTTTGGGGCAGGGCCAAGCAGGCCCGCGAAACTAACTGGACTGATCTAATTCTCTTGGTGGGGGAGGGCTAGAACAAACCAATGTAAAGCATACAACACTTGGCTCTCATCTGTCTTGTCTACCCCGGGCCCTCCCTTGAGTAGTAGGCACAGGCTCTACCACCCAGCTACACCCGAAGCTGCCTCCCCTCAGGTCTTCCCTCTCACCATGGTATCACTAACAGAAACCCCATGTTTCCTAGAATCCCTGGGCGGCTGAACGACAGGAGGACTCCGCTGGGTGAGCTGAACTGGATCTTCACAGCCATCACGGACACCATCGCCTGGAATGTGCTTCCTCGAGGTGAGACTGGTGCTGCCGTAGGGCTTCTCTCTCCTTGAAATCTTTGGTGCTATTTGTGTTTCCCTAACCAGGACTGCCATGAAAAATCACTAGGACATTTTTTTTATTGACGATTTTGGAATTTGGAGTTTCTTCCTACTTATGTATACTTGTCTGTACTACCCATGGGAAATGTATCTGTTTTGCTCAACTTGCTTTTAAGAGTTTTTGATAGAGGCCTGGGAGACAGCATCATAGTTTTGTAAAAGACTCGCCTGCTCTATCTTTGTATCTCTATCTTTCACACTATCTCTTTCACTGAAAAACAATATATATTTGCTTCCAGTTACTGGGGCTTGGTGCTGGCACTAGGCATCCACTACTCCTGGCAGCCATTTATTTTTCTATTTTATTGGATAAGGTAGAGAGAAATTGAGAGAGGAGGGGGAGATAGGGAGAGAGAAAGATACCTGCAGACCTGCTTCACTACTTGTGAAGCATCTCCCATACAGGTGGGGAGCCGGGGGGTTGAACCTGGATCCTTCTGTGGGTTCTTGTGCTTTGTATTATATGTGCTTAACCAGATGCGCCACTGCCTGCCACTCCCCCCCAATATTTTTAAAGTGTTATTGATATGAGGCTGGGAGGTAGTATATCTGGTTGAAGAATCTGAGTTCAAGCCACCAGTCCCCTCCTGTTTCATAGAGAGTGAAGCAGTGTCTCTCTCCTTCCCTATCTGCCTCTTCCCTCTGTCTCTATCCAAATTTTAAATATTAATTAATTAATTAATTTTAAAAGATAGAAGTAAATTAAGGGGAGGGGATAGCCTAGAGATGGTTCACCCAGTAGAATACAGACCTGGGTTCAGTACCTCCACCGTCTCCTTTTGCTGTCTCTTGCTCTCTCTGTTGTTTTTCAGCTCCTGTCTGGGAACAAGAAAAAAAAAAAAAAAGAAAGAAAGAAAAAAGTCCCCCAGGAGTGGTGGGAATGTACAGGCATGAGGCATGGAGTCCCAGCAGCAACCCTGGTTTTCAAAATAAAATAATAAATGTGTGTTTGTCTTCGCACACTGGACGTGAGATGATGCCTCTCCTGTCTTCCTACAGATCTCTTCCAGAAGCTCTTCAGACAGGATCTGCTGGTGGCCAGTCTGTTCCGGAATTTCCTTCTGGCAGAGAGGATCATGAGGTCATACAACTGCACCCCGGTCAGCAGCCCACGTCTGCCCCCCACCTACATGCATGCCATGTGGTGAGTGGCTCATGTCTGCCAGACTCTGGGTGGGTGCTTGTGTCTGTGGGGGAAGGAAGCCAGGTAGGAAGCCTATCCCAGCCCAGAGACCCTGATGATTACAGAGAGGAGACAGGGTTCTGCCTGAGGCTCTGTGAGCAAGGAGCAGGTGGCTCTGAGCTCCTTCCCGCTTCCCACCTCTGTCACTGAGGGGCTGGGGAATGAATAGATCCAGGGCAGAGAAAATGCACCATATGAGGCATGTCTGGGATTACTATGGAGAATTGAAACTGTTGGGTTCCAGTGAGCCCTCATGTTTATGTCACAGGTATGCACACACATCCGAGTGTGGTCCTTTGGGACTGTGGGCAATAACGTGCCCAAGCAGGGCCACTCTGTTTACCCTGAAGGTGGCAACAGTACTAGGAATAAAGCTGCCTTTCACTGTGCCATTGTATCTGGGGACACCTGGGGTCATCTGTACCCTTGCCATTCCAGCAGAAGCAGAAATTGAGGAAGTGCTAAAATGGAACAAGAAAGCACAAGTGAGTCAGTTCCATCCCACAGTGGGGGAAACCTTGATACAAGCATCTAAAAAGAGCAATGCATTTATCTTTAGCCTCCATAACCGCGCTGTGGTGTCTTCTCATTTTAGCCACTGGTTTATTAATATGTGGATCACCACGTTGTCCCCGGACAACCAAAAACCTGGAACATCTAGGAGCTTATAAACTCCCTGCCTCTCATTCACTCGAGGAAAGCCAGGAGCTCGTGTTCTTTTTGGCAGCAAGGAGTGAACCCTGGGTCTCAGACTTGTGGCCCTGCTGAGAGAACCCACCAGGCCCCATTTTTGCACTTTGATTTCTTCTTGAGAGAGGGGAGAGATGGAGGAATAGGTTAGCACAGCTCCACCACCCATGGAGACCTCTCCCCTACCCCAATACTGTCCATAGTGTTTGCATGGGGAGTTGAGGTCAAATCCAGGGCCTCAAGCACAGTAAGGCATGCACTCTGTTAGCTGAGCAGATCTAACAGGAACTAATTTTTTTTATTATATTTATCTATTTTCCCTTTTGTTGCCCTTGTTTTTATTGTTGTTCTTGATGTCATTGTTGGATAGGACAGAGAGAAATGGAGAGAGGAGGGGAAGACAGAGAGGGGGCGAGAAAGACAGACACCTGCAGACCTGCTTCACCACCAGTGAAGCAACTCCCCTGCAGGTAGGGAGCCAGGGGCCCGAACTGGGATCCTTGCGTTTTGCGCCACATGCACTTAACCACTATGCTACCGCCCGACTCCCCAGGAACTAATGTTTTTATGTGGCAGTCACAACATCACACTGTCAACAGGGAAAGTTAAAGCAGGTGCAGTCTGAATCCTTACTAAGATTGAGTGGCAGAAAGAACCCCTCCCCTGTGTGGAGAATGAAGAAATAGAGCTGAACACCTGAGAAGTCGGGCGCAATAGCAGCCTAAAGCCCATGTCAGCAAAATGCAGATGGTGTCAACCTCATGAGCTCATGGAAGCTAGATTAGGAGAGGGTTGCCTGCCAGCCACTGCAATGCTTAGCCTGAATAATCAGGGGAGGGCCCATGTTTCTGCAGACTAGATCCATAGAGCAGCCTAACTCTCTTTAAGAAAAGGGATGCCATGCACTCTAAGGGACAGGAAGTGGGAGAGAAGCCCAGCAAAGCCACCCCAGAGGGGACACAGTACTGCAGGACAGGACAGAGACCAGGGCTAAGAGCAAACTTCTGCCTAAAGGCTCAGCCGGGCATCACCCTGTATCTTTCCACTCATCTCAAGGTCGTGACTCATGGACCTCTTGGAGGTCTCTAGGCTCAGCACTTGTTTGTGTAGCACTGCTCAGTATGAGGCCTATGGTCTAAATGAGGCAGCAGCCCCTCCAGAGTTATCTCCTCTGACTGAAACAATAGCCTTCTGCCCTGTGCATCCTGCTCCCCAAAGCTCATACAACAGTCCTCGTCCACACGGCTGCCAAGGAACACAGCAGCCCACGGAGTCTTGAGCATACAGAAAGCCTGGGGCTTGGGAGAAGCTCGTGGACTCCTGGGGGTTTCTGTTTCCCCGACCTCCCCCTTTATGAACATTTTCTAGAGCTGCTCTGGGGCTGGTGTAGCACCCTAAGGACTTGGGTACCATATAGTGGCTCAATCTCAGACACCCCTGTGATGTGTCAGCTGTAGCCTAGGGCCTTTGTCCTCCCTTTTGGATGATCTCTAGTTGGTTTTTAAGGGTGCAGACTGGCTTTGGGGTTCTGTTAGGCAGTGCTCCGGGAAAGCACGCCCTGGGCAGGAAAGTGGCCCTGATGGAGAGCAAAGTCAAGCTGAGTGAGTCTTGCAGCTGTGTGAACCTACCCTCTGCAGCTATGAGGATGGGGTGACCCACCTGCCTCAGTTCCCCCAGCAGTGGGGCCAATACTATAACAGGTGTTCCCCTCTGTCAATGCCCATCTGTCTCCTGCAGAGATTGAGAGGTTCAAAAGGGAATTCCTCTCCCCTTAGTGTCCAGCCTCCTGGCTCCCAGTCAACCTGTTTCTTTTTTTATTATTATTATTTTTTAATATTTATTTATTTTCCCTTTTTATTCCCTTTGTTTTTATTGTTGTAGTTATTATTATTGTTGTTATTGATGCCATTGTTGTTGGATAGGACAGAGAGAAATGGAAAGAGGAGTGGAAGACAGAGAGGGAGAGAGAAAGATAGCAGATCTGCTTTACTGCCTGTGAAGCAACTCCCCTGCAGGTGGGGAGCTGGGGGCTCGAACCGGGATCCTCATGCCAGTCCTTGCACTTTGTGCCACATGCGCTTAACCCACTGTGCCCATCTGGGCTGTGTTCAGAGTGAATGTACTTGTAACCCCCTACATGTTCTTAGGCATCACAAGGAGACAGCACTAGCCCCAAGGGCACCCCACAGAGGGAACCGCAGCCACCTCCCAGCTGCCACTGTCCTCACAGAGATGCACCTCCACAGGCCTGCTCCAATGGACATTCAGGGGGGGAGGGTGCAGGAGGAGACATACTGTGGCCAGGCTGATATGGGTCTACTGGTTCCCAAGCTGACTTCTTGGCTTCCCCAAGAAGGCACATTCTGGGGTTTGGACCTCTTAATTCTTTTTCTTTTTTAACCCCTAAATTTAAACACATCTTGTGTGCCATTCAGCAGTATAATCTTGTTTAAATATATGGGGGGATCATAAAAAGCTATGCCTGGTGCCAGTCCCCTATAGGACTAGAGCAAGAGGTCTCCTCTTTAGAAGCTGGTAGATATTACTTTTGTAATTAATCATCTCCATGTAGACTTCCATTAAGCCTTTAAAACCCGAAAAGCTGTCATTTAAAGTTGAGCCATCTAGGTTAAGGTTTTCCCTGACAGTATAGGAGACAGAGAAGATGGAAGAGGAGTCCTTTTCCAGAGCAGAGTGTATTGAGCAGGACTCCTGTGCTCCCAGTGCTCAGACCCAGCCTCATTCACTATTCTTGAATGGTCGTGACTAGAGCCCATTAGATCCACGTAGCCTGGACTGGTGACAGCCTGGGCCCAGCCTGCATTCCCCCTCCTGCCCCCAGCCCTTTTGTGCCTGAGAGAGGATGAGTCTGCAGCCTGTGAGCAGCACACATGGCACACACACTCCACCATGTTGAACCCACATCCCCACAGGAACCTCGGGGATTAGCTGCAGAGAAAGCACCCATCCATCCATCCAGTGCTGGTAGTGACACTGCTAACCCACTAGATCAGCAATCAAATGTAAATCTAGCTTCAGACACAGAGAAGAAGCACACTCGTGGCGGCAGAGAGAAGAGGGTCTCTGCCCTGTCACTCAGCCACAGGCCTACAGTGTGGCTGCTCTGGGCTTTTGCCTGGTCCCTGCAAGCCAGTCAGCACCTCAACCTGGGTGTCAGGGTAAACTCCACTTGAAGGAAGACCTGGGAGTCTGTGGCCTCACCTGCCCCCTTCTGCTGCCTCCAGAAAGGTTATGGGAGATGGGGTTCAGCAAGCAAAAAGAGAACCCAAGGGCTCCCCTCCCATCCCCAGAGGAAAAGTGCCAGCACTGTATCTCAGACTAGACCTGTGAAAGAATGTTCCAGAATGTGGAAGCTGCAGCCTTCCTGAAATGTGAACCATCACTGATGACCCTGATCACAGTGGGGTGGATGAAGGGTGGCTGTCTGGGTCCTGCTAGTGTCCTGATGACCTGGGACCTTGAAGCTGGCCCATGTCCCATGCCGGAGAGTAGTACATGACCCTGACTCTGTGCCCACACTGAAGCTTAACAGGAAGCACTGCTGAAGGCTCAGAGAGAGACCCTCCAGCTGGCAGTGGCCCCGGTTTCTGTACAGACTCTCCCTGCTGGCACAGAGTCAGAGTCAGGAAGAGCTGGGTCATGCAGCTCCTCCTGCAGGTCACGCCGACTTGGCTAGAGGGACATCTCAGACAGTGTCCCTCCAACCCTTGGCTGAGTTGCAGTTTGGTCACCACAGCAGGAGCCCTTCTGTGTGGGTTCATGAGTATGGTCACTCTAGGGAGTTGTAAACCCCATTTCTCAAATGCCAGGGCCCTACTTCCCATGTGGCTTGGCCACGGGAGCCACCTTTTCTGCTCTCTCCTTTGTTGGTGTCTGGCCACCCCATCTGAGGGGTGTTCTGAGGGACAATGACAACTCAGACTACTGTTCTCAAAGGAGAGCAGTGAGGTGGGGCAGGCACTGACGCAGCGGTGGAAGCAGCAGCAGGGTGGGGGAACCCTGAGGCTAGAGACCAGGGTGTCTTTCTTTTTTTTTTTTCTTTTTTTTTTTTTTAGGACAGAGAGAAATGGAGAGGAGGGGAAGACAGAGAGGAGGAGAGAAAGATAGACACCTGCAGACCTGCTTCACCGCCTGTGAAGCGACTCCCCTGCAGGTGGGGAGCCGGGGTTCGAACCAGGATCATTATGCCGGTCCTTGTGCTTTGCGCCACCTGCGCTTAACCCGCTGCGCTACAGCCCGACTCCCCCAGGGTGTCTTTCATCAGCAGCTGGTGGGGGCCTGTGTATGCTGGATGCTGGATTGGTGGTATGTGACCCTGGATTTCCATATTATGTATTGAGGGGGCAAGAGGGGAAACCTTAAAACATTAGTCTGAGCCCCAACTCCCCACACACATGCACCCATAAAGAGGCCACCCTTTGTACTTCCCCAGGAGCACCCAGCAGAGGCAGTCAGGCTCAGCCTTGAAAATGAATAATTCACTATCTGGTTATGATATTCCATGGGTGGCAGCGGCGAGAGGTTGAATTTTTAGTAGGGGGTGCAGAGAACAAAGCCTAACAGTAATTGAGGTTAAAGTCCAGAATAACACATGCTTGCACGCCACTTCTAGCAGGGGTGCTGGTGATGAAAAAGCTAGACCAGCTTCCTGTTTAATTTTTGATGTGGGGCCATCAGAGAGCCATTCTCCTTTGCTTTCAATTTCTGCCAGTCTTAGAGCCTGGCTCCCCTGGGCAGTAATAGTCGGCATTCCCGGGTACTGGCAGGGCAGCTCCGTGCAGATGGAGCCTGGAGGGAGGCTCCACCGCCCACTCCTGGGCCCCTGCCATCCATCCATCCATCACAGCCGTTTCCTGAAAACCCCAGCTCTGCTGGCATGGCACGTTTTCCACAGTGAGTCATGAGCTGCCCACGGCTCGAAGAGCCCCTGCTCCCTCCCGGCTAGGGGCTGGGGGCTGGGGGAGGACAGGCCTGCGCCTCAGCTCTGGAACACTCTGGAACGCCTCTAGCTCGGCTGTGGGAAGTGCGAACCCAGACACCTCCAAGCTGGAGCAAGAGTGAGTGAGGGAATGGATACCAGGCCTGCAAGCCACAGCACCCCCTCCCCCCCAACGCCAAATTCAGCCACCTAGTTCATTTTTATTTCTGCAGTGCCCAGCTGACGGCATTATTGTCACACAGCTGTCAGCCTTGGTAAGGGTGTGGTGTTTGTGAACTTTAATGGGGTCCTGGGTCCTCAAGTCCAGCCTCTTCTGGAAGAATCAGCCACAATGCCAGAGAGGTGGCCCCTGCTGTCCCCTGGTGAAGCCACTCTTAGCATTCCTGAGGGTCTCACTGCCACTCCTCCCTGGAGCCCTAAGCAGGCCCCTCCTCCCCACCTGCAGACACTGTGCTAACCAGTCTTGGCTCTGAGCACTTCTGTGTGGGCCCGGCCACCTAAATGATGCCCACCTACCCATATGGCTCCTGCCATCCCAGGGATCTCACCTGGAAGCAATAACAGCCAGCCTGGGCTGGATCTGGGCAGCATCCCACCCCACCCCCAGGTTGAGCCTAGATATACCTAGAAGCCACTAGCCTCCAATGATGAGGTCACAGAGGTTTGTCCCCTCCTTGGCACAGCTATCTCTGGCCAGGGTGCAGGAGACACCTGTTTCAAGTGGCCTCTCCATGAAACCTCACTCTTCTCCACTTTGTATAGAGCTTCCAGGACCATGAAGAGCTCTGGGGTGATGGCAAGAGCTTGGCAGCCTTTTTGGAAAATGGAGCCAGGGCGTGCATGTCAGCCTGCTGTGTAGAGGCAAGGTACACCCCGTACCTTCCCCTGGTCTTAACCCTACTGTACCTCTTAGTAGGGCTTCATTGCTCTCCCTAACTGTTTCCACACCAGCAGCATTCCCTCCTGGATGACAAGTAGCTTATCCTGGTCTGGGCACTTACAGAGCATATGGGAGCCATTTGTTGCCTGTACTTTGAAGCCTTTTGATTATCTCCTGATTACCTCCTAATTATATCAGTAGGGGGATGGCCGTGCCTGCCAGTGGACCAGCTGGAGAAAATGGGTTCATTTCCTAAGTCTGACTAATGAAAGAGTGCCCCAGTCAGTTTTTACTGTCTTTTGTTTTTCAGCCTTGGCCTGATCCTTTACTAACATGACTTGTAAAGGTACTCTTACACACAGACTGCAGGTTCATTAAATAAACCTAAATAAACTTTACTCTGACCCAGGACCCCTCAGGAAAAGGCTTGGGGAGGAGAGAGCCTTTCTGGGAGCTGAGTCCACCACCATGCTTACACAGGATAAATTTCCACCTCCAGGGAGACCAGGAGATCATCACACTCAGTCTGGATCCCAGGGGATCGGATGGAAATGAGAGGAGGGCTGACACATACTGTACCTAGGGTTAGCACTAATGATCTCTATAGGAAAATCTTGGGGGGGTCCCTAACTGTCAGGAGCACTACCAGGGCCTTCCTATCACCCAGGGTCACAGAAGGACACAGACTTGGTTCACAGATGGTGACAAGGCCCTGCTGAGCTGTCACTATATGGGCTTGTCTGTGCATGAGGGCACTGCCCCCTGGGCCTGGCTGGTGGATGAGCACATAGAAAATGGAGCCCAGGGCCCCTGCCATGGGTAACACCTGCCCTTTCCCCCACACCCCCACCTGTGGGGCCAGAGCTCTCTCTCTTCCTCCTCTGCCTCTTTTCACGAAAAGCTGACTCAGTCCATGCAGAGTAGTCGCTAGAAGCAAAGATGTGGGCTTGAGCAGCGAGAGCAGTGGGCACAGTGAGTGAGGGCAACACAGGGGGTGGGGTTGAGGGCCGGGGAGCATGGGTTGGGGGCCCAGAGAGGCAGAAAGCATTGCAGTGTGGACCTGGGGGACAATATGCAGGGCAGGAAGGACAGGACCTGGGAGGCAGGGGAGGTGGTGAATGTTGGGACACTCTCACCTCCCCTGGGGGTGGGGGGTTGCTGAGGGAACCCCAGGTTTCAGGAGCCCCTGGAAGTTGCCTGCACACTCATGAGCCAGGGCATGGCCACTAGGGGCCCATGGGTACCCCAGGATGGAAGGGATGGTGTCCTGGGACCTGAGCAGAAGCCAGGAGCCAGGGTGGAGTGTTCTGCCAGGTGGATGTGTCCTCATACCACAGAGGCAGACAGGCAAACGCAGAGTTGTGTCTCAGGCAGCAAGGTCAGCTGAGGCCACACAGCTGACAGTAGAACAGACCCAGGCTACATCCCAGTGCTGGCTTGGGATGGACACAGAAGCAGCTGTCCACACCAGAAATGAGGGGGAAGGGGGACCCCAAGGAATAGACATTCCACAGAGGCTGGAGACACCTTCCCTCAACTACAGAGCTACCTGGCCCATGTAACAGCCAGAGGCAGTGTCCACTGGCTGGCCCCTCTTCCTGTGTGAAGGCCTTTCCTGAACTCTTCAGTGTGTGTGTCAGGAAGCAGGGGGGAGGCAGCGGGTGCAGAGAGCCCTGGGCAGCTCCCACAAGGAGAGAGTGTGGGAGCCTGTACCCACTCATGAGGTGTGGAGTGATCATGGAGGCCCATGGGGGCACAGATGAGTCTGCTGACAGATGATGCTGCTAGGTGTTACTCGGTGCTTACACTTTCCTGTGGGTTAAAGGTGGTTCAAAGTGACCATGGAGTCAAAACATGCTGTAGCCACTCAGCACACTACAGCCAGCCTGCTATCATCTATCAGGCTGCCTACCCCGCCAGACACCCCTGAGAAACTACCCAGGAGCCTTGGGGGATAACAGGCCCACCTCCTCAAGTGTGTCCACCCAGGCTTATGCCACAAGCTTATGAGCTATACAAAAACCTCAGAAATCTGTGTGGTTTCTACATCTGAACCTCAAAGACTGGCACAGCACTGGAATCAAGGTGCCCAGGGTGTGTGTGGGCTGTGGAGTTAGATCCTGGGTGGCAGGTTCCCCTACCCTGAAGTTGGCCCTGCCCACTCATACAGCACTGTCCACCTTGTCCCTGTATAATTGGGCACCTGAGCACCTAAGCCTCTAGGGTATGACACAGGACCATGGGGCATGTGTGCCGAGCCCCCAAACTTGCACAGAGGCTGCATGAGACAGTGGGCTGACTCCCTTTCCGACACCTGAGCTTGTCCTCAGCCCAACTCCAGAGGCAATGGCATTGCTCTCTGGAAGGGTGATGGGAGAGCCCCCTGCACCCACGGACCCCAATCACTCATGCTCTGCTTCCCCCTATCCCACCCTCAGGCAAGCCTGGGACCTGGCCGTGGACATCTGCCTCTCTCAACTGCCCACAATCATTGAGGAGGGCACTGCGTTCCGGGTGAGTCCCTGCAGCCATCCTATGTGCTCATAGCAGGATCACTTCCAAGGCTCCCAAGCTCCCAGCCCCGTGTCCTTAGTTGCCAGGGGGAACAGGGCACACGGGGATGAAACAGGCATTCAGTAGGCGCTCAGGCCATCCTGGCACCACAGAGGGTCCCTGCCCCTACCCTCTCCATTGCTCAGGATTCATCAGTGCCAAGTTGTCCTGCAGGAAGGCCAGGGGCCTGGGAGTGTGCACCTGTGCATGGGTGGGGGGAAGGGTGTACATCTGTCTAGGTGTGTGTGTTTTGTGACTGACTCTAGGGGTGTGGGTGTGTGTGTGTTTTGTGAGTGACTCTTCCCCTAGCTGGGATGTCCCTCTTGAATCTTCTGTTTTCACCTTTGTTGCAGAGCTTCCTCTCCTCTTCTCAGGGGCACCCTCTGGCCTGCAGCAGAAGTGTCAAGGCCACACCTGACAAGGCTCTCCTCTCTACCTACACACTGTGCTCTGACACCTCCTCCCCTCCCATGGGCTGCCTCTCCACCCTATTCTCCTCCTTTGCCTTGTTTGCAGTGTCAGGGCCTCATGCTGTGTGACTCCACTGCTCCCAGACTTTTTAATTTATTAATTTTCAGAAAGAGAAAGGAAGTGACCACAGCATTCCACCACAGTCTATGGGACCCTCCCCCTACACACAGCTCCCACCAGCTATGGTGTTCCTGTGAGGTGTCAGGTCTGGAACCTGGGACCTCTCCCTTGCTCTACCAAGTGTGCTATCTCCAGGCCCCTTTGTTTTTGTTTTTCAATTTTTTATATTTATTTATTTTTCCTTTTGTTGCCCTTGTTTTTTATTGTTGTAGTTGTTGTTTTTGATGTCATCATTGTTGGATAGGATAGAGAGAAATGGAGAGAGGGGGAGAGAAAGATGGACACCTGCAGACCTGCTTCACTGCGACTCCCCTGCAAATGAAGCGACTCCCCTGCAGGTGGGGAGCTGGGGCTCGAACCGGGATCCTTACGCCAGTCCTTGTGCTTTGTGCTGTTTTATTTTTTAAGACTGATTAAGGGACAGGAGATGGCTCGTCCAGTAAAGCATACACTTTGCCATGTGAGAGGACTCGGGTTTGAGTATCCTGGCACCACATGGGGGCAACATCACTAGGGAGACTTCTTGAGCAGAATAGCAATGCTATGATGTCTCTCCTTCTCTCTGTCTCTCATCCTCTGTTGAAACAAAGGGGTGTCCACTAGGAATAGTGGAATCATGCAGGCTCCAAGCCCTAGAAAACACCCTGGTGTGGAGGAGGGAGAAAGAGGTTGGTTAATGAAAAAGATAGAGAGGGGCCAGGCCGTGGCACACCTGGTTGTGTGTACACATTACAATGCACAAGGACCTGGATTCAAGTGCCAGGTCCTCACCAACAGTGGGAAAGCTTCATGAACGGTGAAACAAGTCTACAGATGTCTCTCCTCTCTTCCTTTCTACCCCCCCCCCCCCCGCATTTCTTTCTGTTACATCAAACTAAAAAGGAAAATGAAAAGAAAAACAATAGTTGCTGGAGTGGTGGATTCATCATGCAGGCACCAACCTGCAGCAATAACCCTGGTGGCAAGGAAAAGAGGGCCTCAATCTGGCGCATGTGGTCCTGGGGCACGTGCGAGTCCTGCACTCTGCCCCCGCACCACCTTGCAGGCACCTTTTCCACTTTAAGCCCTGAGGGGCTGCTGGCCCTCACAAATACGCTTGGCTTCTCAGGCCACAGACACTGAAGAGTGGCCTGGGCTGCCCACATGTCCAATGCCTGCCCAGGCAGGGCCCCTCCCACAGAGGGCAGGCCTGCTCCCCAAACCACCCCTGTATGGAAAACTCTATGTGGCTTCAGTTGCTCTGTGCCCAGTTTTACTTTGTACTTTTTTCTTTCTTTGATGTGTTTATTTTTACTAGGATTATCACTGGGACTCAAATGTCAATGTGTGACTCTCCCACTAGCAGCCCCAACAGCCATATTTTTTTAAATACAGTGAGAGAGCAAGAGAGAGGGAGAGGCTCCTACAGCACTGCTCCACCACTTGTGAATGAAGCTTACCCTCATGGCAGGTGGGAGCTAGAAACTTGCACCTGGGTCTTCCCACATGATAATGTGTATGTGCTACCAGTTGGGCCACCACCCAGCCTTTCACTGTGAACCTTTAAGCGAACAGAACTGTACATTCCCAAGAAACATTACACTTCCCCTACTACCCTCCTCCCATGACTTTCTCGCTTCCGGCCAAGTCCTCCACTTCCCACCCACATGATCAATATTCTGCAATGGGGAATCCCTGCACCAGAGTGGCAGGAGGGATAAGGACTTAGACTATAAGCTCACTGTTTGCCTTTCACTCTCACCTGACAGGCAGCTAGAGAGTTCCATGTGTCAGGTATCTGCGGCTTACTGCCTTTTCACCAGATGACTGTCCTCGAGTGGCAGTGCCCAGAGCAGTCAGCAGGCATTAGCCACACCACGATCCCCTCCCTCCTGTTGCTGGCCACAGTAGCCTCAGGGAGCCATGTGGGGCTGGTGTTCATGCTCATCACCATGTAGAATACTGCAGAGTATTCCATCCATCCACCCTGTGGCTAGCCTCACAGAGCCCCAGGCAGACAGCAAAGTCTGCAGCACAGAGCCCATCTTGACTTGCAATCCTAAGTTTGTCCAGCATCGAGTCTTTGCTGGTTTCTGTATTATTTTTTTTAATGTTTTATTCATTTATTAATGAGAATGAGAGGCGGAGAGAAAGAAAGAACTAGACATCACATCGGCACATATGCTGCCGCGGGCTGAACTCAGAACCTCATGCCTGAGAGTTCAGCGCTTCACCCATTGCACCACCTCCCAGATCACTATTGTTTTCTTTTTCTTAATTTTTTTATATTTGTTTATTTTCCCTTTTGTTGCCCTTACTGTTTTTTATTGTTGTCATAGTTATTATTGTTGTTGTAATTGATGTCATTGTTGTTAGATAGGACAGAGAGAAATAGAGAAAGGGGGAGAGAAAGATAGACACCTGCAGACCTGCTTCAACGCTTGTGAAGTGACCACCCTGCAGTTGGGGAGCTGGGGACTCAAACCAGAATCTTTACACCAGTTCTTGCGCTTCACGCCACATGTGCTTAACCCGCTGCATTACTGCCCGACACCCTCTGTATTGTTTTTTTTATTATTATTATTATTTCATTTTTTTATTTAAGAAAGGAGACATTAACAAAACCATAGGATAGCAGGGGTACAACTCCACACAATTGCCACCACCCACCTCTGTATTGTTTTAAGGCTCTATTTAGGGGGAGAGAGAAAGGAGAAAACAAACCAGAGCATCATTCTGCCACACTGATTACCAGGGATGTAGCTCAGGACCTCAGCTTGAAAGTCTAGTGCTATGCCCACAGTGCCACTTTCTGGACACAGTGTTTAGTTTATTATTATTTTAACTTTTAATGACTGGAACAAAACATCTAAAATCATAGCTTTTGGAAGAACCATTTGTTCTTGCCAGTCTTGTACCGCTCTTCAAACTTGACTTTTGCCTTTCAACAGGACTTGCATTTAAGAGCAGGATCTCAGAAGACACCCTTGTTGACAACAGTTTTGTCCAAGGGGATATCCACAGAGTACCTTATGGACATAAGGTGATTATAATTACAAACTTTCACAAAAAACTTGATCTTTGACCTCCTGGCGATTTTCTTCTTGCCAGTGGCAGCTGTCACTTTGCATGGATAATGGTCAATCCCACCCAAGACCAACACTACCTTCCTGGGTTTCACAAACTTGCCCATTTCAACAGCAGCCACTGGTGCTTACAACAAAAGGAGCTATTCTTATTTTCTAATGCAGCAAACTATTATTTCTTATCTTGACAAGTAGGCCTTTTGGTGCCTGAGTTGAATGCCTCACTCCTCTACCCTGGCTCCTCAGACACTGCTGGTTCTCTGGGTCAGATTCTCTGCCTGTGCCAGGCCTGCTGCTGGAGGGAGACCAGCTCACAGGCCCAGGACCATCAGTTTTAGTGAAGGTGTTCCCAAGTGGCTGAATTCTGGGCTCCTGCCAGCAGCACCAGCAAGAGTTACAGTTGATCCGCATCCCTGTCAGCACAGGGTATTTTGTATGAAGAGGCATTTTGTGAGGGTTCTGTCTGGTATTTCCCTGGTGGCTAAACATCTTCTGTTTTACTGGCTACTTGAATGTCTCCTTGTGTAAATTGCTTGTTGAGGACTTCTGCCATTTTTCTTTGTTTCTAAGATTTGATTGTTTGTGAGAACAAGAAGAGAGGGACAGTCAGTGTCAGGTATGACACTATAGCAGAGAGATTGCCAGGGATGGAACTCAGGACCTCATGCTTACAAGTCCAGTCCTCCAGTGCTGCTCTGCCTGACAGCAGCCATTTTTCTTTTAGGTTATTTTTCCTTCTTTATTTTATTTTTTATTACTAGATTTTGCTGTTGTTGTTAACACAAAGTAGCAAGCGAAAGAAGGAACCAAAGCACATGGGATGCAGGAGATGGAACTCAGGACCTCATGCTTCCAAGTTCAGCATCCTTTCTACTGTGCCACCTCCTGGGGCTCTATATTCTGTTTCTTACTGGTTTGTTCTTGTCCTGTGTAGATTCTGAGTTGAGTTCCAATCTTTTGTCGTGCATTAGGAATATCATGTTTGACTCTTCAAACTTAATTTTTAAATGTTTTCCTATGTATTTATTTTACCAGAGCACTGCTCAGCTCTGGCTTATGGTGGTGTGGGGGATTGAACCTGGGACTTTGGAGACTTAGGCAGGAGAGTCTCTCTGCATAACCATTATGCTATCTTCAATCGCCAATGTTTTCCTTTTTAAACGTGTTTATTTTTATGAGAGGAAGAGCATCATTATGCCCTGGCATATGTAAGCCCAGTGGCTGCTCCACCTTGCAAGTCCTGTGTTCTGCTGCTTTTAAGTATCTTGAGCAGTCTGAGTACAAATCCATTTACCAGCCTTTGTGGGTGGGCTTTTGGCAACTCTGGTTGAGAAACCTTGATCTGCTCTAAGGTGACAATACATGAGAAGCGGTGCTGTCCTCTCTCTAATGAAATCTGTCCTGTGTCACCTTTCACATTTGAACCCGCCTCCTCTTGCCGTGTGTGTGTGTGTGTGTGTGTGTGTGTGTGTGTGTGTGTGTGTGTGTGTGTCCCATACAGATCTCCTCTGGCCAGTGCTATTTCCACACAGCTAGATGACCCTGTGTGACTGTTGCCAGCTTCTCTCTACAGGTCCCTTTGTCCTTGCACTGTGACTGCAGACTTGCCTGTGAACACAGCTTTGACTGAGCCCCAGGAGTGTGTAGGCATCTCCACAGTGGGCTCTCATAGCCAGCAGGTTGGCAGTGGCTGGTCTCTCTCTGTCTCTGTCTCTCACTGTCTCTCTCTCAGTTTTCCTCTAATTTCTTCCCTGTGCAGATACTGTTTACCAGTAATTTCATGTCGCGGCTTCATTAAACCTGCATCTTTGTTCTGATAATTTCTTCATAAATTATTGGCCTTATGTCTAAGTCTCTATTTCAGAGGCATGAGAAGAAAGTGTAGCATATAAGTCGCTCTTCCACAGTCAGCAGTTGGAAATGACAGGCTTTAATTAACAACAAGACAGTCCTGTCAGGACTGGAGCTGCTTGGGTGGAGGTTCACAGGGAAGCCAGGGTGCCTGGCTTTTTCAGGGGCTTAAAGCCCTCTCTGTAAGCCATGCGGGTCCACATCTGCTGGGGGTTTCCATGCTCCTGGCCACACATAGGTTTTCTTTCCTCATTAAAGCTTGAAGTCCAGGGAGGGGGTCTGTCCCCACGGGGGAAGCGAGTGTGCTGTCCTCCCTGATAGCAGTGAAGGGGCCTGATGCCGCTGCTCCCTGTCAGTGGCAGCCAAGGCCATGTCTGGTCTGCCTCCCTCCCACACAGTGCCCATCCTCAGCCCAGCCACCGACACATGGGCAGGCAACAGCAAACCACTTGGCATGGGGGCACAGGGAGGCCCTGGGCATGTTGTCATGTGGCTCAGCCCCACCCCCTGGCTCTGACAAACACCCCAGTCGTGGAGATCTGGCCCTGACACAGATCTGACTCACCATGGCCATACACAGCACAGCGCTCGGGAGGTTATGCAGAGCCAATTAAGATGCTGAGTCAGGCACTGTTAGGAGCTCTGCCCTCAGCCAGGAAGCAGGGGCCTCAGCCTCCCTAGCAGGAGAGGCTTCTGCTTCAGTCAGACCTGGGTGAACAGATGGGGCATGGCACATCCTTGCCAGGCTGGCCTAGCTTCACGGGTAGTAGAGAGACGACCAGGGACTCATGGCTGAGCTGGGAAGCAGTATTTCATTTATTAATCAGATACATCGCCTTTTATGTATCTCGTTTATTAATCAGATACATCGCCTTTTATGCATCTCTTCACCGGAAGTGACAAGGGAAAGGAAATGACTAGGAGAGGGGGCGGAGCAAAAAAAGAGCGATGAACAGAACATAGAAAGCTTCCATCTAACCAGTGGGGATTAAACCAATACCCTGCAGGCAGGGCGGGACCCAGGTAAAACAGTGATTATGTAAATAGACCACATCGTAAGTAATGCAACAGAACGGTTCTTAGAAGCAGAATTTAGAAGCATACCAACACATCCTCAGGCAGAAAGGAGTGAGGGGGGAGTAGGGGGGAGAGCAGGCCAGCAGCAGAGATGGGGCAGGCTTCCTCCCCTCAGCAGAACTCTTATCTCAGACTGACGTGAGCAGGACCAGGAGATTATTGCCATATGAATCACTGATCCTTCAAAGCAAGAGGTTTGCTTTGGGGAGTGCCATACCATCTCACTGCTTTCCTGCCCACTCCCTCACCCCAGTTGACTAGCTTGATAAGAGCTGATTTTGCAGGAACAAAAGCCTCCTCAATGGTGAGTCGTCCACTGCCTCTCCTGTAATGTGGACGTTTTATAAGGAGCTCATCTCTGCAGCTGTGCCCCAGGCAGGGAGTCATGTCCTGGGGCTCTTGGGACTTCCAGATACACTGAGCACCCCCCCACACACACACACACACAGCCTGGGGTCACCTGGTACAGGTGTCCATGGGGACAGAACTTGGGGTTCCAGCCAGCACCCTGCCTTGGCACGCAGATGAGCGCTCAGGCCTGGTCCGCTCTGCACACAGATGACCAGATGTGCAGCTGTACCTGAGATGCACCCAGGGGGTGGAGGCAGGAGGCAGAGGGTTAGAATTGTGAATCGTGTTTGTTTGGGGCTCAAGTTCAGAAGTGTGTGTTGAGTGGAACTGACTGTGTGAGGCAGAAAACCCACCTGCCCTCCAGCCCCTCAGTTGCCATCTCTCTCCTGCCTGTGCTGCTGCTTCTCTGCTTTTCCTGGTCCTTGACATCCCAGTACAGATGTTGCTATGCAGAGTGACTATAGCCCCTGAGCCCTGGGTTAGCCTGTCCTCTGTGTCCCACCTTCACCCTCCTCCTCAGCCATGTCCTCCTTCCAGTCTGCCTAAGAAGCAACAGAGGTATCCCTCTATGACCCTCCCACCCCCACATCTGGATCGTCAGCTGTGCCTTCTCCATTTTGGAGACTGGCCTGGGCCCTCTGCCCCTGACTCACACACGCTTCAGCTCCAGCCATCCCCTCTACCCACTCCGGCTCTCCCCTACCCCTCCATCCACAGACCAGTCCCTGCCCCCCTGCTTCAGCCTCTCCTTGCCAGCCTGGATGGAGGCCACTTGGTGAGTGGGGGTGGAGGAACGGGGTCTGTAACTGCACCCCCTCTGCCCTCCCACAGCACAGCCCCTTCTTCGCTGAGCAGCTGACTGCATTCCAGGTGTGGCTCACGATGGGTGTGGAGAATAGGAACCCCCCCGAGCAGCTACCCATCGTCCTACAGGTAAGCATCTGTGGGCTAACCAGCATAGAACATGCTAGAAAGCCAAGATAACATCAGAGCACACTGGCCCAGGGATGCATGAGCTGGAGGAGCCACCAACCTGCTGGCTGCTTGTCTGTGCCCAGACAGAAGGCTTTCCAGGAGAGAAGCCACACAGACATGGCTAGAGGCCAGGCTCAGTGCTCCCACAGGGGCCCTGCCAGCCTGGGCCCTCGATTCTGAGCCTCAGTCAGCCTTGGCTTTAGGGAGGACTGGGGCTGCTCTGGTGTGTCCTTAGAGCTGTGTCCCCCTGGAGGAACAAGGAAAAAGGAGTACTGAGCTCACCCAGTGGGCAGGCCCGCTCCAAGCCCAGCCTGTGGGTCACCCAGTCCATGCCCTTGCTCCATGCCTTCTGGGTTGATTCCCTCCCTCCTGTGGGCCACACACACACTCAGGCTCTGGGCATCACCTGCACAGGACCATCAACCCTGGGCCGCCCCCTACCCCCACCGCAGAGAACAGTGCTGGGGTATACCCCAGTGTTCATTCCCAGCCCTGTGTAAGCACTATGCAGCTCTGGGCTCACTGACTTCCTGCCACGGCCCTGCGATTCCAGGGAGAGCCTAAACAGACACGCTTGCAGCACAGACGACGGGAGCAACAAGCACACCGGGAGCTTGATTCCCAGGAGCACTTTGCTCTGTGCTGCTGGGTGACTGTGAGGGGCCAGGTGGGATTTGGGGGCAGCCATGACCCCCGCTCTGAAGCTCCTCCTAGTCCCTGGCTCTCAGGAGAGGAGCCTGTGACCCTTCTGTGTTTAGCTGTTTGACAGATGAACTCAGTCCCCAGAGCAGTCCTGCTTCCTGGGGCCTGGCCCACAGCCCTGCTGCAAATGGGCTTCAACTGACTTTTCTTTCTCGGTCCATTTCCCATCCACACCCCAGTGAGGAGATGAAAACAGCTGACAGAAAGGAAGCAGCTTTTCCCAAGGTGTCTTCCCACAAGGGCTGATGACAAGCTAGACTCCCTTTTTTTTTCTGGGGGGCCTGTGTTGAGTTGCGCCTGGCTGGGTCAGTAAAGGGTTGAGCCTCCTGGAGTGAGCCTCCTTTCACCGGAACCTCAGGAGACAGTTAAGCCAGCGGGGTAGGGGGCAGCTTCATCTGAGAGCCCATACCCACTCCTGTCAGCTGGGGGCCCTGAGCTCAGTCCTCTGTTCTTGTCCAAGCCTGGTCCCATACCCAGTCTCTCTCCAGAAAGTGGCCTCTGGTGCCTTAGTGTGTCAGAAGATGTTTGAGGGGGAGACTGAAGTTTTCTTGCTCCTTTAATACAGACCTCAGAGAACTTGTTCCACCCAAAAATCCCATTAGCTGAAGACCTTGGGGTCAAATGTGAAGGCTCGTGGGTAGGTTGGTATTTCTCATGTGGTTCTTGTTATGGCCACAGTTCACCACTAAAGACTGATTTCTTCAGAGAGAGGGTGAGGGAAAGAGAGACTACAGCTCAGATGCTTCCACGTGGTGTGAATAGCTCACTGGGTAGAGCTTGTGCCCTACCCAGTGAGCTATTCCTCTGCAGGACTCATGGATGTGTTCCAGTAAAACACTATTAACTGCAGCACAATTTCACTGTTCCAGGCCACTTTTTCATTCAGAGAAAGAGAGAGAGGGTGAGAGGGCAAAGCAATGGAGTTTCCTTCACATTTGCAGAGCTCTAAGTAGCAAGAAGCCTGTCTGAACTTGTGATGTGGGTTTGAGCCCTTTGGTTTCTGCCAGATACAATGAGGCAGGGCTGCATTTAACACACCCGGGAGGTAGAAAGTCCAACTCAGTCTGCATCCTGTAGAAACTCCTTAGGCTCATGAGTTTCCCTCAGAAGTCAGTAGTTCTGAGCAATAAAACTATCATCCAACCCCATGATGATGCCACCTCTGGGAACAGAAGCCTTCTCTCTGCATGGAGTAGCCTGGCACAGGTGACCTCTGTGAACCTGCCATGAAAGAAATCCAGCCCCAGGGACTCCACAAGGAATGCAATGCTGACATGAAAAAGAGAAGGCAAGAAAAACATGGGCCGGTGCTGCTCTTTCTGACTCAGACAGGATTCTTTCAAATCATGAAGCCTGGCATTGAAGGTGGGGAAATAAGGACACAGGTGGTTAATTTATTAGAGAAATAGCTAATTAACCTATGGGAAAATGCTAAACCTCATTTTTACTAATATATATATGATTAAAGGCAATTTTCTTTTTTAAATTTTTTTAATATTTATTTTCCCTTTTGTTGCCCTTGTTTTTTTTATTGTTGTTGTAGTTATTATTGTTGTTATTGATGTCATTGTTGTTAGATAGGACAGAGAGAAATGGAGAGAGGAAGGGAAGACAGAGACGGGGAGAGAAAGATAGACACCTGAAGACCTGCTTCACCACTCATGAAGCAACCCCCCTGCAGGTGGGGAGCTAGGGACTCAAACCGGGATCCTTACACCGGTCCTTGTGCTTTGTACTACGTGCACCTAGCCCACTGCACTACCACTCAACTCCCACAATTTTATTTTCTATAGTCATGTGAGCAGATACTCATGTGAGACCTGCTGACAACTTCCCAGGAACCTTAGTTCAGCAAAACCCCTATGGGTAGATTCTGGATTAAGAAATTAAGGTTCAAAGAAGTTAAATAAATTGCCAGGGTCACCCCTCACTTGGTAATGGGATGTGTGGGATCCAGCCTGTAATTTCACTTTTCAGATCCATTCTAGGGGAAAAAAGTCAGGTAAGGACACAAAGCTGTATCTCCTGTGGTACTTGCCACAGTTTTACATAATGCACACAAGATGACAGTTTACATACCCAGCTGGCAGGGGAGCTGTGAACAGTGCACATGTGTGTGAGTGAAATGCCCCCTTGGGAAGAGAGGGCCAGCCACCCTGGGCACAGAGACTGAGAGAGATTGTCACAGTGTGTTCTTTAGTTAATGAATAAAGGAGAATAAAAACAGTAGTTTGTTCTCTGTTGAGAGAACATCTGGAAATCTAGCCCAAGATGTCATCAGGGAGGGCTTTCTGGAATACAATTAGAAGTGTTTTGCTAATGCTTTCTGTGCTGCCTGCATTCCCTCAGCTAATGAGAAGACAGCTTCCCTAACCTTTCACAGCGTGAACAGTGGCACTGGCAGCTGCTGTACATGATGGATGGAAGGCAGTGGTGAGAGCTCCCAGCCACTGGGCAACCCCCTCTAACCTCCTTGCAGCCTCCACAGTGAAGGCCTCCTGTCCTCTCTCCCTCTAGGTGCTACTCAGCCAAGTGCACCGGCTTCGAGCACTGGACCTCCTGGGACGCTTCCTGGACTTGGGCCCCTGGGCAGTAAGCCTGGTATGTGCTTCCTTTGTAAAGGTTAGGGGGAGGGGAGATTCAGGGTGACTGTGGGGTGGCCAGTAGCCAGGGTGGACATTATTGTCACCTGGTGTTGGGTAGTATGCCTCCTCCCCCTGGCTTCTGCTTAACCATATGCCTATATAGGGATTTACTGAACCCATTCAAAGCTTTGGTCTATTTACATAAATCACTTTTACATTTACATAAAGCACTCCCTCCAGGGCATTGGTGGTTCAGTGATAGGATTCTCGCCTGTTCCGCCCCCTCCTTGTCACACTCTGATTTTCACCAGTCACTTTTCTCTCCACCCTCTCTATATCACATCCTGTTTCCACCCTACTTGGAGAGTATAAAAACAGCTGCTCTTCTGATTAAAGACACTTGGAAATTGCTTTCCGGCTCCGAGAGTTCCAGAGTGTATCTCCTGCGGAAGTTAGTGCGGCACAAGTTCCCGATCCCTCTCCCACGCAGCAGCCTAGATCGGCTCCAGTTGAGTTCTCTCCAAGCCAGAGAGCACTAGCTCGGGAAGAAGTACCCTCAGGCTATCCCGGCAACCTGGCATTGGGGATTTATCTTGCTTTGCCCTCTCAGCCCCCACTTGTGTCCCCGCTGTAGACCAGAAAGACCCCACTGATGACCCTTACTGAGGAAAGGCCTGCTCTCTCTCTCTCGCTCTCTCTCTCTCTCTCTCTCTCTGTGTCTCTCTTTGTAACAATTTTTTTTCTTTTTTATTTATTAATGGTTTACAGTTGACAGTAAAATACAATAGTTTGTACATATGGAGCATTTCTCAGTTTTCCATGTAACATTCTAACACCCCCCAGATCCTCCTCTGCCATCATATTCCAGGACCTGAACACTCCCTCACCCCAACCCAGAGTCCTTTACTTTAGTGCAATACACCAATCCCAGTCCAAGTTCTGCTTTGTGTTTCCCCTTCTGATCTTGTTTTTCAACTTCTGTCCATGAGTGGGATCATCCCATATTCATCCTTCTCTTTCTAGCTTATCTCACTTCACATGATTCCTTCAAGCTCCATCCAAGATGAGGTGAAAAAGATGAATTCACCATTCTTTTTTTTTAATACTTATTTTATTTATTCCCTTTTGTTGCCCTTGTTGTTTTATTGTTGTAGCTATTATTGTTGTTGTCGTTGTTGGAGAGGACAGAGAGAAATGGAGAGAGAGGGGAAGACAGAGAGGAGGAGAGAAAGATAGACACCTGCAGACCTGCTTCACCACCTGTGAAGCGACTCCCCTGCAGGTGGGGAGCCGGGGTTCGAACCGGGATCCTTATGCCGGTCCTTGTGCTTTGCGCCACCTGCGCTTAACCCACTGCACTACAGCCCGACTCCCTGAGGGCATATGTTACAGCGCACGAGGACCCAGGTTCAAGCAGCTGAGCCCTGCTTGCGGCGGAAACCTTCTCGAGTGGTGAAGAAGTGCTGCAGGTGTCTCTCTGTCTCTCTTCCTAGCTCCTCTTCCCCTTTTTTTTCCTTTTTATTTTATTTTTTGTTTTTATATTACAGAATTACATGTCAACAGGGGTTTGAATCCGCACTGTCTCCCCAGTCCAGGCCAGTCTCTGTAGCCCTGGGGTGGAGGGGGACACACCTGCAGCCTCTAGGACGGTCAGGCTGCATCGCCTGGAGGAAGCCCCTCCCTACGAGGACTGCTGTGGCAGTGCACCCCAGCATGAGTCCTGAGCCCCCATGCCATTCTCTCCACAGGCGTTATCGGTGGGCATCTTCCCGTACGTACTGAAGCTACTGCAGAGTTCAGCCAGGGAGCTGCGGCCGCTGCTCGTCTTCATCTGGGCCAAGATTCTCGCCGTGGACAGTGTGAGTAGCCCTGTGCCTTCACAGGAGAAGGTCTGTGCACTTTGTTAACTGCCCTCTTTCTGGCAGGCCTTTGGCACACCCTGCCTTCTCCCCGACACCAGGCCAAATCCTAGGGTGTGCCCACTATGTCTGCATTTGGGGAGACTCCACATCTTTCATCCTCACCTTCTTCCAAGCCTCTCTTCTTACAGCCACTCCGATACCACCACCCCCTCACCCTGGCACAGCCAGGCCCTCCCAGGACACAGGACACTGGGGCCCTGGCTATTCAGCTCTCCTTTCCCACTGCTAACCAAGGAACTCTCTATGTGCCCCTCAACCCCTCTCTAAATTCTGCCCTACCTATGGGAGCAGCCATGTGGAGGGCAGCCAAGCCTGGTAGGCCACCATGTATCCCCAGAGCTCTGTGCCTCTGACAGACTCAGGGAAGGGGATACTTGGTGGGACCCTTGAGTCCTGGCAGCAACAGGGACAGATTCCTCAGGTTAGGCAGGGGGCTGGGAGGGCAGTGGGGAACAGCAGTGGGGGCAATTTGTTGGGTGTGAGCATGGCCTTCCTACGGCACCTGGCTTCTCAGAGTTTTTTCCCCTGGCCATATTGAAGTGAACAGTGACTCCACCTTGAATTATAAAAGAAGAGTGATAGGTACCTGCCTCTGTTTTAAAAAGAGAAAGGGTTCAGTAGGAGTGGTGAAATTACATAGGCACAAAGCCCCAGAGAAAACTTAAGGGGACAGGAAAAAAAAAAAGTGAAAAAGAATGACCTTTCGAATTAGACCTCAGTTGGCCTACTGTATGTACAGTACACGTGTGTACATAAGTGTCTGTGTGTGCACTTGTGATGTAGGTGGCAGGTGTTCTCATGTGAAGATCCCCTCCATTCTTTTTTCTTTCTTTCTTTCTTTTTTTTTTTTTTTTTTTGCCACCAAGGTTATCGCTGGGGCTCAGTGCCATCACTATGAATCTGCTGCTCCTGGTGGCCATTTTTTCCGATTTTTTTAGTGGATAGGACAGAGAGAAATTGAGAGGGTAGGGAAAGATAGAAAGAGAGACCTGCAGACCTGTTTCACTGCTTATAAAGCAACCCCTCTGCAGTTGGGGAACTGGGGGCTTGAACCAGGATCCTTGTGTGAGTACTTGTGCTTCATACTATGTGTGCTTATCCCGGTGCACCACTGGTCAGCCACCCTTCTTTTTTAATATCTTATTTATTTTATTGTAATAAAAGATGCAGAGAGAAAGATAGAGAGACTAGAGCACTACTCAGCTCTGGCTTGTGTTGGTGGTGGGGATTGAACCTGATACCTTGAGCCTCAGGCATGAGAAATCTATTGCAGAACCACTATGCTATCTCCCCAGCCTATCCCTCCATTCTTAAATGTATTTCCACAGAGGGCCCTGCTGCCAGTGGTTCATAGAGGAGAAATATTTATCTGTACCTGTTCTGAGCCCATGGGAACCCCTGTTGCTTGGCATTGAACCTCTTGCACAAATACCACTGGCAAACCCATGTCCAGCTTCACCATGCAGGCCTCCCCCACCCACCTGTACAGCCCGGCCCCCTAGAACATCACTGTGCCTTAGGCCTTGGCTTAATCCCTGACTGCCCATGACAGCACCAAGGGAACTCCATTGATGGTGGAGCAGTGCTTCAGTGTCTCTCCCCATCTTCAAAATAAAAATCAGGATGGATAGAAAAGTGAGCTGGGAGGTGACATCTATGTTACACGTGTGTGAGGTTCTGGGTTCCTGGCTCTTCATTTAAATAGAAAGGAAGAAAGGGCTTAATTGTGGTGTACCAGGTTGAGTGCACATGTTACCATGCATAAGGACCCAGCTTCAAGCTCCTAGCCCCTACCTGCATGAGGGAAGCTTTATGAGCAGTGAAGCAATGCTGAGAGTCTCTCTCTCTTTTACTCACTGTCTCTCCCTTTAATTTTAATTTATTTCTCTACAATAAATAATTAAATAAAATATTACAAAATTTAAAAAGGGGGGAGGGTAAAAGCAGTCCTTTAAAACCTACACAAAACTCTGAATATCAGAATCATCAGACAAGAACATTGAAACTGCTATTAGAAGTCTGTCCCTCATAAAACAGTTGAATTGAGACAAGCAAGGTACTAAAAAGACCTGACTCAAATTTCTGAAGAAGAGAACTCCAAAGTGTGCTGCAATGACCTGGGTAGAATTAACAGCCAAGGAAACAGCACAGAAAATATTAGTGACCTGTGAGACAATGACAGCAACTTCATTGACAGCTAAGTCCATAGAATGCATGCCTAGCCCTGTGTATACCCTAGACTCAGGCCCCAGTACCACATGGGAGCACCCTGTATAGCACTGGGGGAGCTCTGTGAAGGAGTAGTGGGGTGATGTTCTCTTTCCCTGCCTCTAAATAAGAAGTGGGAACATTGACCTGGAGAGAGGCTGCTCAGAAGTGGACTCACACTTGTGGGAGGCCCCAGTGTTGAGCTAAAAACAGCAGTGTTTAACTAACTACCTGTCATGAAGCACAGTGAGAAAGACTATATAGCATCTTGTGACCAGGGAGGCGCTCGTGACAGAAACTGTATGAGGCCCTGAGTTCAACTCCAGGCACTGCACATGCCAGAGTTGCTCAAGCCTTTGTCTCACTGTCTCAGGGCCAAGAGATATCTCACCCCAGTGGAAGGCACATGTTGCCATATGCAAGGACCCTGTTTCAAGCCCCCCAGCCCACCTGGTGTGCAGTGCACAGCCCAGGGGATTCTCCATGAATGGTGGAGCGGTGCTGCGGTCTCTCCCTCCCTCCCTCTCTCCTTTCATTTTCTGTGATAATTGAAAAGAACAGAATTTTCCTTCTGTTTTCTTTCCAGTTTGTTTTGAGGGGAGCTAGGGCCTCATGCATTCAAATGAATTTTCCCCTCTCACTCCCAGGCTGTTTTTGTCATTGATCATTCAGTGCATTGGAGAGACGGTGAGACACCTTTGCATCAGAGTTTTCCCTGGTCCCAGGGTACCTCCCATGAGGTGCAAGGGCTTGGACTCAGGCTGAGCAGGCAAGATGTTGGTCCTTCCCAGGATGCTGGTTCTTCATCCCTGTGTCTCCTGTAACTGAAGGACTATCTGAGCTCACTGAGCTGTGAGCTTCACTGTCAGTGATGGGCAGGCTAAGATGTATGCATTTATTTGCAGCCCCCAAGGGGACTGGCAGGAGACAGTTTGAAGAAATATTGGCTAAAATACTTGCAAATTTGATAAATCTACAGATCTAGGGAATTCATCGCAAACTCCAAATAAAAAATTTAAATGACCTTTCAAGCAAAAATGCCTGCTGCCCCAGAGGCCTCAGTTTCAGTCCCCAAAACTACCAGAAGCCAGAGTTGAACAGTGCTCTAGTCTTTCACTTGTAAAGTAAATAAGTACTCTTAAAAAAAAATTAGGGGGCTGGGCAGTAGCGCAGTAAATTAAGTGCACATGGTGCAAAGCGCAAGGACCGGTGTAAGGATCCTGGTTCGAGCCCCCAGCTCCCCAACTGCAGGGGGGGTCACTTTGCAAGCAGTGAAGCAAGTCTGCAGGTGTTTCTCTTTCCTCCTCTCTCAATTTCTTGCCTTCCCCTCCTCTCTCAATTTCTCTGTCCTATCCAACAACAACAACAACTATAACAACAATAACAACCGCAACAAGGGCAACAAAATGGGAAAAATAGCCTTCAGGAGCAGTGAATTCATAGTGCTGGCACTGAGCTCCAGTGAAAACCCTAGAGGCAATTTTTTTTTTAAAAAAAATGTAAATCTTTGGTCAAAGAAAAGAATTGTCAAACAGAACTGCGATTTCCAGAATTAGTGGTTATGAAAATGATGCATAGCAGACCCATGAAATACAGCCAAAGTACCATTCAGAGAAAAGCCGATAGTCTCAAATTCTTATTTTGATTTGAATGAATAAAAATTAAGATGAGAAAATGGAGCAGATTAAACTACAGGAAAGCAGGAGTAAGTTCAGTAAAGAGAAAAACAGTAAGTTCTTAGTTAGCAAACAGGAAAATATACAAATCAGAGAACAAATCAAAAGTGACTTATTTGGGGAGCAAGCAGGTCACTTCACTAAAGGAGAAGTTATAACCCTGGAGATGTCAAGGGGAAACAGCTCTGGAAAGATGACACTGCACATCTGTGCAGAGACTTTGACAACTTGAAAACAAAAGCCTTACATTCCTAGGGAGGGAATAAGCATCTCAGAAGACTGTAAGACTTAAACAGACCTCAGAGAAAGAGTAGGGAAAGTTAGATCACTTTTGAAAAGATTAATTTTAGAAGAGATGCAGTCCTGTGACAGAGAAAAGTGAGAGCAGCATTGTATTACCTGCAGACTCAGGACTAGATCCAGGGACACCAGACATGCAAGCCCTGTGCTCTGCCTGCTGAGCTCTCTGCCTCACCATGAGAATGTTATTTTTTTAAAAAAAGAAAAAAAATAGAGTCCCTGCAAAGAAACCACCAGTATAGATGGTTTCCCATGGGAATTCTACTAAACCTTTCCAGCACAGTTAGTTCCAGTATTTTTAAAATCTTTCTGTGGCACAAAAATAAAGGAAAGCATCTAAATTGTTTTTATGAAGCATATGTAACATTGATGTAAAAATTGAAAATGTACAGGGGCCAGGTGGTGGTGCACCTGGTTCAGCGCATGTTCGAGCCCCCATCCCCCACCTGCAGGGGGAAAGCTTTGCAAGTGGTGAAACAGTGTTGCAGGTATCTCTCTGTCTCCCTCTCTGTCATCCCCTTCCCTCTTGATTTCTGTTTGTCTCTATCCAGTAAATAAATATAATAAAAAGTGTTTTAATTGAAAATGTATAGCAATGTAAAGGATGGCCAGTCTAATGGTGGGTACATTTTACTATGCGTTAAAAAAAGAAAGAAGGAAAGTACATTGTATTCACAGTTGTAAGTGTTTTAAGTATTTGCAGCAATTTAGCAGAACATTGAAAAATTGACCCACCATCATTGAGAGGGGCTTCTTCCAGGCACGCAGTGTTAGGATTAGGAAAGCTATTAAGGCAGTAAATTAATAAATTGGGAGGAAGCTAACTGCTCTTGCAGAGGGCGGGGAAAGCTCAGTAAAACAGGCATTAGTAGCTACTTCGCTAAGATTTAATATATTTTCATAAAATATTATCTTTTTTCTCATAAAATATCTTCCTATCAGCCCCAAAGCTGACATCATATTTAGTGGAAGAAAACTAAAGGCATTCCAACTCGAATAAGAACAAGATAATATGCCACTGTCGTAAACACAGCTACACAAGAGAACAAAATTAAAGGCATAAAACTGTGGCCAACACAGTTAGTAAATGATATGCATACATGCCAAGAAAGACCAATGCAGTCAATTAGATACTACCAACAAAAGAATATAGGAAGATAAAAGCCTTAAAATTAACATACAGAAACCAAAAGTAGCAAGTGAGGTAGAACGGTAGAAAGCACCCCCATTTACAAGAGAGTCATAATTTAGGAATAAACCTGATCTGAAACATAGCCTCTATAAAACCTGATTCTAAGCTTTCCCAGAGAACACCAAAATCAGCTGGAACACATCAGAACATAGCCTGCTCGCTGGCTTTTGCCATTGTCATAAACATGTCAGTTTCCCAAAGATGATTTATACTTTAATACAGTTCCACTAAAATTACCAGCAGGCTTTTATCTCCGGCACTAAGCAGAGTTTCTAAATTTCCTACGGAGAAATAAATAGGAATCACCAGGGAGATTCTGAGTAAGAATTTGGATGGGGGAATTAATCCTGCCAGCCACAGAAATGAACTCTGAAACCTTGGTAATAAAAGGGAGTGCATGGGAGTCGGGCAGTAGCGCAGTGGGTTAAGCACACATGGTGCAAAGCACAGGGACCAGCATAAGAATCCTGGTTCGAGCCCCCGGCTCCCCACCTGCAGGGGGTCACTTCACAGGTGGTGAAGCAGGTCTGCAGGTGTCTATCTTTCTCCCCTGCTCTCTGTCTTCCCCTCCTCTTTCCATTTCTCTCTGTCCTATCTAACAACGACAATATCAATAACAACAACAATAACTACAACAACAATAAAAACAACAAGGACTACAAAAGGGAAAATAAATAATTTTTTTTTTAATTTTAAAAAAAAAAGGGAGTGCAGTGCTATGTGAGGGACAGGACAGATGGCAGGGCTAAGTAGAAGCAGTCTGGGCCTGGCTGCGTATCTTAATTCAGAATCAGCTTTCTTTTACTGTATTTTGCTAACAAGGTTATCAGTGTCTAGGACTCAGTGTCTGTGTGACTCTACCACTGCTCCCAGTGGCCTTTCTTTTTCCTTTGATTGGAGTTATGTGAGGAGAGACACTTGCAGCACAGCCCCACCACTCATGAATCTTCTCACACACACACAGGTGGGAACCAAGGACTTAAACCAGACCCTTGCTCGCTGTAACCTGTGTTCTCTATCTACAAAATGAGCTGCTACCTGGCCCGAGAATCCTCTTTAAAGAGAGGTCTTCAATAAAGCTAAAATAAATAAAGAAAAGAAATCTCAGGGAAAATTTAAATAAAGGGACCTCTTACTCAGTATCAGTGAAAGCACAAGAAGAAAACAAGACATCTCACTTGAATAATGCGTTTGCTATGATCCAGGTTTGAGCCCAGCCCCCAGGGAAGCGGTGGTATCTTTCTGTCTGTCATTGTCTGTCTTTCTATATGAAAAAAGTTGACCCAAAGCAGTGAAACCTCAGTTATAACCAGAAAAGAAAAAGCCCAGCAAACTACATTTTAACCTTGTCGTGAAGAAGTCCTTTTTAACCTTTTTAAGATAAAAGTCTCAAAGTCTTTGAAAATTTACTTGATTGCATAGCAGAATTTTAAGTGCCTGGGCAAATGGCAGTTTTCAAACAAACAAGAATGGACCAGGAACATTTAAAAATCCACTAGAGATCAGGAGTCGAGCAGTAGTGCAGTGGGTTAAGCACGCGTGTTGCAAAGTGCAAGGATCCTGGTTGGAGCCCCCGGCTCCCCACCTGCACAGGCGCTTCATAGGCAGTGAAGCAGGTCTGCAGGTGTCTGTCTTTCTCTCCCCCTCTCTATCTTCCCCTCCTCTCTCCATTTCTCTCTGTTCTATCCAACAACAATGACGTTAATAACAACAACAGTAATAACCACAACAATGTTAAACAACTAGGGCAACAAAAGGGAAAATAAATAAATAAATAAATAAATTTTTTTTTTAATTTTTTAAATCCATTAGTGCCGGGCTAGCTTTGCGGGCGAGAGACAGACGACCAGGGACTCATGGCCGAGCTGGGAAGCAGTATCTCTTTATTCATGTGGAACGCAGCGCAATCTAAGCCATCTAAACTATCTAGAATCACAATCCTGTCCTTATATATAGACTCGCCAAGTAGGGTAGAAACAGGATGTGACTTAGAGAGGGTGGAGCGAAAAGAGACTGGTGCAAATCAGTACTACGAGAGGGGGCGGAGCAAAAAGACATCATGAACCAGTGGGGATTAAACCAGTGCCCTGCAGGCAGTGCGGTGCTTAGTTAACAGTGGTTATGTAAATAGACTACAGTGTTAAGCAGGGGGGATTAAACCAATGAAACAGAAGGTGTTTTAGAAGCAGAATTAGAAGCATACCAACACATTAGAGATCAACAACCAGTCCTCCTAATATTACAAAAAGTCTTGAAATCATGAAAAACACCAACAGACAGAGGACAAATAGAGCCAGCCTCAAACACATGAGAGTCTGTTTACAGGAAGATGCTGCTCAGTGAGTTGCCTCCCCGCTCCCCCCCCCCCCCCACATTCCAGTTCTCCTTCTCAGGAAGGCAGAACTTTCCCAGCATGCTCTGCAGACAAGTACAGATGATGCAACCGTCAAAATGACCATTGTGGTGAGCCTAGCTGAAAACACATTACCATTCTCATTGACCTACGTTCAAGCCTCCAGTCCCCACCTGCGGGGGGGGATGCTTTGCAAGTGGTGAAGCAGGGCTACAGGTCTCCTCTCTCTCTCTCTCTCTCTCCTCCTTCCCTCTTGACTTCTCTGTCTCTGTCAAATAAATAAAATTAATTTTTTAATTATTTATTTATTGGATAGAGACAGGCAGAAATCGAGAGGGAAGGAGGAGATAGGAGGGAGAAGGACAACTGCAGCATTGCTTTACCACTTGTAAAGTTTTTCCCCTACAGGGGGAGACCACAGGCTTAAACCAAGGTCCTTGCACATTGTAACATGTACAATCAACTAGGTGTGCCACCACCGGGCCCCAGATAAAATATTTAAGGTACTTAAAAAATAAATGACCTGGGAGTCGGGCGGTAGTGCAGCGGGTTAAGCACAGGTGGTACAAAGTGCAAGGACTGGTGTAAGGATCCCGGTTTGAGCCCCGGTTCCCCACCTGCAGGGGAGTCGCTTCACAGGCAGTGAAGCAGGTCTGCAGGTGTGTATCTTTCTCTTCCCCCTTCCCCGTCTTCCCTCCTCTCTCCATTTCTCTCTGTCCTATCCAACAACAAGACATCAGTAGCAACAACAATAATAACTACAACAATAAAACAAGGACAACAAAAGGGAATAAATAAATAAATATTTAAAAAATAAATAAATGACCTGCACGTCTGTCCTCTGACCTGGCAGTGTCACCTCTAGGAATCCCCACCTTCACTGCACCCAAACGAAGTGGCTTACGGAGACGTTTCTTAAGTGTTTAGGTCAACTCAAATGTGCAGTGTCCGTAGCAGCCACTGAATGAGTAGGGTTGCGTCCTCTATGGGGCTGTGTGCACGTGAGGAGAGGCCCCATGCAGGACACCTCAGGTCTTCCACAGCAACAAGTGAGGCACAGCAGTGAGGAGTGGGACCCCCTTTCCTGAGGAGCAAGGCACAAACCAATGGTCACCCTCAGCACAGAGTGCCTCCCACCACTCCTCACTGCCAGGTCTTGACTTTTGAACCTTCAAACGTTTACAAAGTTGAGAACATAAACCAGAAAGTGAGTAAAGATGTGACAGCTGCCCCATCTGCACATGGGCTTCCTGGCAATGTGAGTCCTTGAGCTTCAGTCCTTTTCAGCTCAAGAGCATCTGCTGTGAGGAGAGCTATGATGTTTTCTGAAGATTTACAGCAATGATGGAAGAACGGAAGTGTCTTTCCCCTCCTGGGAGGGTTCAGTATGCTCAGTGGCCTCAAAGTGTAGGGAAAGCACTTGGGGGCTAAAGAGGAACTCTGGGGTCTTTCATTTCAGCTGTCCTAGCTTCTGGCCCCACACTCATTAAAATCTGATTTAAATCCAGTGTGGGGCCAGGATGGCGGTGCACCCAGTAGAACACATGTAGCAATGCACAAGGACCAAGATTTAAGCCCCTAGCCCCCACCTGCAGGGAAGAAGCATCACAAGCAGTGAAACAGAGCTGCAGGTGTCTTTCTCTCTCCCCCTCTCCCCCTTCCCTCTCAGTATCTCTATTAAAAGAATAACCTGGGTGTGAGACATCCTAACGCAGTCTTATCCCTATGCATGTGGATATCCCTGACGGCCTCCAGGAGCTCAGGCTATTCTGTGTGACACTGACCTCCCCAGCCTGTGTCCTTTCCTGAGCCCTCTGTGAGGTCTCAGTGTCCATCAGTGACCCTGCTCAGGTCTGTCCTGACCTCACTGGTACCAAGCAGAGGCCAGTGGTCTGGTAGCCTCTGCATGTCCCTCTCTCCCCAAATGGCACGGTCTGTGCTGAGGAGACCTGGCCTCAGCACATCCTCCCCAGAGCACAGCCACTAGGACCCTTCTCTCTGCTTTCCTCTGTCGCTTCCCTCCCTCTCCCTGAAACCTGTGCCAGAAGACTAGAGCAGTGGGCAGACTTCAGGGCAAGTCTCCATTGGTTTGGTCTGTGATTGGGAAGAGCTCACGCATATTCATGCCTGGCCCTCTCCCCTGCATTTCTTGTCTGGCCTCAGTGTGTCAGCAGGTAGCTTAATGGGGAGCAGCTGGCAAAGTGAGACAGAGCCCTCGGCAGGTGCTGCTCTGAGGGCCCTTGGCCTCTTGCTGCCTTTCCACAGCCATCATTCACCACTTACCATTCACACTTGCATTTTGAAGCCTGTAAAACTGAGTGCTTCCCACACTCACTGTCTCCCTGTGTTTCTCCCCAGTCCTGCCAAGCTGACCTGGTGAAGGACAATGGCCACAAGTACTTCCTCTCCGTCTTGGCAGACCCCTACATGCCAGTAAGTTCTGAGCGCATTTCCCTGGGGTCAGGCTGGATATCTGCAGTGCTCTAAGTACACAGGCCACATGAGGACGGTGCCCTCAGGGGGGCGCCTCGTGGGGACCGGCTACCTCTCAGCCAAGGAAGGGCCTGGGGGTGGACTTCTGGTAAGAGGCTGCATCCGGATTCTAGGCAAGCTCTCCTGATCGTGTGTTATGTCTGCCGTTGTTGCCCTGTGGCCCCAGCATGAATTGCAGCCAGGCATGTGCCTGCAGGCAGGTTTGCTCTACCTATTTCCCAGGCATATGACAGCACCCTTTCTTTAGGGTCCACAGTCATGTGCCGAGAGAAGCTTCTGGAACATAACAAGATGCTAATATGTCTTGGAAGCGAAAGAGCCATGAGATTCTTTTTTTTGGCAAGTTTACATTTGAAATGTACTTTAATGTATTTAGTCACCGAAAATTTAGTCAGCCACAATAGCTTATATAGTACTTGTTGCATGTATTTTTTTTTTAATTTGTTTATTTTGTGGAGTCATGGTCTCAAACCGTTCACTTTTTCATCCAGGTAGTAAGGCAGAGGGCAGGGTAGATAGCATAATGGCTATACGGAGACTTGTGCCTGAGGCCCCAAAGTCTTGGGTTCAACCCCTAGCACCACATAAGGCAGAGCTGATCAGTGTGCTCTGATAAAAAATAAAGAGGAGGAATGGTAATAAGGTAGAGAGAGGAAGAGCAATATGATCGAAGTGAACTCCCCTCGACACCATGGTACCTCACCTGTGGTGCTGTGGCTTAACACGCACCACACTCATGGCAAAACCTGTACCCTACCCAAGGGGCCATCTTTCCAGCCCAGTAAACATGTCGTAGTTAATGTCTGTGTTCACTTCCTCTGGCTTTTCACATATTAAGAAGACCAAAATAGACATTCTAATTATCAGTCTTAACAGATCACCTCATTAAGCATGACAGCTTGTCTACTGCCCTGCTGGCTTTGGTCAGATGAGAGGACTTTCGTGTGAACTTCCATCCTCTAGCTGGCTTTCTAAACTACACGATGATTTTAAAAAGACCAGCACCAGAAAAAATTGAAAGCAGAGGTATTGTGTAAAAGGTAAAAAGTATTGATGTGTTCTCACTGAAATATAATAGTTAAGCATCTTTACAAGCAGTGAAAGTTTATACTTTCTGTGGGTGCAGTAGAATCTCTCCCTGCCTTTCAGGGTGAATGTGAACAAAACTCAAACCAGAGAAAAGAGGCAAATGGGGAACACGCTGGCATGCAGGAGGTTTATGTCTGCTACACACAACACACTCAGACTTGGGAAATAGCCAAGGAAGGATGGGAGGAAGGACAGAAAAGAGGAAGAGAGGATGGAAGAGGGAAGGAAACCTCCAAATGCCACAAACCAAAGGAGGATGTGGGGAGAGAGCTCTTAGATCTAGTAACCGTGGCTCCTGTGGCTGAGTAGTGGAGCCCCAGCAGCCATTTAGTGACCTCCCTTTGCAGGATAAGGACCTGGAGATGCTCCCAGCTGAGTCTGCCCTTCATAACCCCTGTGGATGAGGCCACATCCAGTGAATGAGCAGGATCTCTGAAAAGCCCTTGTCCTAGAAGAACAAAGGCAGGGTCTTTCTGTAGGGACACACATACCAGAGCACCCTCCCACACACCTATCCCCGCTATGCACCTGCTCCTACCCTCACATGGAGCCATGTGCTTGTGCTCGAGTGACCGGTGTGCAAGCGAGACAGCGGAAACTACTCAAATTATCAGAGACATCCAGAGTCCAGATAAATGAGTCCCAAGTGACTAACTCAAGGTTGTGTTTGTTTTGAACAGACACAAAAGATAAGCCACAGTGTATTGTTTCTTGACAAGTACTTTTATGCCTGTCATAAGGAAATGATGTTCTGTCCTTTATATCTTTTTCTTACCTTCCAAGATAACTTAAGTAGTCTGTAAGTAAGTAGGTGGGCTGGAGGAGGAAAGATTTTGAGGGCAGACTGTCCTGTCTGAGCGCTGCAGCCTATCAGAGGTCTGGTGCACAAGCATCCCAGGTGAATAGGGCATGTGGAAGAGAGACTCCCAGGCCACATGGAGGCCTCTGTGTCTCTTAAGGTGAGGGAGCAGCACTGTGTGTACCTGATAGATAAGAATCTCCAGGTGGGGCCAGATAGTGGCGCACCTGGTTGAGTGCACATGTTACAAAGTGCAAGGACCCAGGTTCAAGTCCCTGGTCCCCACCTGTAGGGGGAAAGCTGTGCGAGTGGTGAAGCAGGGCTGCAGGTGTTTCTCTGTCACCCCCTTCCCTTTTAATTTCTGATTGTCTCTATCCAGTACACAAACATTTTTTAAAAAAAGAAAAGAAAAGAATCTCCAGGTAGGAAGCACCTGCAAATTCACCAGGTCCTGAGAAAGTTAAGTAGAGCAAGCCCACACAGGGCAGGTTAAGTGGCTCAACAGCAGAGCACCTGCCTCCCACACGTGAGGTCCTGGTTCTGTCCCCAGCACCATGTGGCAACTGCAGAGCCACAGGGAGCTGTCCTTGCCTGTGCTTACACACAGCCCTGCTCTCCATGTCACTGTCTCTGCGGTTTGGTTTAATTGGGAGTAGGAGGTAGCTCCATACTAGATAGAGCACACATGTGACACCCTGAGTTCCATCTCCAGAACCAGGTATTATAAAAGTTCATGCAATAAGGACCAGAAGAACAGCTCACCTAGACAGTGCTCTGTTTTGCCATGTGCGCAACACAGATTCCTGCCCAGCCTTCACTGCATTGAAGGCTGCTTCATTGCTGTGGGCTCTTTCACTCTCTCTGCCTCTGTCTAAAACAAACACACACACACACACACACACACACACACACACACACTCAATTTAATGATAGTACAATATATCAAAGACAAAAAGTAAGCAGAACGAAAATGCAGACCATTGGCAAAGAGACAAGAGACAGTCACACACAGAACTACCACTTCCCCAGCAATGACAAGTGGCAAAGAGCCATGGAGAGGCCTTCAAGGGACAGAGAGAACCCACCAGAACCCTAGGATTTTTTTTTTTTAACTTTAGTGTTGTTGCTGATGCTCTTTGTTTTGTTTGTCACCAGGGTCACCACTGTGACTCCATGCCTGCCCAGTACTGCCATTCCCAGCAGCCATTTTTCACTTTTGGGTTTCTTTTTGATAGAGAGTGAGAGACTTAGAGAGGAAAAGACAAAGCTCCTCCACAGCTTGTGAAGCTTCCCACCTCCCCCTGGAGGTGTAGACTGGGAGCTTAAATTCAGGTAACATATGGACTCTACAGGATGCACCACTGCCTGACCGCTGGGATTCTTTATTTTTAAAAATTATTTATTTATTTATTATTGGATAGGGACAGAGAGATTGAGAAGAGAAAGGGAGACAGAGATGGAGAGATACAGAGAGACACCTGCATCGCTACTTCATCACTCATGAAGCTTTCCCCCTGCAGGTCGACTTGCACCTGGGTCCTTGTGCATTGTAATGTGTGCTTAACCAGGTGCACCACCGCCTGCCTCCCTGGGATTCTTTTTTTTTAAAGAATTTATTTATTTATGAGAAAGATAGGAGAGAAAGAAGACATCACTGTGGTACATGTGCTGCCAGAGATTGAACTCAGGACCTCCTGCTTGAGAGTCCAATGCTTTATCCACTATGCCACCTCCCAGGCCACCCCTCCCCCCTGGGATTGTTTACCCAGCAGAAGTAACCCTGAAGAAGACTAGGGTAAAAACCCTTCCATGATCACCGCCACACACATACACACAAATTGAACTGGAAAGGCCACATTTCCAGAAGAAACTGAGCAGGTAGTAGGAAGCAGCACTAAGCAAGGCGAATAGCAAATGTATAGACCTGTATAATCACTGGCTGGAAAAGGAGGCCCTGCAATCACTGATTCAGGGGCATTCAGGGTAATCCGGGGAGGCTGGAGGTTAAAGTTGGAAGCACTAAGCCTATTTCCCAGTCAGTGAATGTCCATCTGTCTGTCTGTCTGTCCAGTAGAAGGGCATTTGGGAAGAAAGGGTGATGTAGTTAGACTGCTGTGTCCATTCACTAATGCTCAGTGAGGGTCTGGGGTCAGACCTGGGCAGGGGACTTGAGAGTGACAGGAAGACATGTGGAGGTGTCCTAGAGACCTACATTCTTCAAAGTACTCTCTGTTGGAAGCTCTACAGAACAGTGTGTGTTCCCCCCCCCCCCCCCCCGCCAAAGTTATTCCTTGCAGTAGCCTCGGACCCCGTGACCATGTGGCCTTGTCAGTTATTCCTCATTAGCCTCACCATAGAGGTACTGATGGGACATGGATGTACTAGAGGGTAGTGACACTGTGACTTTGTGTTCCAGGCTGAGCACAGGACGATGACTGCATTCATCCTCGCCGTGATTGTCAACAGCTACAACACAGGCCAGGTGAGTCATGGCTGCGGCCTCCAGACCCCCAGCTCCCATAATCAGGGATCAGAGGGACCGAGGGACCCTGGTTCTGAAACCCCAGGAACACAGCACCCAGGGGATTCCAGAGAAGAGCAGGGCATTTCAGGACAGACGTTGGTCCCTCACTCCAGCCCAGTGTGCTGGCCGGGCAGACAGGGGTGCACCAAGCAAGCACTATCTGCCTCTTCCAGGAAGCCTGCCTCCAGGGCAACCTGATTGCCATCTGCCTGGAGCAGCTCAGTGACCCACACCCTCTCCTGCGCCAGTGGGTGGCCATCTGCTTAGGGCGCATCTGGCAGAACTTCGACTCGGCCCGGTGGTGCGGCGTGAGGGACAGCGCACACGAGAAGCTCTGCAGCCTCCTCTCGGATCCCATTCCCGAGGTGAGAGCTGCCTCAGGGTCACCCGCTTTGGGAGGGAACTCAGGGCTCCAACAGATGGCAGGGCCCCATGCACTGACAGGCAGGTGGGGCTCAGGATCCCCCCAGAAAGGAGGTTTCCTCCAAGTCATCCCTGAAGCAAATACAGCTGAGCCTTGGCCAGCGTATTCTGGGAAATGCTTCAGGCATCACAGAAATGCACAGCATAGCATGCTGAGGCAGGGCCAGTGAAAAGAGATGAGGAAGTGGGAACTGTGGGCAGGCCCCTCAGAACTGGCCCTGTCCAGATCAGGCAGAGCCATGCAGCCCCAGGTGACAAAGGGGACCAGAGACTCCCTCCTGAGGTTACAAGCGACACAAACCACACAGAGAAGAAATGCTGTTTCCCCAAAGCTACCTAAGCACAGAGGAAAGGTCTACAAACACAGTAAGCATCGTGAGAGCCAAGCCTGGTTCCTGGCAGAGCAAGGCAGCTCACTCACGGAGGGGAAGGTCTTATGCCCAGGAGGGCAGTACCGAGGAAAGCAAACACAGACCTTGGAGGAGACAGGACTGTTAACAACAGTTTACAAAACCGCAAGTTCAGGAGTGCGGTTTCCTACCTTTATACGCACGCACATGTGTGTGTGTCCCCACACCCCCAAGCTGCTGTCCTCCCTGCCTCTGTTGTCTTCCTGATCACCACTTTCATTTCCAGAGTCTAAGACAGGCTGCTAACCCTTCTTTCTTTTTGAAAATTTGTTTGCTTCAATCCTCTATGTGCCTCCTATGGGTGAGACCTGTCATCTTTTTAATGTCCACGCTGGGTTCCATTGTTTATGGGTAAATATCTGTGTGTCCTTTTTTTCTTTTTTTTTTAATTATTTTTTATTCTTTTTTTATTTATAAAAAGGAGACATTGGGGAGTCAGGCAGTAGCCCAGTGGGTTAAGCACACGTGGTGCGAAGCGCAAGGACTGGCACAAGGATCCCAGTTCGAGCCCCTAGCTCCCCACCTGCAGGGGAGTCGCTTCACAGGCAGTGAAGCAGGTCTGCAGCTGTCTGTCTTTCTCTCCCCCTCCCTGTCTTTCTCTCCTCTCTTCATTTCTCTCTATTCTATGCAACAATGATGACATCACAGACAACAACAATAATAACTACAACAATAAAACAAGGGGAATAAATATTTTTTAAAAGGGGGGGAGGAGACATTGACAAAACCACAGGATAAGAGGGGTACAACTCTACACAGTTCCCACCACCAGAACTCCGTATCCCATCCTCTCCCCTGATAGCTTTCCTATTCTTTATCCCTCTGGGAGTATGGACCCAAGGTCATTGTGGGATGCAGAAGGTGGAAGGTCTGGTTTCTGTAATTGCTTCCCCACTGAACATGGGCATTGACAGGTCGATCCATACGCCCAGCCTGCCTCTTTCTTTCCCTAGTGGGGCAGGGCTCTTGGGAAGTGGAGCTCCAGGACACATTGGTAGGGTTGTCTGTCCAGGGAAGTCTGGTCGGCATCATGCTAGTATCTGGAACCTGGTGGCTGAAAAGAGATCTTCACATGCCATACATCAGACAAGAGTCTAATCACCAAAATATACAAAGAGCTCAGCAAACTTAGCAACAAAAGAGCAAATGACCCCATCCAAAAATGGGCCGAGGATATGAACAGAACATTCACTGTAGAAGAGATCCAAAAGGCTAACAAACACATGAAAAATTGCTCCAGGTCACTGATTGTCAAAGAAATGCAAATAAAGACAACATTGAGATACCACCTCACCCTTGTGAGAATGGCATACATCAAAAAGGAAAGCAGCAACAAATGTTGGAGAGGCTGTGGGGACAGAGGAACCCTTCTGCACTGCTGGTGGGAATGTAAATTGGTCCAATCTCTGTGGAGAGCAGTCTGGAGAACTCTCACAAGGCTAGACATGGACCTTCTTTATGACCCAGTAATTCCTCTCCTAGGGATATACCCCAAGGACTCCATAACACCCAATCAAAAAGATATTTGTACACCTATGTTCATAGCAGCACAATTTGTAATAGCTAAAACCTGGAAGCAACCCAGGTGCCCAACAACAGATGAGTGGCTGAGAAAGCTGTGTTATATATACACAATGGAATACTATGCAGCTATTAAGAACAATGAACCCACCTCCTCTGACCCATCCTGGACAGGGCTAGAAGGAATTATGTTAAGTGAGCTAAGTCAGAAAGATAAAGATGAGTATGGTATGATCCTACTCATAAACAGAAGTTGATGATACGAGAATCCGGCATGAAGCCCAGCCAGTCTATCTTGGCGTTACTCTCGATCGCACTCTGTCATTTCACGAACATCTCATAAAAACTGCAGCAAAGGTGGGCGCGAGGAACAACATCATTGCAAGACTGGCCAGCTCCTCATGGGGCACGAGCGCTTCCACACTACGATCATCATCTCTGGCATTATGCTATTCTACTGCAGAATACTGTGCCCCAGTATGGTTCTGTAGCCCCCATGTCCACTTGGTTGATTCCAAATTATATTCCTCCATGAGGATAATTTCTGGAACCATCCGTTCCACCCCGGTTCCATGGCTGCCAGTTCTTAGCAACATCGCCCCGCCAGATATTTGTCAGGATGCAGCATCATCTAAGTTCATTTCCCACGTCTACGCTCGACCGGACCTGCCAATATACGCGGATATCTTTGCCCACCCTGTCCAACACTAGACGTTTCGTCATCCAATCTGGTCTCCTACGCCTACACTGAACTTCTCTGTTCCAGACTCTTGGAAACAGAGTTGGCAGTCAGCTGAGGTAAAGAACAAACACCTCATCACAGACCCCTGCAAGCGTCAACCCGGCTTTGACCTAGCACATTATGATTGGGCCCTCCTCAATCGCTATCGAGCAGGCCATGGCCGGTGCGCCGCTATGTTCCATCACTGGGGAGCCAGAGACGACCCGAACTGCCCCTGCGGCTCCAGACAGACTATGACCCACATAGTCAACGACTGCCACCTCTCCAGATTCAAAGGAGGTCTCGAAACTTTACATCAGGCTTAACCTGACACTGTTAACTGGCTACGGAAGAAGGGCAAATGCTAGAAGAAGAACAGAAGTTGAGAAAGAAGAACAGAAAGGGAAACTAAAAGCAGGATTTGACTAAATCTGGTGTAGGGCACCAAAATTAATTTTTTATTTATAAAAAGGAAACATTGACTAAACCATTGGATACAACTTTGCATAATTCCCACCACCAGAACTCTGTATCCCATCCCCTCTCCTGATAGCTTTCCTATTCTTTAACGCTCTGGGAGTATGGACCCAAAGTTATTGTGAGATGCAGAAGGTTGAAGGTCTGGTTTCTGTAATTGCTTCCCCACTGATCATGGGCGTTGACAGGTCGATCTATACTCCCAGCCTGTCTCTTTCCCAAGTGGGAAAGGGCTCTGGGGAAGCGGAGCTCTAGGACATATTGGTGGGGTTGTCTGTCCAGGGAAGTCTGGTTGGCTTCATGCTAGCATCTGGAACCTGGTGGCTGAAAAGAGAGTTAACATACAAAGCCAAACAAATTGTTGGCCAATCATGGACCTAAGGGCTAGAATAGTGCAGATGAAGAGTTGGGTGTCTTTTTTTTTTCTTTAAAGCAATATACTTTATATAGAGATCATCACAACCTTTCTGTATTTATTTATTTTAGAGAGACAGACAGAAATTGAGAGACACCTGCAGCCCTCCTCATGAAGTTTCCCCCCTGCATGTGGGGACCTGGGTCTTTAGCCTGAGTCCTTGCACACAGTAATATGTGTACATGCTACCAGTTGTGCCACCACTCAGCTCCCCCACCACCACCACCATAACTTCTTCTCTCCTCCTATGAATGGGCCTTATGCTTGGGCTCTTGTGGCTGGTGCAGCTGTGAGCCTAAGGGTGCAGATAACCTTTTGAGTTAGTGTAGACACTGCAGTTCTGACTCAAGCCAAATGTGCATACCACAAGAACTTGGACATGACCAGCTTCACAGGGTGAAGTGTAAGTGCCACTGGCTGTAGTCCCTCCTCCCGTGTGGGACTTTGCACACATTATTTTGCATAGTGTATATATCCCGCCATCGTCCACCAGCTGTGTGTTGGTCCTTCCTTGCTGAAGTGAGGAAAGAGCCTCTGCAGGGCTAAGGGCTAACATAGGCAGGATCTCATGGGGCAGGCAGCAGGATTTGAGACCAGGCTCTCAGACCCCATGGCCAACCTGCCCCAATATTTTTTTCTTTCTCTCTTTTTATAGAGACAGAAATTGAGAGGGAAGGGGGAAATAGGGAGAGAGTAACAGACCCTTCCACCACTCATGAGGCTTTCCCCTGCAAGTGGGGACTAGGAGCTTGAACCCAGGCCCTTGTACATGATAACTGCACACTCTACCTGGTGTGCCACTGCCCAGCCCATTGTCCACTCCTTCCCTCTGGCCACATCCACCTCCCCAGGCCATCCTCCCTGTGCCTGACTCTGCTCCTAATGGGTCACGTGGAGCCTCCGGGGCCTCTAACTTCAGAACACGCCCCCACCTTTCTCTGTTTGTATGGGCTGTGGGGGCTGTTCATCAGGTGGACTGACGGGGTGAGTGATGGCAGCCCCTGTGGCAAGAATTGAGACCCCAAGCTCAACCCCCTCAGGTACGCTGCGCCGCTGTCTTTGCCCTTGGCACATTTGTGGGCAACTCAGCAGAGAGGACTGACCACTCCACTACCATCGACCACAATGTGGCCATGATGCTAGCCCAGCTCATCAATGACGGGAGCCCTGTGGTGCGCAAGGTAAGTGAGCGTGGTCCCCACACTTCGAGAGTCACTTCATCACACTTGTGGCTCCTGTGTGCCAGGCTCCTTCTTGCTGGGGCAGCAGACGCAGCCTGGGAAGTCGGGGCACATGGGCCACAGGTATGTGGGGCACACCCCTGCCCAGCCCCGGTGTCTGTCAGTGCTTGTACTGAGTGAGCCTGTACTAATCTGTCTAGATGTACAGCCCTCACTGAGACCTCATTGGCTAGGGAGGAAGAGTATGTGGACACGTACGTGCCCCATACCTGCTCCTTCCCCCTTGCCCCAACTAACCAAGTTGTAGCAGACCACTATTTCTAGCTGTGACATGGAGCAAGGTGATCTGAGTGCCGGGGACCCCCTCCCGACTGTCACCCTTCAGTCCTCAGGTTCCAGCTGTTGTCAGCATCCCCTCCCCCTAAACTGCACATCCCCAGAAGCTGCAAGCCAGCACTTTCTGGAATCATCCATTAAAATCCCCCTTGCAGAAAGGAACTTTTCCTTTCACATTTCCAAAAGAGTATTTTTAAAGTATTTTAACAGATCATATAAGACTGCCCCTGGGTTTCTGTGTGTGAGGAGGTTGCTGAGGTCACTGGAAACATGCGTATGTCCCCACCCCCTTGCTGTGAGCCTCTGCTGCCCTTTGCAGAAGTCATGGCCCTGGGCCCTCAGGTATCAGGCCTTGCCAACAGCTGCCTCAACTTGGTGTTCCCTTGCAGAAGGCGAGGGCTGCCTGCCACATTGGGGTCCAGAGGCACAAGTGTGACACCCCTTACATGTGTCCTCATTCCCCTGAAGACCAGGCTGTGGTGTGGGGAGCCAGCCCGCCCTGCACTAAAGCTGTTGTCATTGGGAACCCCAAAGCTTTCTGCATGTGCTCCAGAGCACTGCCCTGCCCCACCCCACCTCCTACACACATAGAGGAGTGGCAGTTGTGTCCCCCCAGGTGAGGACAGGTTCAGGGCAATGGCCAAGCAGAAGGCCAGCATGTCCACACTACCCCCCCCCCCCAACCACAAGCATTTCTCCCTCTCTGAGTGATTTTCCTTTCTCGTGTTTTTGGTTTGCCCTTGGCTTGGGAAACTGGTCCTTTTGGTAGTGAGTGCTTCATTCTTGCATTTCAGCCACAGGCTGCAGCCCCCTGGGTCCCTGTGGGGGGTCTACAGTCTGCAAACTGAGAAGGTCTGTGGATTAAAATGTGAGCAGACATGCCTAGGAGAAGGGTCAGTCTTGAATAGGACAGTCAAGTGGGAACAACCCCAATATTATCAGGGGTCCCCTTGTCTCCTCTCCATCCAGAACCTCCTGTGACAATGTCCTGGCTCATTTCTCTGAGGGAATTCAGGTTCCATGGGCTGGAACCAAACTCTAGTACCAGAGAGCCCCAGAGCCCTGAACCCCAGCGTTCACTACCCCTCCCCCAGGCAGGCTGCTGGAGGCAATCTGCACACTGGGTAAGTCCAGTATGTCCCCACTGCTGCTATGACAGAAGGACAGTAAGGACATGGGAACCCAGCATGGCAGGGGAGAGGGCACCTAAATCCTATTGTTCTTCATGAAGAAGCACCCCTTCCCCAGTGAGGTCCTGACAGCTGAGAGCTCTGGGCTACTGACTCAGCTAAGTGCTCATGTGAACAAATGATTCTCAGCAGCCTCCCAGAAGTTGTTGACCTTGGACTCGCCTGTGAAGGGCATGAAGCCAAAGCGCCCAGTCAGCAAACCCCACCACCACCACCACCCACACACACACACACCAAGAAGCATCCAGCCCTTCCTCAAGGGCTCCCTGGGAGAGACACAGGGCAGGGAGCATCCAGCCTCTGTGCTGCCAGTGTCCTCACTGGCAGCTCACTCCCTTCATTGTCTCGGCAGACGATGGTAGCCAGGGGCCTTGATGCCTCTCCTGCTCTCTGTGTGAGGAAATATGTGAGGTGAAGGTGAGAGTAACTGCACCTTCATGAGGACCTGATGTCACAGAAAAAGAGAACAAGCAGACCTTGGCTCTTCTGAGTAGTTTTCCAAAAAACAAAAAGCTTACGTTGAAACTAGACAATGGTGGAGAGAACAGTCTACACCCACATTTGGGAGGGGGCGGTCCTCAGACTCTCATGGTGTCCAGGCCCCCAGGATTACTGCACCTTCTGCCTTACTTAGCAGAGAGGGACCATGTGCCTCTTAGCACTGAGGCTACAAGGCTTAAAGAGTTTGCTGTCATTCTGGAACCTTCTCCCCTCCTGGGGAGGAGAAACAAGTATCTCTTTTCATTTTTTTCTCCTCCCCCCACTTTATTTATAGGCTAATAGTTTACAGCACCATGAGTGTTTGCAAACATTCTTACCCCCAACCCAGGACCCACACATACTCCAGTCACCCCCTCCTCTGCTCCTTCCCCATAGCCCCTTGCTTTGATGCAGCCCCCCAACTCCCAGTTCATGTTTCACACTGTACTCTCCCTCTCTGACTCTGTCTCTGAGCTTCACCTGTGTGTGTTCCACATTCCTGCCTCTCTTCCTGACTCATCCCACCCAACATTTTTCCTTCAGGTTTCAGACACGGTGAGGCAGAGATTTGGATTATAGAGTTTCTGGCCTAGTATTTGGCCTTTTGATATTTGGCTTATCTTAACCCACTTTGTTCATACCCTCTGAACATTTTGTCTTTATTTGTCCAATGTCTTTCCTTCTGTTTGTGTTTCCACTTCTACTCAACCACTGATGGGCTCCTTTAGCGTTGGAGTTGAAACAAGTATATCTTTGAGAGCTTTGCACTGAATAAAAATGGCGTTGCTTGGGCCTGTCAGGTGGTTTCTGCTTAAAAACATCCCAACTCACCACACTGCTGGGTGTTCAGTCTTTCGCCTTTTGGCATTGAGGTGTGTCCACCCTGCTGTCTGTATAGTGTTCCTAAAGTTGTATGTGTCTAAGCCCTGGTTGATGTTCTGTACCCTTGATGCCGTGAGCAGCCTGCGGCCTGCTGGACAAGGGCTTCTGCTCCCACTGATCCCACAGGTCCGCCCTGGGAAGGGAAAGCCCATAAGCAGTAACAAGTGCCCTCCCAGTTTAACTTCTCTTCTTCCCTGTGGCTAGCCTACAGCATTCAGGTTGAAGCCTCACTCCTCCCCATCCTCTCCCCCATCTCTGATTGCCCTGTCCTCTCCCCTGCAGGAGCTGGTGGTGGCGCTGAGTCACCTCGTGGTTCAGTACGAGAGCAATTTCTGCACCGTGGCCTTGCAGTTCATGGAGGAGGAAAAGAACTACCCATTGCCTTCTCCTGCCGCTACAGGTGTGGCTTGTGTGTGGTGTGGTGTGGTGTGGTGTGGTGTGTGGTGTGGTGTGGTGTGGTTTGGTGTGGTGTGGTGTGGTGTGGTATGGTCTGGCCAGCCCCAGTTCAACCCTAGGGCCTTTCCTCAGAGCTGCTGGACCTGTTCTGCCAAGTCCCAGGTTAGGGTGACCAGGGGCTCCAGGCTCCTGGTCATCCCTAGCAGAGTGGGAGGAGCCCTGGGAGCCCCTGACTCCCCCCCCCACACACACACACCCATCGTAGGAATGGTGAGGAGGGGTATTGGGCGGTAGCACAGTAGGTTAAGCACAGGTGGCACAAAACGCAAGGACCGGCATAAGGATACTGGTTGGAACCCCCGGCTCCCCACCTGCAGGGGAGTCGCTTCACAAGTGGTGAAGCAGGTCTGCAGGTGTCTGTATTTCTCTCCCCCTCTCTGTTTTCCCCTCCTCTCTCCCATTTCTCTCTGTCCTATCCAACAACAACAGCATCATAACAAGAACAGTAATAACTACAACAACAATAAAAAAGGGCAACAAAAGGGAATAAATAAATACTTTTTAAAAGTTTTTCAAAAAAGAAAGAAAAAGAAATGATGAGGAGGCACGGTGTGGGCTCTAGGGGCTCTAAGTGTGAGTCAGCCACAGTGGCTGCCTTTCTGCTGTGCATCTCAAAGCTCAGTCATCCACACGCTCCCATCCCCCAACTTGGAGAGCCTGGGACACGGCCACCTCTGAAGCAAGGGGGACTGTGACCAACGATAAGGGCATCACTTGCTGTTACAAGGGTGGGGGATAACAAAGGTTCAGTCCCAGGGACAGCAGGGTTCTGGGGACACACAGCTGCAGGGTCCCGGCCTGCATGTCTATAGCACACACATCAGACAGGAGCTTAGTCACCTGTTCCTGCACCCCGCAGTTCCACCTGGTGGTGACTTTATCCGAGTGAGCGTGGAATGGGGATGGAGGGGTGCCATTCTGCCAGCAATGGGCACTGACCTCCCCCTCCCCCTGTGATTATCTCCCGCAGAGGGAGGGAGCCTGACGCCAGTTCGGGACAGCCCTTGCACCCCCAGACTCCGCTCTGTGAGCTCCTACGGGAACATCCGTGCAGTCACCACGGCGCGAAGCCTAAACAAGTCTCTACAGAACCTGAGCCTGACAGAGGAGTGTAAGCTGGGACCAGGGCAGGGCCTCCCGTGTTCTGTTCACATTCTCAGCAGTGGCTTGGTGGTGGTTTATAAGGTGACAAGATCACAGGGGATCAGCCCACACTGCATCCACCACCTATGTTCTGTGCCCACTTCAACAATAACCACCATGTTTTTTATCAAAAAAATCTTAGGGACTTTTTTTTTAATCATCACTGAGGCTTTATGACTCCAGGCTGACTTGTTCATATAGAAGAATATATATATATATAGAGAGAGAGGCAGAGAGACAAATACCACAGCTCAGAGGCTTCCCTCAGTGTTATGGAGGCTGGGCTCAAACCTGGATCATGCACAGAACAAAACCAGAGCACTATCTGGATGAGCTATCTTGTCAGCAAGCCTCAGAGACCCCTGGCCACAGAGGCGTGTCTTGTGGTCCCACAGGCCAAGCCCTGGCAACTCCTCCAGCCTGGGCCCTGCACCCAAGCATCTGGCTCCATGTCCTCTGCTCCCAAGGTCCGGGGGCGGGGGGGGGGGGGGGCTTGCAGTGCCAGTCCTCAGCAGGGAGCATGCATTTTGGCCCTGCTGACCTCCTCTCTCCCTGTGGTGGGCAGCGGGCAGCTCGGCAGCCTTCTCCCCTGGGAACCTGAGCACCAGCAGCAGTGCCAGCAGCACACTGGGCAGCCCCGAGAATGAGGAGTTCATCCTGTCCTTTGAGACCATCGACAAGATGCGGCGCGTCAGCTCCTACTCATCCCTCAACTCCCTCATTGGTGAGCCTCCCGCTGGTCTCCCTGCCTGGGGCGCCCCACCTCTAGGGATGCCAGAGTGTCCCCTGCTCCTGCATCCCAGGGTCATGTGGGCTGGAAGCCACCAGCACCACCTGTCTTCAGGGGTGCTGAGCCCGGCAGAGTGGGTAGGGATTCTCTGCAGATATCAGGAGATGCCCCAGAGGTGTGTGCAGGGGCAGGGTCTGCTCCAGAAGGGGGTGGGACTCCTCCCCAGCCATGGTTACTTGGTGGGGACTATACTGTGTTTTTTGTTGTTGTTTTTTAATTGAGGGAGGATAATGAATTACAGCACTTTGGTTTATACATGTGTGTGCTTTCTCAGTTCTTTATAGCAGGTATCTGCTACATACTCTTACCCCCCGTTCATCAAGGTCTTCCATCCCCTTCTCCCCCAAGACTTCCCATTCCCTCCCCTCTCCATAATCCCTTGCTTTGGTTCAGTGCCACCCACCCCCACCCCAGTCCAGGTTTCGTCCTGCCTTCTCCCTTTCTCATTCTGTCTCCCAAGTTCCACCTCCATGTGGAGTTACCCTGTATTCATCCCTCTCATCCCTCTCTTCCTGACTCATCCAGCATTTTTCCTTCTGCTTCCAGCAGAGGTGACACAGAGATTAAGATTTAAGACTCTGTTCTGACGTCTAGGTCTGTGGTAGTTGGCCTTGGTTCACCCACATTGGTGATATCACCCTGTCCTTTCTGCCTTCTCTTTTCCTATTCTGCTGTGTTCACCCAGCCCCCTCCCTAAACTTCTACCTTTAGATAATGATGTTTACTCTAGATTTTTACAGAGAACACACTCATTAGTTACTAGAAACTCATTTGGTTATTTTCCAAAAGTGAAATCTATATTTCTTACTGTGATCCAAAGTCTTTTTTTTTTTTTTTTGCCTCCAAGGTTATTGCTGGTGGGCTTAGTACCTGCACTACAAGTCCACTGCTCCTGAAGGCTATTTTTTTCTCTTTTGTTGCCCTTGTTGTTTAATCATCATTATTATTATTGTTGTTGTTGTTGTTGTCCAATAGGACAGAGAGAAATCGAAAGAGGAGGAAAAGACAGAGAGGGGAGAGAGAAAAACAAACACTGCAGATCTTCACTGCTTGTGAAGCGACCCTCCTGCAGGTGGGGAGCTGGCGGCTCGAACCAGGATCCTCACACTGGTCCTTGCACTTTGTTTGATGTTCCTTTAACCCGGTTTGCTACTGCCCCGCCCCGATTCAAAGTCTTGTTCTGTGGGAATCTGGGTAGAATTTGCCTCTAAAGCTGTCTAGCCTTAGGCTAGACTTGGGCTTGTTCAGAGTCTTTTGTGTAGGTAGAGTTTAGTTTCTGACTCAAGTACTTCAGTGGTCATAAAATATTTCAGTGTTTCCCTCCACAGTAGCTGGTGACAAGAAATAGCTTCTCCCCACCTGTCTTCCCAGGGCTGCAGGAAGTTGGGAAGACTTGTTCCCACCAGCCCCACACAACTTTGGGGTGGCACCTGGACTTTGAGTTTAGGGCAGGGCCTTATCAGAAGAGACAGCTGTCACAAGGTGGGGTGGGGGGCAAGGAGGCTCTGGTTCCGGGCATCTGGCTCTGAATCACATGCAGGAGAAGAGCTGCCCTGGCCTGGTGGGCTTTCCTCAGGAAAGTCTCCTGAATGGGTGTTCCCAGCCCAGCAGGAGTGGCCCCTCTCCTTAGACCTCTGTGAATAGCCCTCAGGGATAGTACAGGCTGCATGGCCCAGTGAGTCCCTGAGGATAGGGCTGCTACTCTGAAGCTGCTACTCTGAAGTGCCTCTGCCCATGGGACAGACATGCCAGCCCTTGGGTGCAGTGAGGCCCATGCAGCTGCAGCTCACCACTGTCATGTCAGCTGCTGAGTGATGTGCTTCCCAGTGGTAGGTCTCTCAGGACAGGGCTTTTCTGTCTATACTCAAGGTGTGCTCTCAGCTTGCACAGCACCAGACAGGCCCCCACAGACATGGTGCCACTTTCACTCACAAGCTACAGGAGTGCACTAGAATCAGAGGTACACTTGAGCCCCACAGCCCCTTAGAGCAAGGCTGTCATGGATGCAGCAGCCACTCCCTGGTGTGGGTGGGAGTGTAGCTCACTTGAACTCTCTTCTCTAGCTCTTTCTGTGCTTAGGCAAGCTTTACTTTTCAGCAAACAGCCCCCTCTCATGGAAAGGGGGGCAGCTCTGGGGCCCTCTGGGGCCAGCCTTGCTCAGAGCAGTGGCCTCAGTCTTCAAAGGCAAGTCCTGCTTTCTGCTTTATTTGAAAGGTTTATTTAATCAATCAACATGAAAGAAAAAAGAGAAAGAGAGAGAGAGAGAGAAAGAAAGAAAGGAAAGGTAGAAAGAAAGAAAAAAAAATAAAAAGAAAGAAAGAAAACTGGCATATGCCATGCTAGGGATAAAACTTAGGACATCATGTGTGAGCATCTATTCATCCAACGTGCCATCCCTCTGGCCACTTTCCTGTTCTCTTCTCACTCACTTTCCTTCCAGCATTCAGCCTTAGAAAGTGAGATCCTGTGGTCCAGGAGGTGGAGCAGTGGCTAAGGCACTAGACTCTCAAGCATGAGGTCCTGAGTTCAATCCCTGGCAGCACATGTACCAGAGTGATGTCTGGTTCTTTCTCTCCCCTATCTTTCTCACAAATAAATAAATAAAATCTTTAAAAAAAAAAGAAAGAAAGAAAGAAAGAAAGTGAGATCCAAGTGGGGGGACAGCATAATGGTTCTGCAAAGAAACTCTGAAGTCCCAAGTTCAGTCCCCCACACTGCCTTAAGCCAAAGCTGAGCAGGGCTCTGGTTTAAAATAAATAAATAAATAAATAAATAAATGTAAATAGATAAAATAAAAGAGAAAGAAAATGAGATCCCTGTTGGTAGCCATCTGTGATAACCATAGAAGCCTCCCGCAGGGAGTCAGGCTGTAGCACAGTGGGTTAAGCGCAGATGGCGCAAAGTGCAAGGACTGGAATAAGGATCCCAGTTCGAGTCCTGACTCCCCACCTGCAGGGGAGTCGCTTCACAGGCGGTGAAGCAGGTCTGCAGGTGTCTATCTTTCTCTCCCCCTCTGTCTTCCCCTCCTCTCTCCATTTCTCTCTGTCCTATCCAACAATGATAACAACAATAATAATAACTATAACAAAACAAGGGCAACAAAAGGGAATAAAATAAATATTTAAAAAAAAAAAAAGAAGTCTCCCGCAGTCTCATCTCCAACGTTCTCCTTCCCAAAGGCACAATTAAGTTTTTAAATATAGAGCTGCCATGAAGGCTGGGAGGTATGCTGTGAGCTGTTCATACTGACGCATCTCATCTGTTTCTCTTTCCTAGGGGTTTCCTTCAACAGTGTTTACACTCAGATCTGGAGGGTCTTACTACACCTGGCGGCAGATCCGTATCCAGATGTTTCTGACTTGGCCATGAAAGTGCTCAACAGTATTGCCTATAAGGTACGTGTGGCTGCTGCCCTGTGATGCCAGCTCCTGGCTCAGCTGCAAATGCCCAGGTCCATCCAGGGGTGTTGGAGCCTTCAGCATGCTTTCCAAGTCCAGCAGCTCATCCTGAGCTCTGAGGACCTGTTGTGGCAGAGACAATGCCAGGAGCTTTCCACTGTTTCTGGGGTCCTCTCTGTGTGACCTGCAGTGATCGCCCCCTCCCACGTTGTGTCGCCAAGTGAGGGCTTCTCTTAATTCACAATGCTGCCAGCTCAAGGACTGGCTGGTGTCTCTCCCTTGGTCTTGTCTTCCTTTTCCTCTTGATGCATCTTTCTGCTGCTTTGCATTGCTTGAATTTGCCCCACTTGTTCTGCTGTCATAAACAGGAAGTTTGTGACTTTGATTGATTGATTGGTGTGTTAGAGAGCACTATGAACACTCCCAGCCCCTCTCATGAGCTCTGGGGGAGATGTGGCCACCCCCTCCTAGCCCACCAGCAGGAAGCATGGCCGCCCCGGGATCCCTAGACACCCCAGAAACCTCTCCCTATTGGCTGAGTCACCTCAGCTCCCCCCAAATGTCCTGTCAGCTGGCAGATGATGCCTGGGTCATTCCAGAACCCCTATCCAGGACGTGGAGGTCAGGGACAGGTGCTGTTGCATTATTTCCTCGTCTTCAGTGTAGTTTCTGGAAGATGGACAGTTGACATGGCAGTTGTTTACTAGGGCATTTTTAAAAGGTTTTTTTTTTTTTTTGGAACTTCCTGGTCTGCTTTCGGGCCTATAGACTTGAAAGGAGAATTCTTGCAGGAAGAATCCTAAGAAATGCTGCTCCATTTTACCTGGTTCTGTGTGGACTCTTGTCTGAGCCTTGACCATAGCCCCAGTCTGTCCTGGGTCACTAGGACTCTTTTTTAATTTTTCCTCTCTCTCTTTTTACTTATTTATTACTGGATAGAGATAGAGAGAAATTGAGAGAGGAGAAGGGCTAGAGAGAGAAAAGAGACAGAGGTACCTGCAGCCCTGTTTCATCACTTGTGAAGCTTCCCCCTGCAGGTGGGGACCGGGGGCTTGAACCTGGGTCCTTGTGCACTGTAATGTGTGCTCTTAACCATATGCACCACCACCTATTACCTTTTTTTGCCTCTAAGGTTATCATTGGGGGCTCGGTGCCTGCACCATTAAACTACTGCTTCTGGTGGCCATTTTTTCCATTTTTATTGGATATGACAGAGAGAAATTGAGAGGGGAAGGGAAGATAGAGAGGGAGAAAGAAAGATACCTGCAGACCTGCTTTACCGCTTACAAAGCAACCCCCATCAGGTGGGGAGCCAGGGGCTCAAACTGGGAATCCTTGTACTTGGTACTATGTGTGCTTAACACAGTGCACCATCACCTGGCCCCCCGGGACTCTTTAGAAGAGTTTCTTTGCACAAAGCACAAGGACCAGTGTAAGGATCCCGGTTTGAGCCCCCGGTCCCCATCTGCAGGTGAAAACAAAAAACAAAGTGTTTCTTTGGACTAGAATGTGAGTCTCTCCTATCCCAGGCCAGACCTTATATGCTGCTGCCTCACTCCTGTCAGCCTCCCACCTACCCTCCTTTTGAGGACACGCAATTTGTGCGGTCTTCTTTTCCTTCACTGGACTGAGTTATTCATTTATTGCCATCAGAGTTATCACAGAGGCTCAATGCCTACACAACTCCACTATTCCCAGACACCAGATTTTTTTTTTTTTTTTGGTTTTTGCTTTTGCTAGGAAGAAAGAGAGAGAGAGAGACCTGTTTACTGCTCTACCACTCATGAAGCTCTCCCCTTCCCCCACCCACACACACCCACATACACTCACACAGTTGGGAGTTTGAACCCAGGTCTACTGAGTGCACCATCGCCCAGCTCCCTGAAAGTGTTTTTATTGGTCTAGTTTATGTCTTTTCCTGAGATTCACCTCCTCATCTGCAGTGTCTATCATGGCTGGCACTGTGATATACCTGGCCACACACTGCTGCCTCTCCTCTATCCCTTTGGGGAAGCATGACGAATTATATAAAGCTGGGTTCCTGAATGAGGCTCCCCTGAAGTGGGAGACACGGGTCCAGGGGTTTCACTATGTTTCCTGTCTGTTAGAACTGGCAGCCTGATGCTATTAGACTGTCAGAAAACTCATGACATAATTTTCTGTATTTTCCTATGCAAAGGTGTGTCACGACTTTTCCAACAACCCAGTACATGTCAGGCTTCACCACCAGCCATCTTGGAACTCTCTGGGCTATTTATTGTTCACCTGAACTCCCCCAACCTCGTGAGCCCACCCCACCTACCTGGCCACCCTGCTGTATCTTCAAGAAGGAGGGAGAGCCCTCAGCTTCTTTTTTATGTCACTGTCCCCTAGAAAACAGCCAGTCAATCAAATTAGCATTTCCATTATGTCATGGAAAGCAGAAATACCTGCTTATTCCCATAAGCCCAGGATCAATTCCAAAATGCACCTTTTTAAAATGTATGTTATAATCTGTGGCCAAGGGCAGGCAGAAGTGCGGGGTAGAGGGGCACCATGCAGGCCCACATACACCCCAGAACCAACCCTAGGACTCCCAGAAATGCGCTCCCGGATGATCCTGGATTCTGGGAAGCTTGGGGCTGAAAGCTTGGGGTAGACGTGTCCACATGCTACCCACTAAGAAAATCAACCACCCCAGTTCTCACTGCCTGTCCAACCCCATATGGTAGAGAACAGCAAGTCTGGAATGTAAGCAGTTGCTTCTACTTTGGTGATGCTTTATATTGTGCACAGACGTGACTGAGTGATGTCAGCTTCTAGAATTTAGGCTCACACAGAGCAGTTCCCAATTCCCCTCTGCCAGGAAGCTACTGACCACAGAGCTGTCTGCAGGCCTTGCCTTCTTTCTGTGACAGCCCCTCTGCAGGTCCTTTTTCCTTCTGTCAGCTTAGCTCCTTGGATAATAATCAATGGCCAGCCTGTATGTTTGCTTTTCAGTGACTTATATTTTAGCTTTACTGCAACCCTGAACTCTTTAAAAACATAGCCTGGGGGTGGGGGGGCCTGGAGAGTGGCACACCCAGTTGAGTGTAAACTCAGTTCTGTGTGCCAGGAACTAAGTTCAAACCCCCACCCCTACCTGCAGGGAGGAAGTTTCGTGAGTGGAGAACAGGTCTGCAGGTGTCTCTCTTTCTCTCTTTTTATTTCCCCCTCCTCTCTCAATTTATTTCTGTTATATCAAGTGAAATAGAAAGGAAAAATGGGGGAGTTGGGCAGTAGCACAGAGGGTTAAGCGCAGGTGGCACAAAGTGCAAGGACCAGCTTGAGGATCTTGGTTCAAGCCCCTAGCTCCCCACCTGCAGGGGAGTCACTTCACAGGCGATGAAGCAGGTCTGCAGGTGTCTGTCTTTCTCTCTCCCTCTCTGTCTTCCCCTCCTCTCTCCATTTCTCTCTGTCCTATCCGACAATGACAGCAATAATAATAACTACTACAACAATAAAAAACAAGGTCAACAAAAAGGAAATAAATATTATATATATATATTGAAGGAAAAATGGCCACTAGGAGTGGTGGATTTTTGTAGTACAGGCACCAAGCCTGAGTGATAACCCTGGTGGCAATTTAAAAAAAAAGACCAGAAGTCGGGCGGCAGTGCAGCGGGTTAAGCGCACATGGCGCAAAGCACAAGGACCGGCTTAAGTATCCGGTTCGAGTGTCTTATGTCTCCATCTGTTTATGTATTTTTGCATATATGTCTTCTCTCTGTGTGTGTAAATATTTATGCTTTTCTCTGTCTGTGTGTGTGTGTGTGTGTGTGTATGTGTGTGAGAGAGGGGGGGGGAGGTTGCGTTTGTTTCTTAAAGTAAGCATTGCTTTCTGAAGGATTTGGAAACACCAGCACAAAGGAAACCCTTTCTTGGCCCTTATTTCTAGAAACTGCTCACTCTGCTCCAGTGACTAATGAGGGAATTGCCTTTCAATTCACAGAGAAATGGGCCTGTTTTAGATATTTGACTTAGCAGTCAATGTTTTTTATCATCATCAAAACAGCCTTGTTACTGAGGCATGCCCATGGAGTTTTCTTTTCAAACACAGAAACCGCCATCTGCTGTGTATAAAAGAGCTCACACAGCCCAAGAGCTCTGTTCTTCCTGCAAGGGCTGTTAATCTTCTACCTCAGTGTCTCTGTGCTCAGGCCAGGACACCCAGGAAGAAACTTGCCAGAGGTCAGATTTGCCAGTAGATGAGCAGGGAAAAACCCATTTGTTTACTCTTTCCTCAGTAGGGTTTACTCCTCAGACAGCTGGCTTCTGAGCTGCATAAAATCCTGTCTGAAATCATCCAGCCAAGCCCACTCCTCAGAATAGCCACTTCAGGCTGCCACAGACCCTCCTTCTTGGTGAAATGCCACTTGACACTGTTTGTGAAAGGAAGTTTCTGGAACCCACAAAGTAGCCACAGCCAGGCTAGCTGTTTTGGTCTAGCACCCAAAGTAGGAGGAACTAGAGCAGAGACTGGTGGGCTTGCTCCATGAGGAGCCACCCTTCTCCAGCCAGCCCCTCTATGTATGGTGAAGGGAGTCAGTCACGGCCCTGGCCCTGCCTGTGGCAGTTAACACCCAGCCCATGGTCCCCAGGGATCCTGTGTGCAGCCTGGGCAAAGAGGCAGGAAGTTCAGAATTGTCACCCTGAGCAGGAAAATGTGCTGTCCCCAGAGATGCTTCCTCTTCTTGTTTAGCAAAGTGAGGCTGGAGCCTGGGAGCAGCAGAGGCAGGAAGAGTCAGGGGCTCTCCCCTCCCCACAGAGCTCCCTGGAGCAGGACCATCCCTAGAGCTTGGCTCTGGCCCAGTACCTTCTGAAGAGCAGAGGGCACCATCTTACCTATAGGTGCCTTTGGGGAAAGCCTTCCAGCCAGGACCTCCCACCCAGCTGTGATATCTCCTTGCTATAACCGGGAGCCTCTCAGCTCTTCAGCCTGATGACTGCCTTTGGCTGTCCCTCTGCTCCCACAGGCCACGGTGAATGCCCGGCCTCAGCGCATCCTCCCTACGTCTTCACTCACCCAGTCGGCGCCGGCCAGCCCCACCAATAAGGGTGTCCACATCCACCAGGCAGGGTGAGTGTGCCAGGCTCTCTATTCTAGCCGTTTCTATGCCAGCAGGATCCTTCCTCCCCTCCTGGGTAAATGGCATTTTGCCTGCAATGCCATAGCAGCTGCTACCTGAACCCACCCTGTGCAGGGTCCTGTGTGCCCTCCAGCACATGTGCCCCTCTTACATACCTGTCTTGTTGGAGCCCCCTCCTAGAATCCTGTCCTGCCCCTAAGTGTTCCCATGGAGCTCAGCTGTCTAGCTTTACAGGAGTCTGTGCCCCCCATACTGGACAGCTGGGGACCCTCCTATGCTGATGAGAAGCACAGGCCCCAGGATAGCAGGGTGTGGTGTCCCTTAGCCCCCCAAAAAATGACTCGGCACTCTGAGTTGGTTAGAGCTGCTAGGTGAGCAGAAAGGCTCTCCCACAGCGGCTTCACAGGTAATGATAGTGCTCTCCCAACAGGGGCTCCCCCCCCACCTCCAGCACCAGCAGCTCCAGCCTGACCAACGACGTGGCCAAGCAGCCTGGTGGCCGGGATCTGCCCACAGGCCGGCCGGGGACAACAGGCCCCACAGGAGTACAATACACACCCCACTCCCACCAGTTCCCCCGAACCCGGAAGATGTTCGACAAAGGCCCTGATCAGGTATGACACCAAGTGAGGGCTCAGGCCACACCTGCTGCAACAGGACAGGCCCGAGGCCCACCTATGCAGCATACAGAGCCCTCAGCCTCTGCCCAGGTCACTTCTGTAGGGTCATGGGTGTCTGCCTCCTTCCCCTTGTGCCAGGCTTGCATTCTAGCAGTTTCTGTGCCAGCTGAAGAGTGTGTGGCAGGGTCCTCCCACCCTTCCCAGGTCAGTGGTGTTTTGCCTGTGATGCCACAGCAGCTGAACAGTGGTTTGTCTCCATAAACACTCAGTTACACCAGTTACTTCACTTGTGGGTTCATCTCTACTGCCCTTAGCTGAAAGGAGGGCCATGGTCCCTAGGTCTAAAGGGTCTGCCATGGGTGGGGGGCTGCCATGGGCACCCCAGCAGCCACAGCTCCACTGCTCCAGCTCATAGCACCGGGGTATAGTAAGGACCAGAAGGCAGGCAGTGAGAGAGAGGCGCTGGTACAGCCGCTGCCCCTGTTTCCCATGACTGCTCTACTGGCTCCCCTCAGCAGCTCTAGACAAGCCCCCAGGGCCTGTCTAGCCTCTTGAACACAGGGTGACCAAATGCAGGGGTTCTTCTCTCTTTGGTTCCAGTCCCTTAGTAGCAGAGCGGGTGGCCTGTGGTTCTCCTGCCAGGGAGGAAATGAACCCCTGTCACTACATCTCATTTGAGGGTTCAACTGAGGGCCCTTTGCCTTGGCAACAGGAAATGGAATGGTGTGGCAAATGCTGTCCTACTCATGACATCCTGGGAGGCCTGCGCTGAACTGTGTTCCCTTCCAGGATCACTGTGCACAGAATCCACCAGCATCCACAGGGCTGGACTTATCTAAGCTATACCTAAGAATGAGAGGGCCTACGGGTCCTGGGGAACCAGCACAGGGAGCCACAGTGGCTCTGCATTCCAGGTCTCCTCACCATTCCCAGGACACATGGTCCCCTGAACATAGACGTGGTCTTTGCTTCCCAGGGCTCCCCTCCCAGTAGCCAGGGTTCCAGGCTCATGGAAGTGGGGGAGGCAGGTCACCCCTAACCTAGCCATATGTCTGTGGAGAATTGACTGTGATCAGATTTCTCTTGTGTTCTCTCCTTCTCCTCCAAATGCCCCCCAAAGACCACTGATGATGCAGACGATGCTACAGGACATAAGAGCTTCATGTCGGCCGCGATGCAGACAGGGTTCTGTGACTGGAGTGCCCGCTACTTTGCACAGCCTGTAATGAAGGTACTGGGGGTGCCACTTGGCTGTGGAGGCTCCAGGGCAGACACTCAGGCCTGCAGGGCCTCTCTCCAACCCCCTTGGTCTCTAGGCTGAGGTGTCTGCACTCTGTCCCATCATCACAGACATGCTGCAGTGACCCTGAACCCACATTGGGTGACATGTGTCCTTTGCCTGAATAGGCAGGTCCCCTATCTGGTAGGGAGTGCTCCAAGTCTGGGTCTGCTGGGCCAAGCCATCTGCCTTTCTTTTTTAAAAAAATTTTTAAAAAATATTTATTTATTCCCTTTTGTTGCCCTTGTTTTTTATTGTTGTTGTAGTTATTATTGTTGTTGTTGTTATTGATGTCGTCGTTGTTGAATAGGACAGAGAGAAATGGAGAGAGGAGGGGAAGACAGAGAGGGGGAGAGAAAGATAGACACCTGCAGACCTACTTCACCACTTGTGAAGTGACTTCTCTGCAGGTGGGGATCCAGGGGTTCAAACCGGGATCTTTACGGTGGTCGTTGAGCTTTGCGGCACCTGAGCTTTAACCCACAACCATCTGCCTTTTTTTTATGTTTTTTTTTTATTTCTTTATTGGGGAATTAATGTTTTACATTCAACAGTAAATACAGTAGTTTGTACATGCATAACATTCCCCAGTTTCCCATATAACAATACAACCCCCACTAGGTCCTCAGAGGACCTGCCTTTCTAACCCAAATGTGTTTCAGCTTGGTCCTCACAACCACTGTGCAGAGTCACTTCTGCCACGGTCATGCAGAAGTGTGTGCTTTGGTGGCAGGAGGGGGACATAGTACAGTGACACCTGGATTCTGTTCCTTCTGCTGGGAGTCCAAGAGCTGCTGCCATCGGCTCTGTGTGGTCTAAGGCTCATCCTTGCAGGACCTTTTTCTTCTCTCAGATATATGGTTGGAAAGTGCAGGTTGCAGACTTGTTCTTTGTTTTATACCAAGCTCATCAGAGTCATTTCCTTCAAGAGTATTGACTCTTGATTTCAACTCTCCTGCTTTCCTCTTCCCCAGAGTGAATACTAATATCCTTGAAACTCAAAGCAATCTATGCCAGTGCCCAAAGCAAGTAGGAAAGTTCTTTGCTGAGAAGGGAGAATTCTCGCTTTCAGTTTTTAAATGAACTTCACCATGTGAAATGGCCAGACTGCTTTCAGAAAACATTGTGGTGATAAGTATCAGAAACTTGAATTGGCCTGTTCCTTTGACCCCAATAATGCATCAGCCAAGGCTTTTTTTTTTTTTTTTTGGCCCAGGGTTATTGCTGGGGGTTTGTGCGTACACTACGAATCCACTGCTTCTATGGCCATTTTTTAATTTTTTGAATAGGACAGAGAGAAATTAAGGGAGGGGAGAGCTAGAGAGGGAGAAAGATACCTGCAGACCTGCTTCACCACTTGTGAAGCAACCCCCCTATAGGTGGAGAACTGAGGGTTCAAACCAGGAGCTTTGTACTATGTGCACTTAACCCATTGTGCCGCCACCAGACCCCCCCCAAAGACTATCTTAATGGAACAATGAGTCATGTGTGACCTTTGTCATAGTGACAAGTGGGATCAACCTGAATGACTTTAAGATAAAGGCATGTCTGACATGTTGTTGGAGCTGTTAAAAAGTAAATGTGGAGGGGCCAGGCAGTAGCACACCTGGTTAAGCACACACATTATAGTGTACAAGAATCCCGGTTCAAGCCCCTGGTCCCCACCTGCAGGGGGAAAGCTTTACAAGTGGGGTAAAGCAGGGCTTCAGGTGTCTCTCTGTCTCTCTTCCCATCTCCTCTCAATTCCTCTCTGTCTCTATCCAATAATAATAAATAAAATACTTTGGGGGAAAAAAGTAAATGTGGGCCAGCAAAAAGCTCACTTGGACAGTGCGCTACTTTGCTGCGTGCATCACCCATATTCAAGTCCAGCCCCCACTGTATTGGAGGAAGCTTGGATGCTGTGGTCTCATTCTCTCTCTCTCTCTCTCTCTCTCTCTCTAGCTCTCGCTCTCACTCTCACTCTCACTCTCTCTGCCTTTTCTGTCTATAATAAACATTAAAAAAATAGGGTCAGGAGAGCCGGTAGATTGAGGCCTTGCCATTGCTTGAGGCCCTGCGCTTGGTCCCTGGTACTATGGCAGCACCATGGGAGTGGGAGAGCAATGCGTCACTGTCTCTTCCTCTCTCTTTTCTCCCACTCTATTTTTTAAATTTTATTTTATTTATTTTCCCTTTTGTTGCCCTTTTTTATTGTTGTAGTTATTGTTTTTGTTCTTGATGTTGTTGTTGGATAGTACAGAGAGAAATGGAGAGAGGAGGGGAAGACAGAGAGGGAGAGAGAAAGACAGACACCTGCAGACCTGCTTCACCATCTGTGAAGCGACTCCCCTGTAGGTGGGGAGCCAGGGGCTCAAACCAGGATCCTTACACCAGTCCTTGCGCTTTGCGTCACGTGCGCTTAACCCACTGCACTACCGCCCAACTCCCCCACTCTATTTTTTTAGGTGAACTGGGA